>NW_026525394.1:600000-932800 GCF_943734705.1 Anopheles coustani | reverse complement strand
AAAATGTTCTGCAGCGGAAACGTTTTTTTGGATGTTCCGATGTAATTTTGTAGAAAATGTTCTGCAGCGGAAACGTTTTTTGGATGTTCCGATGTAATTTTGTAGAAAATGTTCTGCAGCGGAAACGTTTTTTGGATGTTACGATGTAATTTTGTAGAAAATGTTCTGCAGCGGAAACGTTTTTTGCATGTTCCGATGTAATTTTAAGAGAAAATCTTCTGCAGCGGAAACGTTTTTTGGATGTTCCGATGTCATTTTTGGAGAAAATGTTCAGCTGATGAAACGTTTTTTGGATGTTCGGATGTCATTTTAAGAGAAAATGTTCTGCAGCGGAAACGTTTTTTGGATGTTACGATGTAATTTTGTAGAAAATGTTCTGCAGCGGAAACGTTTTTTGGATGTTCCGATGTAATTTTGTAGAAAATGTTCTGCAGCGGAAACGTTTTTTGGATGTTCCGATGTAATTTTGTAGAAAATGTTCTGCAGCGGAAACGTTTTTTGGATGTTCCGGTGAAATTTTGTAGAAAATGTTCTGCAGCGGAAACGTTTTTTGGATGTTCCGATGTAATTTTGTAGAAAATGTTCTGCAGCGGAAACGTTTTTTGGATGTTCGGATGTCATTTTTGGAGAAAATGTTCTGCAGCGAAAACGTTTTTTGGATGTTCCGATGTCATTTTGTAGAAAATGTTCTGCAGCGGAAACGTTTTTTGGATGTTCCGGTGAAATTTTGTAGAAAATGTTCTGCAGCGGAAACGTTTTTTGGATGTTCCGATGAAATTTTGTAGAAAATGTTCTGCAGCGGAAACGTTTTTTGGATGTTCCGATGTCATTTTGTAGAAAATGTTCTGCAGCGGAAACGTTTTTTGGATGTTCCGATGTAATTTTGTAGAAAATGTTCTGCAGCGGAAACGTTTTTTGGATGTTACGATGTAATTTTGAAGAAAATGTTCTGCAGCGGAAACGTTTTTTGGATGTTCCGATGTAATTTTGTAGAAAATGTTCTGCAGCGGAAACGTTTTTTGGATGTTCCGATGAAATTTTGTAGAAAATGTTCTGCAGCGGAAACGTTTTTTGGATGTTCCGATGTAATTTTGTAGAAAATGTTCTGCAGCGGAAACGTTTTTTGGATGTTCCGGTGAAATTTTGTAGAAAATGTTCTGCAGCGGAAACGTTTTTTGGATGTTCCGATGTAATTTTGTAGAAAATGTTCTGCAGCGGAAACGTTTTTTGGATGTTCGGATGTCATTTTTTCAGAAAATGTTCTGCAGCGAAAACGTTTTTTGGATGTTCCGATGTATTTTTGTAGAAAATGTTCTGCAGCGGAAACGTTTTTTGGATGTTCCGATGTCATTTTTGGAGAAAATGTTCTGCAGCGGAATCGTTTTTTGGATGTTCGGATGTCACTTTAAGAGAAAATGTTCTGCAGCGGAAACGTTTTTTGGATGTTCCGGTGAAATTTTGTAGAAAATGTTCTGCAGCGGAAACGTTTTTTGGATGTTCCGGTGAAATTTTGTAGAAAATGTTCTGCAGCGGAAACGTTTTTTGGATGTTCCGATGTAATTTTGTAGAAAATGTTCTGCAGCGGAAACGTTTTTTGGATGTTCCGATGTCATTTTTGTAGAAAATGTTCTGCAGCGGAAACGTTTTTTGGATGTTCCGATGTCATTTTAAGAGAAAATGTTCTGCAGCGGAAACGTTTTTTGATGTTCCGGTGTAGTTTTGTATGGGAATGTTCTGCAGCGAAAACGTTTTTTGATGTTCCGGTAAAGTTTTGTATGGAAATGTTCTGCAGCGGAAACGTTTTTTGATGTTCCGATATAGTTTTGTATGGAAATGTTCTGCTGCGGAAACGTTTTTTGATGTTCCGGTATAGTTTTGTATGGAAATGTTATGCAGCGGAAACGTTTTTTGATGTTCCGGTGTAGTTTTGTATGGAAATGTTCTGCAGCGGAAACGTTTTTTGATGTTCCGATGTAGTTTTGTATGGAAATGTTCTGCAGCGGAAACGATTTTTGATGTTCCGGTGTAGTTTTGTATGGAAATGTTCTGCAGCGGAAACGTTTTTTGATGTTCCGATGTAGTTTTGTATGGAAATGTTCTGCAGCGAAAACGTTTTTTGATGTTCCGGTAAAGTTTTGTATGGAAATGTTCTGCAGCGGAAACGTTTTTTGATGTTCCGGTAAAGTTTTGTATGGAAATGTTCTGCTGCGGAAACGTTTTTTGATGTTCCGGTAAAGTTTTGTATGGAAATGTTCTGCAGCGGAAACGTTTTTTGATGTTCCGATGTAGTTTTGTACTGAAATGTTCTGCAGCGAAAACGTTTTTTTGATGTTCCGGTAAAGTTTTGTATGGAAATGTTCTGCAGCGGAAACGTTTTTTTGATGTTCCGATGTAGTTTTGTATGGAAATGTTCTGCAGCGGAAACGTTTTTTGATGTTCCGGTAAAGTTTTGTATGGAAATGTTCTGCAGCGGAAACGTTTTTTGATGTTCCGATGTAGTTTTGTATGGAAATGTTCTGCAGCGAAAACGTTTTTTGATGTTCCGATGTAGTTTTGTATGGAAATGTTCTGCAGCGGAAACGTTTTTTGATGTTCCGGTATAGTTTTGTATGGAAATGTTCTGCAGCGGAAACGTTTTTTGATGTTCCGGTGTAGTTTTGTATGGAAATGTTCTGCAGCGGAAACGTTTTTTGATGTTCCAGTGTAGTTTTGTATGGAAATGTTCTGCAGCGGAAACGTTTTTTTCATGTTCCGACGTAGTTTTGTATGGAAATGTTCTGCAGCGGAAACGTTTTTTTCGTGTTCCGGTGTAGCTTTGTATGGAAATGTTCTGCAGCGGAAACGTTTTTTTGATGTTCCGGTGTAGTTTTGTATGGAAATGTTCTGCAGCGGAAACGTTTTTTCATGTTCCGACGTAGTTTTGTATGGAAATGTTCTGCAGCGGAAACGTTTTTTGATGTTCCGGTATAGTTTTGTATGGAAATGTTCTGCAGCGGAAACGTTTTTTGATGTTCCGATGTAGTTTTGTATGGAAATGTTCTGCAGCGAAAACGTTTTTTGATGTTCCGGTAAAGTTTTGTATGGAAATGTTCTGCAGCGGAAACGTTTTTTGATGTTCCGATGTAGTTTTGTATGGAAATGTTCTGCAGCGAAAACGTTTTTTGATGTTCCGGTAAAGTTTTGTATGGAAATGTTCTGCAGCGGAAACGTTTTTTGATGTTCCGGTATAGTTTTGTATGGAAATGTTCTGCAGCGGAAACGTTTTTTGATGTTCCGATGTAGTTTTGTATGTAAATGTTCTGCAGCGAAAACGTTTTTTGATGTTCCGGTAAAGTTTTGTATGGAAATGTTCTGCAGCGGAAACGTTTTTTGATATTCCGGTGTAGTTTTGTATGGAAATGTTCTGCAGCGGAAACGTTTTTTGATGTTCCGGTATAGTTTTGTATGGAAATGTTCTGCAGCGAAAACGTTTTTTGATGTTCCGGTGTAGTTTTGTATGGAAATGTTCTGCAGCGGAAACGTTTTTTGATGTTCCGATGTAGTTTTGTATGGAAATGTTCTGCAGCGGAAACGTTTTTTGATGTTCCGGTAAAGTTTTGTATGGAAATGTTCTGCAGCGGAAACGTTTTTTGATGTTCCGGTAAAGTTTTGTATGGAAATGTTCTGCTGCGGAAACGTTTTTTGATGTTCCGGTAAAGTTTTGTATGGAAATGTTCTGCAGCGGAAACGTTTTTTGATGTTCCGATGTAGTTTTGTATGGAAATGTTCTGCAGCGAAAACGTTTTTTGATGTTCCGGTAAAGTTTTGTATGGAAATGTTCTGCAGCGGAAACGTTTTTTGATGTTCCGATGTAGTTTTGTATGGAAATGTTCTGCAGCGAAAACGTTTTTTGATGTTCCGGTAAAGTTTTGTATGGAAATGTTCTGCAGCGGAAACGTTTTTTTCGTGTTCCAGTGTAGTTTTGTATGGAAATGTTCTGCAGCGGAAACGTTTTTTGATGTTCCGGTATAGTTTTGTATGGAAATGTTCTGCAGCGGAAACGTTTTTTGATGTTCCGGTGTAGTTTTGTATGGAAATGTTCTGCAGCGGAAACGTTTTTTGATGTTCCGATGTAGTTTTGTATGGAAATGTTCTGCAGCGGAAACGTTTTTTGATGTTCCGGTAAAGTTTTGTATGGAAATGTTCTGCAGCGGAAACGTTTTTTGATGTTCCGACGTAGTTTTGTATGGAAATGTTCTGCAGCGGAAACGTTTTTTGATGTTCCGGTATAGTTTTGTATGGAAATGTTCTGCAGCGGAAACGTTTTTTGATGTTCCGATGTAGTTTTGTATGGGAATGTTCTGCAGCGGAAACGTTTTTTGATGTTCCGGTAAAGTTTTGTATGGAAATGTTCTGCAGCGGAAACGTTTTTTGATGTTCCGGTAAAGTTTTGTATGGAAATGTTCTGCTGCGGAAACGTTTTTTGATGTTCCGGTAAAGTTTTGTATGGAAATGTTCTGCAGCGGAAACGTTTTTTGATGTTCCGATGTAGTTTTGTATGGAAATGTTCTGCAGCGAAAACGTTTTTTGATGTTCCGGTAAAGTTTTGTATGGAAATGTTCTGCAGCGGAAACGTTTTTTGATGTTCCGATGTAGTTTTGTATGGAAATGTTCTGCAGCGAAAACGTTTTTTCGTGTTCCGGTGTAGTTTTGTATGGAAATGTTCTGCAGCGGAAACGTTTTTTGATGTTCCGATGTAGTTTCATATGGAAATGTTCTGCAGCGGAAACGTTTTTTGATGTTCCGGTGTAGTTTTGTATGGAAATGTTCTGCAGCGGAAACGTTTTTTCATGTTCCGACGTAGTTTTGTATGGAAATGTTCTGCAGCGGAAACGTTTTTTGATGTTCCGGTAAAGTTTTGTATGGAAATGTTCTGCAGCGGAAACGTTTTTTGATGTTCCGATGTAGTTTTGTATGGAAATGTTCTGCAGCGAAAACGTTTTTTGATGTTCCGGTAAAGTTTTGTATGGAAATGTTCTGCAGCGGAAACGTTTTTTGATGTTCCGATGTAGTTTTGTATGGAAATGTTCTGCAGCGAAAACGTTTTTTGATGTTCCGGTAAAGTTTTGTATGGAAATGTTCTGCAGCGGAAACGTTTTTTGATGTTCCGGTATAGTTTTGTATGGAAATGTTCTGCAGCGGAAACGTTTTTTGATGTTCCGATGTAGTTTTGTATGGAAATGTTCTGCAGCGAAAACGTTTTTTGATGTTCCGGTAAAGTTTTGTATGGAAATGTTCTGCAGCGGAAACGTTTTTTGATATTCCGGTGTAGTTTTGTATGGAAATGTTCTGCAGCGGAAACGTTTTTTGATGTTCCGGTATAGTTTTGTATGGAAATGTTCTGCAGCGGAAACGTTTTTTGATGTTCCGATGTAGTTTTGTATGGAAATGTTCTGCAGCGGAAACGTTTTTTGATGTTCCGGTAAAGTTTTGTATGGAAATGTTCTGCTGCGGAAACGTTTTTTGATGTTCCGGTAAAGTTTTGTATGGAAATGTTCTGCAGCGGAAACGTTTTTTGATGTTCCGATGTAGTTTTGTATGGAAATGTTCTGCAGCGAAAACGTTTTTTGATGTTCCGGTAAAGTTTTGTATGGAAATGTTCTGCTGCGGAAACGTTTTTTGATGTTCCGGTAAAGTTTTGTATGGAAATGTTCTGCAGCGGAAACGTTTTTTGATGTTCCGATGTAGTTTTGTATGGAAATGTTCTGCAGCGAAAACGTTTTTTGATGTTCCGGTAAAGTTTTGTATGGAAATGTTCTGCAGCGGAAACGTTTTTTGATGTTCCGATGTAGTTTTGTATGGAAATGTTCTGCAGCGAAAACGTTTTTTGATGTTCCGGTAAAGTTTTGTATGGAAATGTTCTGCAGCGGAAACGTTTTTTCGTGTTCCGGTGTAGTTTTGTATGGAAATGTTCTGCAGCGGAAACGTTTTTTGATGTTCCGGTATAGTTTTGTATGGAAATGTTCTGCAGCGGAAACGTTTTTTGATGTTCCGACGTAGTTTTGTATGGAAATGTTCTGCAGCGGAAACGTTTTTTCGTGTTCCGGTGTAGTTTTGTATGGAAATGTTCTGCAGCGGAAACGTTTTTTGATGTTCCGATGTAGTTTCATATGGAAATGTTCTGCAGCGGAAACGTTTTTTGATGTTCCGGTGTAGTTTTGTATGGAAATGTTCTGCAGCGGAAACGTTTTTTCATGTTCCGACGTAGTTTTGTATGGAAATGTTCTGCAGCGAAAACGTTTTTTGATGTTCCGGTATAGTTTTGTATGGAAATGTTCTGCAGCGGAAACGTTTTTTGATGTTCCGGTAAAGTTTTGTATGGAAATGTTCTGCAGCGGAAACGTTTTTTGATGTTCCGGTAAAGTTTTGTATGGAAATGTTCTGCTGCGGAAACGTTTTTTGATGTTCCGGTAAAGTTTTGTATGGAAATGTTCTGCAGCGGAAACGTTTTTTGATGTTCCGATGTAGTTTTGTATGGAAATGTTCTGCAGCGAAAACGTTTTTTGATGTTCCGGTAAAGTTTTGTATGGAAATGTTCTGCAGCGAAAACGTTTTTTGATGTTCCGATGTAGTTTTGTATGGAAATGTTCTGCAGCGAAAACGTTTTTTGATGTTCCGGTAAAGTTTTGTATGGAAATGTTCTGCAGCGGAAACGTTTTTTCGTGTTCCGGTGTAGTTTTGTATGGAAATGTTCTGCAGCGGAAACGTTTTTTGATGTTCCGGTATAGTTTTGTATGGAAATGTTCTGCAGCGGAAACGTTTTTTGATGTTCCGGTGTAGTTTTGTATGGAAATGTTCTGCAGCGGAAACGTTTTTTGATGTTCCGATGTAGTTTTGTATGGAAATGTTCTGCAGCGGAAACGTTTTTTGATGTTCCGGTAAAGTTTTGTATGGAAATGTTCTGCAGCGGAAACGTTTTTTGATGTTCCGACGTAGTTTTGTATGGAAATGTTCTGCAGCGGAAACGTTTTTTCGTGTTCCGGTGTAGTTTTGTATGGAAATGTTCTGCAGCGGAAACGTTTTTTGATGTTCCGATGTAGTTTTGTATGGAAATGTTCTGCAGCGGAAACGTTTTTTGATGTTCCGGTAAAGTTTTGTATGGAAATGTTCTGCAGCGGAAACGTTTTTTGATGTTCCGACGTAGTATTGTATGGAAATGTTCTGCAGCGGAAACGTTTTTTGATGTTCCGGTATAGTTTTGTATGCAAATGTTCTGCAGCGGAAACGTTTTTTGATGTTCCGGTGTAGTTTTGTATGGAAATGTTCTGCAGCGGAAACGTTTTCGGATGTTCCGATGTAGTTTTGTATGGAAATGTTCTGCAGCGGAAACGTTTTTTCGTGTTCCGGTGTAGTTTTGTATGGAAATGTTCTGCAGCGGAAACGTTTTTTGATGTTCCGACGTAGTTTTGTATGGAAATGTTCTGCAGCGGAAACGTTTTTTGATGTTCCGGTGTAGTTTTGTATGGAAATGTTCTGCAGCGGAAACGTTTTTTGATGTTCCGGTGTAGTTTTGTATGGAAATGTTCTGCAGCGGAAACGTTTTTTGATGTTCCGGTATAGTTTTGTATGGAAATGTTCTGCAGCGGAAACGTTTTTTCATGTTCCGATGAAGTTTTGTATGGAAATGTTCTGCAGCGGAAACGTTTTTTGATGTTCCGACGTAGTTTTGTATGGAAATGTTCTGCAGCGGAAACGTTTTTTGATGTTCCGGTATAGTTTTGTATGGAAATGTTCTGCAGCGGAAACGTTTTTTGATGTTCCGGTGTAGTTTTGTATGGAAATGTTCTGCAGCGGAAACGTTTTCGGATGTGCCGATGTAGTTTTGTATGGAAATGTTCTGCAGCGAAAACGTTTTTTGATGTTCCGATGTAGTTTTGTATGGAAATGTTCTGCAGCGGAAACGTTTTTTGATGTTCCGACGTAGTTTTGTATGGAAATGTTCTGCAGCGGAAACGTTTTTTCATGTTCCGGTGTAGTTTTGTATGGAAATGTTCTGCAGCGGAAACGTTTTTTCATGTTCCAGTGTAGTTTTGTATGGAAATGTTCTGCAGCGGAAACGTTTTTTCATGTTCCGACGTAGTTTTGTATGGAAATGTTCTGCAGCGGAAACGTTTTTTGATGTTCCGACGTAGTTTTGTATGGAAATGTTCTGCAGCGGATACGTTTTTTGATGTTCCGGTATAGTTTTGTATGGAAATGTTCTGCAGCGGAAACGTTTTTTGATGTTCCGACGTAGTTTTGTATGGAAATGTTCTGCAGCGGAAACGTTTTTTGATGTTCCGGTATAGTTTTGTATGCAAATGTTCTGCAGCGGAAACGTTTTTTGATGTTCCGGTGTAGTTTTGTATGGAAATGTTCTGCAGCGGAAACGTTTTCGGATGTTCCGATGTAGTTTTGTATGGAAATGTTCTGCAGCGAAAACGTTTTTTGATGTTCCGGTGTAGTTTTGTATGGAAATGTTCTGCAGCGGAAACGTTTTTTGATGTTCCGGTATAGTTTTGTATGGAAATGTTCTGCAGCGGAAACGTTTTTTCATGTTCCGGTGTAGTTTTGTATGGAAATGTTCTGCAGCGGAAACGTTTTTTCATGTTCCAGTGTAGTTTTGTATGGAAATGTTCTGCAGCGGAAACGTTTTTTCATGTTCCGACGTAGTTTTGTATGGAAATGTTCTGCAGCGGAAACGTTTTTTGATGTTCCGGTATAGTTTTGTATGGAAATGTTCTGTAGCGGAAACGTTTTTTCATGTTCCGACGTAGTTTTGAATGGAAATGTTCTGCAGCGGAAACGTTTTTTGATGTTCCGATGTAGTTTTGTATGGGAATGTTCTGCAGCGGAAACGTTTTTTGATGTTCCGGTATAGTTTTGTATGGAAATGTTCTGCAGCGGAAACGTTTTCTGATGTTCCGGTATAGTTTTGCATGGAAATGTTCTGCAGCGGAAACGTTTTTTGATGTTCCGGTGTAGTTTTGTATGGAAATGTTCTGCAGCGGAAACGTTTTTTGATGTTCCGACGTAGTTTTGTATGGAAATGTTCTGCAGCGGAAACGTTTTTTGATGTTCCGGTATAGTTTTGTATGGAAATGTTCTGCAGCGGAAACGTTTTTTGATGTTCCGGTGTAGTTTTGTATGGAAATGTTCTGCAGCGGAAACGTTTTTTGATGTTCCAGTGTAGTTTTGTATGGAAATGTTCTGCAGCGGAAACGTTTTTTGATGTTCCGGTGTAGTTTTGTATGGAAATGTTCTGCAGCGGAAACGTTTTTTGATGTTCCGACGTAGTTTTGTATGGAAATGTTCTGCAGCGGAAACGTTTCGGATGTTCCGATGTAGTTTTGTATGGAAATGTTCTGCAGCGGAAACGTTTTTTCATGTTCCGACGTAGTTTTGTATGGAAATGTTCTGCAGCGGAAACGTTTTTTGATGTTCCGGTATAGTTTTGTATGGAAATGTTCTGCAGCGGAAACGTTTTTTGATGTTCCAGTGTAGTTTCATATGGAAATGTTCTGCAGCGGAAACGTTTTTTGATGTTCCGGTATAGTTTTGTATGGAAATGTTCTGCAGCGGAAACGTTTTTTGATGTTCCGGTGTAGTTTTGTATGGAAATGTTCTGCAGCGGAAACGTTTTTTGATGTTCCGACGTAGTTTTGTATGGAAATGTTCTGCAGCGGAAACGTTTCGGATGTTCCGATGTAGTTTTGTATGGAAATGTTCTGCAGCGGAAACGTTTTTTCATGTTCCGACGTAGTTTTGTATGGAAATGTTCTGCAGCGGAATCGTTTTTTCATGTTCCGGTGTAGTTTTGTATGGAAATGTTCTGCAGCGGAAACGTTTTTTGATGTTCCAGTGTAGTTTCATATGGAAATGTTCTGCAGCGGAAACGTTTTTTCGTGTTCCGGTGTAGTTTTGTATGGAAATGTTCTGCAGCGGAAACGTTTTTTGATGTTCCGGTGTAGTTTTGTATGGAAATGTTCTGCAGCGGAAACGTTTTTTGATGTTCCGGTATAGTTTTGTATGGAAATGTTCTGCAGCGGAAACGTTTTTTGATGTTCCGGTGTAGTTTTGTATGGGAATGTTCTGCAGCGGAAACGTTTTTTGATGTTCCGGTGTAGTTTTGTATGGAAATGTTCTGCAGCGGAAACGTTTTTTGATGTTCCGGTGTAGTTTTGTATGGAAATGTTCTGCAGCGGAAACGTTTTTTCGTGTTCCGGTGGAGTTTTGTATGGAAATGTTCTGCAGCGGAAACGTTTTTTGATGTTCCGGTATAGTTTTGTATGGAAATGTTCTGTAGCGGAAACGTTTTTTCATGTTCCGGTGTAGTTTTGTATGGAAATGTTCTGCAGCGGATACGTTTTTTGATGTTCCGGTGTAGTTTTGAATGGAAATGTTCTGCAGCGGAAACGTTTTTTGATGTTCCGATGTAGTTTTGTATGGAAATGTTCTGCAGCGGAAACGTTTTTTGATGTTCCGATGTAGTTTTGTATGGAAATGTTTTGCAGCGGAAACGTTTTTTGATGTTCCGGGATAGTTTTGTATGGAAATGTTCTGCAGCGGAAACGTTTTTTGATGTTCCGGTGTAGTTTTGTATGGAAATGTTCTGCAGCGGAAACGTTTTTTGATGTTCCGGTGTAGTTTTGTATGGAAATGTTCTGCAGCGGAAACGTTTTTTGAAGTTCCGGTATAGTTTTGTATGGAAATGTTCTGCAGCGGAAACGTTTTTTGATGTTCCGGTATAGTTTTGTATGGAAATGTTCTGCAGCGGAAACGTTTTTTGATGTTCCGGTATAGTTTTGTATGGAAATGTTCTGCAGCGGAAACGTTTTTTGATGTTCCGATGTAGTTTTGTATGGAAATGTTCTGCAGCGAAAACGTTTTTTGATGTTCCGGTATAGTTTTGTATGGAAATGTTCTGCAGCGAAAACGTTTTTTGATGTTCCGATGTAGTTTTGTATGGAAATGTTCTGCAGCGGAAACGTTTTTTGATGTTCCGATGTAGTTTTGTATGGAAATGTTCTGTGGCGGAAACGTTTTTTGATGTTCCGATGTAGTTTTGTATGGAAATGTTCTGCAGCGAAAACGTTTTTTGATGTTCCGGTATAGTTTTGTATGGAAATGTTTTGCAGCGGAAACGTTTTTTGATGTTCCGATGTAGTTTTGTATGGAAATGTTCTGCAGCGGAAACGTTTTTTGATGTTCCGATGTAGTTTTGTATGGAAATGTTCTGCAGCGAAAACGTTTTTTGATGTTCCGGTATAGTTTTGTATGGGAATGTTCTGTGGCGGAAACGTTTTTTGATGTTCCGGTATAGTTTTGTATGGAAATGTTCTGTGGCGGAAACGTTTTTTGATGTTCCGATGTAGTTTTGTATGGAAATGTTCTGCAGCGGAAACGTTTTTTGATGTTCCGATGTAGTTTTGTATGGAAATGTTCTGCAGCGGAAACGTTTTTTGATGTTCCGATGTAGTTTTGTATGGAAATGTTCTGCAGCGAAAACGTTTTTTGATGTTCCGGGATAGTTTTGTATGGAAATGTTCTGCAGCGAAAACGTTTTTTGATGTTCCGGTATAGTTTTGTATGGAAATGTTCTGTGGCGGAAACGTTTTTTGATGTTCCGATGTAGTTTTGTATGGAAATGTTCTGCAGCGGAAACGTTTTTTGATGTTCCGATGTAGTTTTGTATGGAAATGTTCTGCAGCGGAAACGTTTTTTGATGTTCCGATGTAGTTTTGTATGGAAATGTTCTGCAGCGAAAACGTTTTTTGATGTTCCGGTATAGTTTTGTATGGAAATGTTCTGTGGCGGAAACGTTTTTTGATGTTCCGATGTAGTTTTGTATGGAAATGTTCTGCAGCGAAAACGTTTTTTGATGTTCCGGTATAGTTTTGTATGGAAATGTTCTGTGGCGGAAACGTTTTTTGATGTTCCGATGTAGTTTTGTATGGAAATGTTCTGCAGCGAAAACGTTTTTTGATGTTCCGGTATAGTTTTGTATGGAAATGTTCGGCAGCGGAAACGTTTTTTGATGTTCCGATGTAGTTTTGTATGGAAATGTTCTGCAGCGGAAACGTTTTTTGATGTTCCGGTATAGTTTTGTATGGAAATGTTCGGCAGCGGAAACGTTTTTTGATGTTCCGATGTAGTTTTGTATGGAAATGTTCTGCAGCGAAAACGTTTTTTGATGTTCCGGTATAGTTTTGTATGGAAATGTTCGGCAGCGGAAACGTTTTTTGATGTTCCGATGTAGTTTTGTATGGAAATGTTCTGCAGCGGAAACGTTTTTTGATGTTCCGATGTAGTTTTGTATGGAAATGTTCGGCAGCGGAAACGTTTTTTGATGTTCCGGTATAGTTTTGTATGGAAATGTTCTGCAGCGAAAACGTTTTTTGATGTTCCGATGTAGTTTTGTATGGAAATGTTCTGCAGCGGAAACGTTTTTTGATGTTCCGATGTAGTTTTGTATGGAAATGTTCTGCAGCGAAAACGTTTTTTGATGTTCCGGTATAGTTTTGTATGGAAATGTTCTGCAGCGAAAACGTTTTTTGATGTTCCGATGTAGTTTTGTATGGAAATGTTCTGCAGCGGAAACGTTTTTTGATGTTCCGGTATAGTTTTGTATGGAAATGTTCTGCAGCGGAAACGTTTTTTGATGTTCCGGTATAGTTTTGTATGGAAATGTTCTGCAGCGAAAACGTTTTTTGATGTTCCGATGTAGTTTTGTATGGAAATGTTCTGCAGCGGAAACGTTTTTTGATGTTCCGATGTAGTTTCGATGTAACTTGCAACGATGAATTGTTCCTACAGCACTTTTTCCAACCCTTGCCCCTTCATACGCCTGTAACTTTGTTGTCTTTTGTCCTATCGTTAATTTGCTAAACATGTTTTTTGTTTAAAATTTAATTTCCTTTTGTTTGGTACCATTAGCGTCCTTCTAGCTCTTCTAGTTGGCGAGATATTCACGTTTTTTCATGGAAAGCTTTTTCCAAGCCCTTGCACCTTCAAACGCTCATAACTTCGTTGTCTTTCGTCCAACCCGTGATGTTTTTCCTTTAATATTGTAGAGAATTTAATTTCCTTTCGTTTGATGCCCCGGGCGTCCTTCTAGCTCTTCTAGTTTTCGAGATATTCACGTTTTGCCGAAGACCTTGGTTTCTTCTTCTTCTTGACGAAAGACTTATAATAAAAACTCGCCAGAAGCGTTACAACATGCGTTACACCTATAGAAACCGGTCCCTTCATTCCTTGACTTGACGATTTGTTCCTGCAGCACTTTTTCCACCCCTTGCACCTTCAAACGCTTATAACTTTGTTGACTTTCGTCCTATCGAAATTTTACTAAACATATTTTTTGTTGCAAATTTAATTTTCTTTCGTTTAGTGACCTTGGCGTCCTTCTAACTTTTTTAGTTTTCGAGATATTCACGTTTAGTCAAAGACATTTGTTTCAAACACGATCAAATGTTGAACGATTTGAATGTTCCGGAAACGTTTTTTGATGTTCCGGTGTAGTTTTGTATGGAAATGTTCTGCAGCGAAAACGTTTTTTGATGTTCCGATGTAGTTTTGTATGGAAATGTTCTGCAGCGGAAACGTTTTTTGATGTTCCGATGTAGTTTTGTATGGAAATGTTCTGCAGCGGAAACGTTTTTTGATGTTCCGGTATAGTTTTGTATGGAAATGTTCTGCAGCGGAAACGTTTTTTGATGTTCCGGTATAGTTTTGTATGGAAATGTTCTGCAGCGGAAACGTTTTTTGATGTTCCGGTATAGTTTTGTATGGAAATGTTCTGCAGCGGAAACGTTTTTTGATGTTCCGGTATAGTTTTGTATGGAAATGTTCTGCAGCGGAAACGTTTTTTTATGTTCCGGTGTAGTTTTGTATGGAAATGTTCTGCAGCGAAAACGTTTTTTGATGTTCCGATGTAGTTTTGTATGGAAATGTTCTGCAGCGAAAACGTTTTTTGATGTTCCGATGTAGTTTTGTATGGAAATGTTCTGCAGCGGAAACGTTTTTTGATGTTCCGGTGTAGTTTTGTATGGAAATGTTCTGCAGCGGAAACGTTTTTTGATGTTCCGGTATAGTTTTGTATGGAAATGTTCTGCAGCGGAAACGTTTTTTGATGTTCCGGTATAGTTTTGTATGGAAATGTTCTGCAGCGGAAACGTTTTTTTATGTTCCGATGTAGTTTTGTATGGAAATGTTCTGCAGCGGAAACGTTTTTTGATGTTCCGATGTAGTTTTGTATGGAAATGTTCTGCAGCGGAAACGTTTTTTGATGTTCCGGTATAGTTTTGTATGGAAATGTTCTGCAGCGAAAACGTTTTTTGATGTTCCGGTATAGTTTTGTATGGAAATGTTCTGCAGCGGAAACGTTTTTTGATGTTCCGATGTAGTTTTGTATGGAAATGTTCTGCAGCGGAAACGTTTTTTGATGTTCCGGTATAGTTTTGTATGGAAATGTTCTGCAGCGGAAACGTTTTTTGATGTTCCGGTATAGTTTTGTATGGAAATGTTCTGCAGCGGAAACGTTTTTTTATGTTCCGATGTAGTTTTGTATGGAAATGTTCTGCAGCGGAAACGTTTTTTGATGTTCCGATGTAGTTTTGTATGGAAATGTTCTGCAGCGGAAACGTTTTTTGATGTTCCGGTATAGTTTTGTATGGAAATGTTCTGCAGCGGAAACGTTTTCGGATGTTCCGGTATAGTTTTGTATGGAAATGTTCTGCAGCGAAAACGTTTTTTGATGTTCCGGTATAGTTTTGTATGGAAATGTTCTGCAGCGGAAACGTTTTTTGATGTTCCGATGTAGTTTTGTATGGAAATGTTCTGCAGCGGAAACGTTTTTTGATGTTCCGATGTAGTTTCGATGTAACTTGCAACGATGAATTGTTCCTACAGCACTTTTTCCAACCCTTGCCCCTTCATACGCCTGTAACTGTGTTGTCTTTTGTCCTATCGTTAATTTGCTAAACATGTTTTTTGTTTAAAATTTAATTTCCTTTTGTTTGGTACCATTAGCGTCCTTCTAGCTCTTCTAGTTGGCGAGATATTCACGTTTTTTCATGGAAAGCTTTTTCCAAGCCCTTGCACCTTCAAACGCTCATAACTTCGTTGTCTTTCGTCCAACCCGTGATGTTTTTCCTTTAATATTGTAGAGAATTTAATTTCCTTTCGTTTGATGCCCCGGGCGTCCTTCTAGCTCTTCTAGTTTTCGAGATATTCACGTTTTGCCGAAGACCTTGGTTTCTTCTTCTTCTTGACGAAAGACTTATAATAAAAACTCGCCAGAAGCGTTACAACATGCGTTACACCTATAGAAACCGGTCCCTTCATTCCTTGACTTGACGATTTGTTCCTGCAGCACTTTTTCCACCCCTTGCACCTTCAAACGCTTATAACTTTGTTGACTTTCGTCCTATCGAAATTTTACTAAACATATTTTTTGTTGCAAATTTAATTTTCTTTCGTTTAGTGACCTTGGCGTCCTTCTAACTTTTTTAGTTTTCGAGATATTCACGTTTAGTCAAAGACATTTGTTTCAAACACGATCAAATGTTGAACGATTTGAATGTTCCGGAAACGTTTTTTGATGTTCCGGTGTAGTTTTGTATGGAAATGTTCTGCAGCGAAAACGTTTTTTGATGTTCCGATGTAGTTTTGTATGGAAATGTTCTGCAGCGGAAACGTTTTTTGATGTTCCGGTATAGTTTTGTATGGAAATGTTCTGCAGCGGAAACGTTTTTTGATGTTCCGGTATAGTTTTGTATGGAAATGTTCTGCAGCGGAAACGTTTTTTGATGTTCCGGTATAGTTTTGTATGGAAATGTTCTGCAGCGGAAACGTTTTTTTATGTTCCGGTGTAGTTTTGTATGGAAATGTTCTGCAGCGAAAACGTTTTTTGATGTTCCGATGTAGTTTTGTATGGAAATGTTCTGCAGCGAAAACGTTTTTTGATGTTCCGATGTAGTTTTGTATGGAAATGTTCTGCAGCGGAAACGTTTTTTGATGTTCCGGTGTAGTTTTGTATGGAAATGTTCTGCAGCGGAAACGTTTTTTGATGTTCCGGTATAGTTTTGTATGGAAATGTTCTGCAGCGGAAACGTTTTTTGATGTTCCGGTATAGTTTTGTATGGAAATGTTCTGCAGCGGAAACGTTTTTTTATGTTCCGATGTAGTTTTGTATGGAAATGTTCTGCAGCGGAAACGTTTTTTGATGTTCCGATGTAGTTTTGTATGGAAATGTTCTGCAGCGGAAACGTTTTTTGATGTTCCGGTATAGTTTTGTATGGAAATGTTCTGCAGCGAAAACGTTTTTTGATGTTCCGGTATAGTTTTGTATGGAAATGTTCTGCAGCGGAAACGTTTTTTGATGTTCCGATGTAGTTTTGTATGGAAATGTTCTGCAGCGGAAACGTTTTTTGATGTTCCGGTATAGTTTTGTATGGAAATGTTCTGCAGCGGAAACGTTTTTTGATGTTCCGGTATAGTTTTGTATGGAAATGTTCTGCAGCGGAAACGTTTTTTTATGTTCCGATGTAGTTTTGTATGGAAATGTTCTGCAGCGGAAACGTTTTTTGATGTTCCGATGTAGTTTTGTATGGAAATGTTCTGCAGCGGAAACGTTTTTTGATGTTCCGGTATAGTTTTGTATGGAAATGTTCTGCAGCGGAAACGTTTTCGGATGTTCCGGTATAGTTTTGTATGGAAATGTTCTGCAGCGAAAACGTTTTTTGATGTTCCGGTATAGTTTTGTATGGAAATGTTCTGCAGCGGAAACGTTTTTTGATGTTCCGATGTAGTTTTGTATGGAAATGTTCTGCAGCGGAAACGTTTTTTGATGTTCCGATGTAGTTTCGATGTAACTTGCAACGATGAATTGTTCCTACAGCACTTTTTCCAACCCTTGCCCCTTCATACGCCTGTAACTGTGTTGTCTTTTGTCCTATCGTTAATTTGCTAAACATGTTTTTTGTTTAAAATTTAATTTCCTTTTGTTTGGTACCATTAGCGTCCTTCTAGCTCTTCTAGTTGGCGAGATATTCACGTTTTTTCATGGAAAGCTTTTTCCAAGCCCTTGCACCTTCAAACGCTCATAACTTCGTTGTCTTTCGTCCAACCCGTGATGTTTTTCCTTTAATATTGTAGAGAATTTAATTTCCTTTCGTTTGATGCCCCGGGCGTCCTTCTAGCTCTTCTAGTTTTCGAGATATTCACGTTTTGCCGAAGACCTTGGTTTCTTCTTCTTCTTGACGAAAGACTTATAATAAAAACTCGCCAGAAGCGTTACAACATGCGTTACACCTATAGAAACCGGTCCCTTCATTCCTTGACTTGACGATTTGTTCCTGCAGCACTTTTTCCACCCCTTGCACCTTCAAACGCTTATAACTTTGTTGACTTTCGTCCTATCGAAATTTTACTAAACATATTTTTTGTTGCAAATTTAATTTTCTTTCGTTTAGTGACCTTGGCGTCCTTCTAACTTTTTTAGTTTTCGAGATATTCACGTTTAGTCAAAGACATTTGTTTCAAACACGATCAAATGTTGAACGATTTGAATGTTCCGGACACGTTTTTTGATGTTCCGGTGTAGTTTTGTATGGAAATGTTCTGCAGCGAAAACGTTTTTTGATGTTCCGATGTAGTTTTGTATGGAAATGTTCTGCAGCGGAAACGTTTTCGGATGTTCCGGTATAGTTTTGTATGGAAATGTTCTGCAGCGGAAACGTTTTTTTATGTTCCGATGTAGTTTTGTATGGAAATGTTCTGCAGCGGAAACGTTTTTTGATGTTCCGATGTAGTTTTGTATGGAAATGTTCTGCAGCGGAAACGTTTTTTGATGTTCCGGTGTAGTTTTGTATGGAAATGTTCTGCAGCGGAAACGTTTTCGGATGTTCCGGTATAGTTTTGTATGGAAATGTTCTGCAGCGAAAACGTTTTTTGATGTTCCGATGTAGTTTTGTATGGAAATGTTCTGCAGCGAAAACGTTTTTTGATGTTCCGATGTAGTTTTGTATGGAAATGTTCTGCAGCGAAAACGTTTTTTGATGTTCCGGTATAGTTTTGTATGGAAATGTTCTGCAGCGAAAACGTTTTTTGATGTTCCGGTATAGTTTTGTATGGAAATGTTCTGCAGCGGAAACGTTTTTTGATGTTCCGGTATAGTTTTGTATGGAAATGTTCTGCAGCGGAAACGTTTTTTGATGTTCCGATGTAGTTTTGTATGGAAATGTTCTGCAGCGGAAACGTTTTTTGATGTTCCGGTATAGTTTTGTATGGAAATGTTCTGCAGCGGAAACGTTTTTTGATGTTCCGGTATAGTTTTGTATGGAAATGTTCTGCAGCGGAAACGTTTTTTTATGTTCCGATGTAGTTTTGTATGGAAATGTTCTGCAGCGGAAACGTTTTTTGATGTTCCGATGTAGTTTTGTATGGAAATGTTCTGCAGCGGAAACGTTTTTTGATGTTCCGGTGTAGTTTTGTATGGAAATGTTCTGCAGCGGAAACGTTTTTTGATGTTCCGGTATAGTTTTGTATGGAAATGTTCTGCAGCGAAAACGTTTTTTGATGTTCCGGTATAGTTTTGTATGGAAATGTTCTGCAGCGGAAACGTTTTTTGATGTTCCGATGTAGTTTTGTATGGAAATGTTCTGCAGCGGAAACGTTTTTTGATGTTCCGGTATAGTTTTGTATGGAAATGTTCTGCAGCGGAAACGTTTTTTGATGTTCCGGTATAGTTTTGTATGGAAATGTTCTGCAGCGGAAACGTTTTCGGATGTTCCGGTATAGTTTTGTATGGAAATGTTCTGCAGCGGAAACGTTTTTTGATGTTCCGGTATAGTTTTGTATGGAAATGTTCTGCAGCGAAAACGTTTTTTGATGTTCCGGTATAGTTTTGTATGGAAATGTTCTGCAGCGGAAACGTTTTTTGATGTTCCGGTGTAGTTTTGTATGGAAATGTTCTGCAGCGGAAACGTTTTTTTATGTTCCGATGTAGTTTTGTATGGAAATGTTCTGCAGCGGAAACGTTTTTTTATGTTCCGATGTAGTTTTGTATGGAAATGTTCTGCAGCGGAAACGTTTTTTGATGTTCCGATGTAGTTTTGTATGGAAATGTTCTGCAGCGGAAACGTTTTTTGATGTTCCGGTGTAGTTTTGTATGGAAATGTTCTGCAGCGGAAACGTTTTCGGATGTTCCGGTATAGTTTTGTATGGAAATGTTCTGCAGCGGAAACGTTTTTTTATGTTCCGATGTAGTTTTGTATGGAAATGTTCTGCAGCGGAAACGTTTTTTGATGTTCCGATGTAGTTTTGTATGGAAATGTTCTGCAGCGGAAACGTTTTTTGATGTTCCGATGTAGTTGTGTATGGAAATGTTCTGCAGCGGAAACGTTTTCGGATGTTCCGGTATAGTTTTGTATGGAAATGTTCTGCAGCGGAAACGTTTTTTGATGTTCCGGTATAGTTTTGTATGGAAATGTTCTGCAGCGGAAACGTTTTTTTATGTTCCGATGTAGTTTTGTATGGAAATGTTCTGCAGCGGAAACGTTTTCGGATGTTCCGATGTAGTTTTGTATGGAAATGTTCTGCAGCGGAAACGTTTTTTGATGTTCCGGTATAGTTTTGTATGGAAATGTTCTGCAGCGGAAACGTTTTTTTTATGTTCCGATGTAGTTTTGTATGGAAATGTTCTGCAGCGGAAACGTTTTTTGATGTTCCGATGTAGTTTTGTATGGAAATGTTCTGCAGCGGAAACGTTTTCGGATGTTCCGGTATAGTTTTGTATGGAAATGTTCTGCAGCGAAAACGTTTTTTGATGTTCCGGTATAGTTTTGTATGGAAATGTTCTGCAGCGGAAACGTTTTTTTATGTTCCGATGTAGTTTTGTATGGAAATGTTCTGCAGCGGAAACGTTTTTTGATGTTCCGATGTAGTTTTGTATGGAAATGTTCTGCAGCGGAAACGTTTTTTGATGTTCCGGTATAGTTTTGTATGGAAATGTTCTGCAGCGGAAACGTTTTCGGATGTTCCGATGTAGTTTTGTATGGAAATGTTCTGCAGCGGAAACGTTTTTTGATGTTCCGGTATAGTTTTGTATGGAAATGTTCTGCAGCGGAAACGTTTTTTTATGTTCCGATGTAGTTGTGTATGGAAATGTTCTGCAGCGGAAACGTTTTCGGATGTTCCGGTATAGTTTTGTATGGAAATGTTCTGCAGCGAAAACGTTTTTTGATGTTCCGGTATAGTTTTGTATGGAAATGTTCTGCAGCGGAAACGTTTTTTGATGTTCCGGTATAGTTTTGTATGGAAATGTTCTGCAGCGGAAACGTTTTTTGATGTTCCGGTGTAGTTTTGTATGGAAATGTTCTGCAGCGGAAACGTTTTCGGATGTTCCGGTATAGTTTTGTATGGAAATGTTCTGCAGCGAAAACGTTTTTTGATGTTCCGGTATAGTTTTGTATGGAAATGTTCTGCAGCGGAAACGTTTTTTGATGTTCCGATGTAGTTTTGTATGGAAATGTTCTGCAGCGGAAACGTTTTTTGATGTTCCGGTGTAGTTTTGTATGGAAATGTTCTGCAGCGGAAACGTTTTCGGATGTTCCGATGTAGTTTTGTATGGAAATGTTCTGCAGCGGAAACGTTTTTTGATGTTCCGGTATAGTTTTGTATGGAAATGTTCTGCAGCGGAAACGTTTTTTTATGTTCCGATGTAGTTTTGTATGGAAATGTTCTGCAGCGGAAACGTTTTTTGATGTTCCGATGTAGTTTTGTATGGAAATGTTCTGCAGCGGAAACGTTTTTTGATGTTCCGGTATAGTTTTGTATGGAAATGTTCTGCAGCGGAAACGTTTTCGGATGTTCCGGTATAGTTTTGTATGGAAATGTTCTGCAGCGAAAACGTTTTTTGATGTTCCGGTATAGTTTTGTATGGAAATGTTCTGCAGCGGAAACGTTTTTTTATGTTCCGATGTAGTTTTGTATGGAAATGTTCTGCAGCGGAAACGTTTTTTGATGTTCCGATGTAGTTTTGTATGGAAATGTTCTGCAGCGGAAACGTTTTCGGATGTTCCGGTATAGTTTTGTATGGAAATGTTCTGCAGCGGAAACGTTTTTTGATGTTCCGGTGTAGTTTTGTATGGAAATGTTCTGCAGCGGAAACGTTTTCGGATGTTCCGATGTAGTTTTGTATGGAAATGTTCTGCAGCGGAAACGTTTTTTGATGTTCCGGTATAGTTTTGTATGGAAATGTTCTGCAGCGGAAACGTTTTCGGATGTTCCGGTATAGTTTTGTATGGAAATGTTCTGCAGCGAAAACGTTTTTTGATGTTCCGGTATAGTTTTGTATGGAAATGTTCTGCAGCGGAAACGTTTTTTTATGTTCCGATGTAGTTTTGTATGGAAATGTTCTGCAGCGGAAACGTTTTTTGATGTTCCGATGTAGTTTTGTATGGAAATGTTCTGCAGCGAAAACGTTTTTTGATGTTCCGGTATAGTTTTGTATGGAAATGTTCTGCAGCGGAAACGTTTTTTGATGTTCCGGTGTAGTTTTGTATGGAAATGTTCTGCAGCGGAAACGTTTTCGGATGTTCCGATGTAGTTTTGTATGGAAATGTTCTGCAGCGGAAACGTTTTTTGATGTTCCGGTATAGTTTTGTATGGAAATGTTCTGCAGCGGAAACGTTTTTTTATGTTCCGATGTAGTTTTGTATGGAAATGTTCTGCAGCGGAAACGTTTTTTGATGTTCCGGTATAGTTTTGTATGGAAATGTTCTGCAGCGGAAACGTTTTTTTATGTTCCGATGTAGTTTTGTATGGAAATGTTCTGCAGCGGAAACGTTTTTTGATGTTCCGATGTAGTTTTGTATGGAAATGTTCTGCAGCGGAAACGTTTTCGGATGTTCCGGTATAGTTTTGTATGGAAATGTTCTGCAGCGAAAACGTTTTTTGATGTTCCGGTATAGTTTTGTATGGAAATGTTCTGCAGCGGAAACGTTTTTTTATGTTCCGATGTAGTTTTGTATGGAAATGTTCTGCAGCGGAAACGTTTTTTGATGTTCCGATGTAGTTTTGTATGGAAATGTTCTGCAGCGGAAACGTTTTCGGATGTTCCGGTATAGTTTTGTATGGAAATGTTCTGCAGCGAAAACGTTTTTTGATGTTCCGGTATAGTTTTGTATGGAAATGTTCTGCAGCGGAAACGTTTTTTTATGTTCCGATGTAGTTTTGTATGGAAATGTTCTGCAGCGGAAACGTTTTTTGATGTTCCGATGTAGTTTTGTATGGAAATGTTCTGCAGCGGAAACGTTTTTTGATGTTCCGGTATAGTTTTGTATGGAAATGTTCTGCAGCGGAAACGTTTTCGGATGTTCCGATGTAGTTTTGTATGGAAATGTTCTGCAGCGGAAACGTTTTTTGATGTTCCGGTATAGTTTTGTATGGAAATGTTCTGCAGCGGAAACGTTTTTTGATGTTCCGGTGTAGTTTTGTATGGAAATGTTCTGCAGCGGAAACGTTTTCGGATGTTCCGGTATAGTTTTGTATGGAAATGTTCTGCAGCGAAAACGTTTTTTGATGTTCCGGTATAGTTTTGTATGGAAATGTTCTGCAGCGGAAACGTTTTTTGATGTTCCGGTGTAGTTTTGTATGGAAATGTTCTGCAGCGGAAACGTTTTTTGATGTTCCGGTGTAGTTTTGTATGGAAATGTTCTGCAGCGGAAACGTTTTCGGATGTTCCGATGTAGTTTTGTATGGAAATGTTCTGCAGCGGAAACGTTTTTTGATGTTCCGGTATAGTTTTGTATGGAAATGTTCTGCAGCGGAAACGTTTTTTTATGTTCCGATGTAGTTTTGTATGGAAATGTTCTGCAGCGGAAACGTTTTTTGATGTTCCGATGTAGTTTTGTATGGAAATGTTCTGCAGCGGAAACGTTTTTTGATGTTCCGGTATAGTTTTGTATGGAAATGTTCTGCAGCGGAAACGTTTTCGGATGTTCCGATGTAGTTTTGTATGGAAATGTTCTGCAGCGGAAACGTTTTTTGATGTTCCGGTATAGTTTTGTATGGAAATGTTCTGCAGCGGAAACGTTTTTTTATGTTCCGATGTAGTTTTGTATGGAAATGTTCTGCAGCGGAAACGTTTTTTGATGTTCCGGTATAGTTTTGTATGGAAATGTTCTGCAGCGGAAACGTTTTTTTATGTTCCGATGTAGTTTTGTATGGAAATGTTCTGCAGCGGAAACGTTTTTTGATGTTCCGATGTAGTTTTGTATGGAAATGTTCTGCAGCGAAAACGTTTTTTGATGTTCCGGTATAGTTTTGTATGGAAATGTTCTGCAGCGGAAACGTTTTTTTTATGTTCCGATGTAGTTTTGTATGGAAATGTTCTGCAGCGGAAACGTTTTTTGATGTTCCGATGTAGTTTTGTATGGAAATGTTCTGCAGCGGAAACGTTTTTTGATGTTCCGGTATAGTTTTGTATGGAAATGTTCTGCAGCGGAAACGTTTTCGGATGTTCCGATGTAGTTTTGTATGGAAATGTTCTGCAGCGAAAACGTTTTTTGATGTTCCGGTATAGTTTTGTATGGAAATGTTCTGCAGCGGAAACGTTTTTTTATGTTCCGATGTAGTTTTGTATGGAAATGTTCTGCAGCGGAAACGTTTTTTGATGTTCCGATGTAGTTTTGTATGGAAATGTTCTGCAGCGGAAACGTTTTCGGATGTTCCGGTATAGTTTTGTATGGAAATGTTCTGCAGCGAAAACGTTTTTTGATGTTCCGGTATAGTTTTGTATGGAAATGTTCTGCAGCGGAAACGTTTTTTGATGTTCCGATGTAGTTTTGTATGGAAATGTTCTGCAGCGGAAACGTTTTTTGATGTTCCGGTGTAGTTTTGTATGGAAATGTTCTGCAGCGGAAACGTTTTCGGATGTTCCGATGTAGTTTTGTATGGAAATGTTCTGCAGCGGAAACGTTTTTTGATGTTCCGGTATAGTTTTGTATGGAAATGTTCTGCAGCGGAAACGTTTTTTTATGTTCCGATGTAGTTTTGTATGGAAATGTTCTGCAGCGGAAACGTTTTTTGATGTTCCGATGTAGTTTTGTATGGAAATGTTCTGCAGCGGAAACGTTTTTTGATGTTCCGGTATAGTTTTGTATGGAAATGTTCTGCAGCGAAAACGTTTTCGGATGTTCCGGTATAGTTTTGTATGGAAATGTTCTGCAGCGGAAACGTTTTCGGATGTTCCGGTATAGTTTTGTATGGAAATGTTCTGCAGCGGAAACGTTTTTTGATGTTCCGATGTAGTTTTGTATGGAAATGTTCTGCAGCGAAAACGTTTTTTGATGTTCCGGTGTAGTTTTGTATGGAAATGTTCTGCAGCGGAAACGTTTTCGGATGTTCCGGTATAGTTTTGTATGGAAATGTTCTGCAGCGAAAACGTTTTTTGATGTTCCGGTATAGTTTTGTATGGAAATGTTCTGCAGCGAAAACGTTTTTTGATGTTCCGGTATAGTTTTGTATGGAAATGTTCTGCAGCGGTAACGTTTTTTGATGTTCCGATATAGTTTTGTATGGAAATGTTCTGCAGCGAAAACGTTTTTTGATGTTCCGGTATAGTTTTGTATGGAAATGTTCTGCAGCGAAAACGTTTTTGATGTTCCGGTATAGTTTTGTATGGAAATGTTCTGCAGCGGAAACGTTTTCGGATGTTCCGATGTAGTTTTGTATGGAAATGTTCTGCAGCGGAAACGTTTTTTGATGTTCCGGTATAGTTTTGTATGGAAATGTTCTGCAGCGGAAACGTTTTTTTATGTTCCGATGTAGTTTTGTATGGAAATGTTCTGCAGCGGAAACGTTTTTTGATGTTCCGATGTAGTTTTGTATGGAAATGTTCTGCAGCGGAAACGTTTTCGGATGTTCCGGTATAGTTTTGTATGGAAATGTTCTGCAGCGAAAACGTTTTTTGATGTTCCGGTATAGTTTTGTATGGAAATGTTCTGCAGCGGAAACGTTTTTTGATGTTCCGATGTAGTTTTGTATGGAAATGTTCTGCAGCGGAAACGTTTTTTGATGTTCCGGTGTAGTTTTGTATGGAAATGTTCTGCAGCGGAAACGTTTTCGGATGTTCCGATGTAGTTTTGTATGGAAATGTTCTGCAGCGGAAACGTTTTTTGATGTTCCGGTATAGTTTTGTATGGAAATGTTCTGCAGCGGAAACGTTTTTTTATGTTCCGATGTAGTTTTGTATGGAAATGTTCTGCAGCGGAAACGTTTTTTGATGTTCCGATGTAGTTTTGTATGGAAATGTTCTGCAGCGGAAACGTTTTTTGATGTTCCGGTATAGTTTTGTATGGAAATGTTCTGCAGCGGAAACGTTTTTTGATGTTCCGGTATAGTTTTGTATGGAAATGTTCTGCAGCGGAAACGTTTTCGGATGTTCCGGTATAGTTTTGTATGGAAATGTTCTGCAGCGGAAACGTTTTTTGATGTTCCGATGTAGTTTTGTATGGAAATGTTCTGCAGCGAAAACGTTTTTTGATGTTCCGGTGTAGTTTTGTATGGAAATGTTCTGCAGCGGAAACGTTTTTTGATGTTCCGGTATAGTTTTGTATGGAAATGTTCTGCAGCGAAAACGTTTTTTGATGTTCCGGTATAGTTTTGTATGGAAATGTTCTGCAGCGAAAACGTTTTTTGATGTTCCGGTATAGTTTTGTATGGAAATGTTCTGCAGCGAAAACGTTTTTTGATGTTCCGGTATAGTTTTGTATGGAAATGTTCTGCAGCGGTAACGTTTTTTGATGTTCCGATATAGTTTTGTATGGAAATGTTCTGCAGCGAAAACGTTTTTTGATGTTCCGGTATAGTTTTGTATGGAAATGTTCTGCAGCGAAAACGTTTTTTGATGTTCCGGTATAGTTTTGTATGGAAATGTTCTGCAGCGGAAACGTTTTTTGATGTTCCGGTGTAGTTTTGTATGGAAATGTTCTGCAGCGGAAACGTTTTTTGATGTTCCGGTATAGTTTTGTATGGAAATGTTCTGCAGCGGAAACGTTTTTTGATGTTCCGATGTAGTTTTGTATGGAAATGTTCTGCAGCGAAAACGTTTTTTGATGTTCCGGTGTAGTTTTGTATGGAAATGTTCTGCAGCGGAAACGTTTTCGGATGTTCCGGTATAGTTTTGTATGGAAATGTTCTGCAGCGAAAACGTTTTTTGATGTTCCGGTATAGTTTTGTATGGAAATGTTCTGCAGCGAAAACGTTTTTTGATGTTCCGGTATAGTTTTGTATGGAAATGTTCTGCAGCGGTAACGTTTTTTGATGTTCCGATATAGTTTTGTATGGAAATGTTCTGCAGCGAAAACGTTTTTTGATGTTCCGGTATAGTTTTGTATGGAAATGTTCTGCAGCGAAAACGTTTTTTGATGTTCCGGTATAGTTTTGTATGGAAATGTTCTGCAGCGGAAACGTTTTCGGATGTTCCGATGTAGTTTTGTATGGAAATGTTCTGCAGCGGAAACGTTTTTTGATGTTCCGGTATAGTTTTGTATGGAAATGTTCTGCAGCGGAAACGTTTTTTTATGTTCCGATGTAGTTTTGTATGGAAATGTTCTGCAGCGGAAACGTTTTTTGATGTTCCGATGTAGTTTTGTATGGAAATGTTCTGCAGCGAAAACGTTTTTTGATGTTCCGGTGTAGTTTTGTATGGAAATGTTCTGCAGCGAAAACGTTTTTTGATGTTCCGGTATAGTTTTGTATGGAAATGTTCTGCAGCGAAAACGTTTTTTGATGTTCCGGTATAGTTTTGTATGGAAATGTTCTGCAGCGGAAACGTTTTTTGATGTTCCGGTGTAGTTTTGTATGGAAATGTTCTGCAGCGGAAACGTTTTTTGATGTTCCGGTATAGTTTTGTATGGAAATGTTCTGCAGCGGAAACGTTTTTTGATGTTCCGGTATAGTTTTGTATGGAAATGTTCTGCAGCGGAAACGTTTTTTGATGTTCCGATGTAGTTTTGTATGGAAATGTTCTGCAGCGGAAACGTTTTTTGATGTTCCGGTGTAGTTTTGTATGGAAATGTTCTGCAGCGAAAACGTTTTTTGATGTTCCGATGTAGTTTTGTATGGAAATGTTCTGCAGCGGAAACGTTTTTTTATGTTCCGATGTAGTTTTGTATGGAAATGTTCTGCAGCGGAAACGTTTTTTGATGTTCCGGTATAGTTTTGTATGGAAATGTTCTGCAGCGGAAACGTTTTTTGATGTTCCGATGTAGTTTTGTATGGAAATGTTCTGCAGCGAAAACGTTTTTTGATGTTCCGGTGTAGTTTTGTATGGAAATGTTCTGCAGCGGAAACGTTTTTTGATGTTCCGATGTAGTTTTGTATGGAAATGTTCTGCAGCGGAAACGTTTTTTGATGTTCCGATGTAGTTTTGTATGGAAATGTTCTGCAGCGGAAACGTTTTTTGATGTTCCGGTGTAGTTTTGTATGGAAATGTTCTGCAGCGGAAACGTTTTCGGATGTTCCGGTATAGTTTTGTATGGAAATGTTCTGCAGCGAAAACGTTTTTTGATGTTCCGGTATAGTTTTGTATGGAAATGTTCTGCAGCGAAAACGTTTTTTGATGTTCCGGTATAGTTTTGTATGGAAATGTTCTGCAGCGAAAACGTTTTTTGATATTCCGGTATAGTTTTGTATGGAAATGTTCTGCAGCGGAAACGTTTTTTGATATTCCGGTGTAGTTTTGTATGGAAATGTTCTGCAGCGGAAACGTTTTTTGATGTTCCGGTATAGTTTTGTATGGAAATGTTCTGCAGCGGAAACGTTTTTTGATATTCCGGTGTAGTTTTGTATGGAAATGTTCTGCAGCGGAAACGTTTTTTGATATTCCGGTATAGTTTTGTATGGAAATGTTCTGCAGCAGAAACGTTTTTTGATGTTCCGATGTAGTTTTGTATGGAAATGTTCTGCAGCGGAAACGTTTTTTGATGTTCCGGTGTAGTTTTGTATGGAAATGTTCTGCAGCGAAAACGTTTTTTGATGTTCCGGTATAGTTTTGTATGGAAATGTTCTGCAGCGAAAACGTTTTTTGATGTTCCGGTATAGTTTTGTATGGAAATGTTCTGCAGCGAAAACGTTTTTTGATGTTCCGGTATAGTTTTGTATGGAAATGTTCTGCAGCGAAAACGTTTTTTGATATTCCGGTATAGTTTTGTATGGAAATGTTCTGCAGCGGAAACGTTTTTTGATGTTCCGGTGTAGTTTTGTATGGAAATGTTCTGCAGCGGAAACGTTTTTTGATGTTCCGGTGTAGTTTTGTATGGAAATGTTCTGCAGCGGAAACGTTTTCGGATGTTCCGGTATAGTTTTGTATGGAAATGTTCTGCAGCGGAAACGTTTTTTGATGTTCCGGTGTAGTTTTGTATGGAAATGTTCTGCAGCGGAAACGTTTTTTGATGTTCCGGTGTAGTTTTGTATGGAAATGTTCTGCAGCGGAAACGTTTTCGGATGTTCCGGTATAGTTTTGTATGGAAATGTTCTGCAGCGGAAACGTTTTTTGATATTCCGGTGTAGTTTTGTATGGAAATGTTCTGCAGCGGAAACGTTTTTTGATGTTCCGGTATAGTTTTGTATGGAAATGTTCTGCAGCGGAAACGTTTTTTGATATTCCGGTGTAGTTTCATATGGAAATGTTCTGCAGCGAAAACGTTTTTTGATGTTCCGGTATAGTTTTGTATGGAAATGTTCTGCAGCGGAAACGTTTTTTGATGTTCCGGTATAGTTTTGTATGGAAATGTTCTGCAGCGGAAACGTTTTTTGATATTCCGGTATAGTTTTGTATGGAAATGTTCTGCAGCGGAAACGTTTTTTGATGTTCCGGTGTAGTTTTGTATGGAAATGTTCTGCAGCGAAAACGTTTTTTGATGTTCCGGTATAGTTTTGTATGGAAATGTTCTGCAGCGGAAACGTTTTCGGATGTTCCGATGTAGTTTCATATGGAAATGTTCTGCAGCGAAAACGTTTTTTGATGTTCCGGTATAGTTTTGTATGGAAATGTTCTGCAGCGAAAACGTTTTTTGATGTTCCGGTATAGTTTTGTATGGAAATGTTCTGCAGCGGAAACGTTTTTTGATGTTCCGGTATAGTTTTGTATGGAAATGTTCTGCAGCGGAAACGTTTTTTGATGTTCCGGTATAGTTTTGTATGGAAATGTTCTGCAGCGGAAACGTTTTTTGATGTTCCGATGTAGTTTCATATGGAAATGTTCTGCAGCGGAAACGTTTTTTGATGTTCCGGTATAGTTTTGTATGGAAATGTTCTGCAGCGGAAACGTTTTTTTGATGTTCCGGTATAGTTTTGTATGGAAATGTTCTGCAGCGGAAACGTTTTTTGATGTTCCGGTATAGTTTTGTATGGAAATGTTCTGCAGCGGAAACGTTTTTTGATGTTCCGGTATAGTTTTGTATGGAAATGTTCTGCAGCGGAAACGTTTTTTGATATTCCGGTATAGTTTTGTATGGAAATGTTCTGCAGCGGAAACGTTTTTTGATGTTCCGGTGTAGTTTTGTATGGAAATGTTCTGCAGCGAAAACGTTTTTTGATGTTCCGGTATAGTTTTGTATGGAAATGTTCTGCAGCGGAAACGTTTTCGGATGTTCCGATGTAGTTTCATATGGAAATGTTCTGCAGCGGAAACGTTTTTTGATGTTCCGGTATAGTTTTGTATGGAAATGTTCAGCAGCGGAAACGTTTTTTGATGTTCCGGTATAGTGTTGTATGGAAATGTTCTGCAGCGGAAACGTTTTTTGATATTCCGATGTAGTTTCATATGGAAATGTTCTGCAGCGGAAACGTTTTTTGATGTTCCGGTATAGTTTTGTATGGAAATGTTCTGCAGCGGAAACGTTTTTTGATGTTCCGGTATAGTTTTGTATGGAAATGTTCTGCAGCGGAAACGTTTTTTTGATGTTCCGGTATAGTTTTGTATGGAAATGTTCTGCAGCGGAAACGTTTTTTGATGTTCCGGTATAGTTTTGTATGGAAATGTTCTGCAGCGGAAACGTTTTTTGATGTTCCGGTATAGTTTTGTATGGAAATGTTCTGCAGCGGAAACGTTTTTTGATGTTCCGATGTAGTTTCATATGGAAATGTTCTGCAGCGGAAACGTTTTTTGATGTTCCGGTATAGTTTTGTATGGAAATGTTCTGCAGCGGAAACGTTTTTTTGATGTTCCGGTATAGTTTTGTATGGAAATGTTCTGCAGAGGAAACGTTTTTTTGATGTTCCGGTATAGTTTTGTATGGAAATGTTCTGCAGCGGAAACGTTTTTTGATGTTCCGGTATAGTTTTGTATGGAAATGTTCTGCAGCGGAAACGTTTTTTGATGTTCCGATGTAGTTTCATATGGAAATGTTCTGCAGCGGAAACGTTTTTTTGATGTTCCGGTATAGTTTTGTATGGAAATGTTCTGCAGAGGAAACGTTTTTTTGATGTTCCGGTATAGTTTTGTATGGAAATGTTCTGCAGCGGAAACGTTTTTTGATGTTCCGGTATAGTTTTGTATGGAAATGTTCTGCAGCGGAAACGTTTTTTTGATGTTCCGGTATAGTTTTGTATGGAAATGTTCTGCAGAGGAAACGTTTTTTTGATGTTCCGGTATAGTTTTGTATGGAAATGTTCTGCAGCGGAAACGTTTTTTGATGTTCCGGTATAGTTTTGTATGGAAATGTTCTGCAGCGGAAACGTTTTTTGATGTTCCGGTATAGTTTTGTATGGAAATGTTCTGCAGCGGAAACGTTTTTTTGATGTTCCGGTATAGTTTTGTATGGAAATGTTCTGCAGAGGAAACGTTTTTTTGATGTTCCGGTATAGTTTTGTATGGAAATGTTCTGCAGCGGAAACGTTTTTTGATGTTCCGGTATAGTTTTGTATGGAAATGTTCTGCAGCGGAAACGTTTTTTGATGTTCCGGTATAGTTTTGTATGGAAATGTTCTGCAGCGGAAACGTTTTTTGATGTTCCGGTATAGTTTTGTATGGAAATGTTCTGCAGCGGAAACGTTTTTTGATGTTCCGATGTAGTTTCATATGGAAATGTTCTGCAGCGGAAACGTTTTTTTGATGTTCCGGTATAGTTTTGTATGGAAATGTTCTGCAGCGGAAACGTTTTTTTGATGTTCCGGTATAGTTTTGTATGGAAATGTTCTGCAGCGGAAACGTTTTTTTGATGTTCCGGTATAGTTTTGTATGGAAATGTTCTGCAGCGGAAACGTTTTTTGATGTTCCGGTATAGTTTTGTATGGAAATGTTCTGCAGCGGAAACGTTTTTTTGATGTTCCGGTATAGTTTTGTATGGAAATGTTCTGCAGCGGAAACGTTTTTTGATGTTCCGGTATAGTTTTGTATGGAAATGTTCAGCAGCGGAAACGTTTTTTGATGTTCCGGTATAGTGTTGTATGGAAATGTTCTGCAGCGGAAACGTTTTTTGATGTTCCGATGTAGTTTCATATGGAAATGTTCTGCAGCGGAAACGTTTTTTTGATGTTCCGGTATAGTTTTGTATGGAAATGTTCTGCAGCGGAAACGTTTTTTGATGTTCCGGTATAGTTTTGTATGGAAATGTTCAGCAGCGGAAACGTTTTTTGATGTTCCGGTATAGTGTTGTATGGAAATGTTCTGCAGCGGAAACGTTTTTTGATGTTCCGATGTAGTTTCATATGGAAATGTTCTGCAGCGGAAACGTTTTTTGATGTTCCGGTATAGTTTTGTATGGAAATGTTCTGCAGCGGAAACGTTTTTTGATGTTCCGGTATAGTTTTGTATGGAAATGTTCTGCAGCGGAAACGTTTTTTGATGTTCCGATGTAGTTTCATATGGAAATGTTCTGCAGCGGAAACGTTTTTTGATGTTCCGGTATAGTTTTGTATGGAAATGTTCTGCAGCGGAAACGTTTTTTGATGTTCCGGTATAGTTTTGTATGGAAATGTTCAGCAGCGGAAACGTTTTTTGATGTTCCGGTATAGTGTTGTATGGAAATGTTTCTGCAGCGGAAACGTTTTTTGATGTTTCCGATGTAGTTTCGAGTTATGGAAATGTTCTGCAGCGGAAACGTTTTTTGATGTTCCGGTATAGTTTTGTATGGAAATGTTCTGCAGCGGAAACGTTTTTTGATGTTCCGGTATAGTTTTGTATGGAAATGTTCTGCAGCGGAAACGTTTTTTGATGTTCCGGTATAGTTTTGTATGGAAATGTTCTGCAGCGGAAACGTTTTTTGATGTTCGGTATAGTTTTGTATGGAAATGTTCTGCAGCGGAAACGTTTTTTTGATGTTCCGGTATAGTTTTGTATGAAATGTTCTGCAGCGGAAACGTTTTTTGATGTTCCGGTATAGTTTGTATGGAAATGTTCTGCAGCGAAACGTTTTTTGATGTTCCGGTATAGTTTTGTATGGAAATGTCAGCAGCGAAACGTTTTTTTGATGTTCGGTATAGTTTTGTATGGAAATGTTCTGCAGCGGAAACGTTTTTTTGATGTTCCGGTATAGTTTTGTATGGAAATGTTCTGCAGCGGAAACGTTTTTTTGATGTTCCGGTATAGTTTTGTATGGAAATGTTCTGCAGCGGAAACGTTTTTTTTGATGTTCCGGTATAGTTTTGTATGGAAATGTTCTGCAGCGGAAACGTTTTTTGATGTTCCGGTATAGTTTTGTATGGAAATGTTCTGCAGCGGAAACGTTTTTTTGATGTTCCGGTATAGTTTTGTATGGAAATGTTCTGCAGCGGAAACGTTTTTTGATGTTCCGGTATAGTTTTGTATGGAAATGTTCTGCAGCGGAAACGTTTTTTGATGTTCCGGTATAGTTTTGTATGGAAATGTTCTGCAGCGGAAACGTTTTTTGATGTTCCGGTATAGTTTTGTATGGAAATGTTCTGCAGCGGAAACGTTTTTTGTTCCGGTATAGTTTTGTATGGAAATGTTCTGCAGCGGAAACGTTTTTTGATGTTCCGGTATAGTTTTGTATGGAAATGTTCAGCAGCGGAAACGTTTTTTGATGTTCCGGTATAGTTTTGTATGGAAATGTTCAGCAGCGGAAACGTTTTTTGATGTTCCGGTATAGTTTTGTATGGAAATGTTCTGCAGCGGAAACGTTTTTTTGATGTTCCGGTATAGTTTCATATGGAAATGTTCTGCAGCGGAAACGTTTTTTGATGTTCCGATGTAGTTTCATATGGAAATGTTCTGCAGCGAAAACGTTTTTTGATGTTCCGGTATAGTTTTGTATGGAAATGTTCTGCAGCGGAAACGTTTTTTGATGTTCCGGTATAGTTTTGTATGGAAATGTTCTGCAGCGGAAACGTTTTTTTGATGTTCCGGTATAGTTTTGTATGGAAATGTTCTGCAGCGGAAACGTTTTTTGATGTTCCGGTATAGTTTTGTATGGAAATGTTCTGCAGCGGAAACGTTTTTTTGATGTTCCGGTATAGTTTTGTATGGAAATGTTCTGCAGCGGAAACGTTTTTTGATGTTCCGGTATAGTTTTGTATGGAAATGTTCTGCAGCGGAAACGTTTTTTGATGTTCCGGTATAGTTTTGTATGGAAATGTTCTGCAGCGGAAACGTTTTTTTGATGTTCCGGTATAGTTTTGTATGGAAATGTTCTGCAGCGGAAACGTTTTTTGATGTTCCGGTATAGTTTTGTATGGAAATGTTCTGCAGCGGAAACGTTTTTTGATGTTCCGGTATAGTTTTGTATGGAAATGTTCTGCAGCGGAAACGTTTTTTGATGTTCCGGTATAGTTTTGTATGGAAATGTTCTGCAGCGGTAACGTTTTTTGATGTTCCGATATAGTTTTGTATGGAAATGTTCTGCAGCGAAAACGTTTTTTGATGTTCCGGTATAGTTTTGTATGGAAATGTTCTGCAGCGAAAACGTTTTTTGATGTTCCGGTATAGTTTTGTATGGAAATGTTCTGCAGCGGAAACGTTTTTTGATGTTCCGGTGTAGTTTTGTATGGAAATGTTCTGCAGCGGAAACGTTTTTTGATGTTCCGATGTAGTTTTGTATGGAAATGTTCTGCAGCGGAAACGTTTTTTGATGTTCCGATGTAGTTTCGATGTAACTTGCAACGATGAATTGTTCCTACAGCACTTTTTCCAACCCTTGCCCCTTCATACGCCTGTAACTTTGTTGTCTTTTGTCCTATCGTTAGTTTGCTAAACATGTTTTTTGTTTAAAATTTAATTTCCTTTTGTTTGGTACCATTAGCGTCCTTCTAGCTCTTCTAGTTGGCGAGATATTCACGTTTTTTCATGGAAAGCTTTTTCCAAGCCCTTGCACCTTCAAACGCTCATAACTTCGTTGTCTTTCGTCCAACCCGTGATGTTTTTCCTTTATAATTGTAGAGAATTTAATTTCCTTTCGTTTGATGCCCCGGGCGTCGTTCTAGCTCTTCTAGTTTTCGAGATATTCACGTTTTGCCGAAGACCTTGGTTTCTTCTTCTTCTTGACGAAAGACTTATAATAAAAACTCGCCAGAAGCGTTACAACATGCGTTACACCTATAGAAACCGGTCCCTTCATTCCTTGACTTGACGATTTGTTCCTGCAGCACTTTTTCCACCCCTTGCACCTTCAAACGCTTATAACTTTGTTGACTTTCGTCCTATCGAAATTTTACTAAACATATTTTTTGTTGCAAATTTAATTTTCTTTCGTTTAGTGACCTTGGCATCCTTCTAACTTTTTCAGTTTTCGAGATATTCACGTTTAGTCAAAGACATTTGTTTCAAACACGATCAAATGTTGAACGATTTGAATGTTCCGGAAACGTTTTTTGATGTTCCGGTGTAGTTTTGTATGGAAATGTTCTGCAGCGGAAACGTTTTTTGATGTTCCGATGTAGTTTTGTATGGAAATGTTCTGCAGCGGAAACGTTTTTTGATGTTCCGGTATAGTTTTGTATGGAAATGTTCTGCAGCGGAAACGTTTTTTGATGTTCCGGTATAGTTTTGTATGGAAATGTTCTGCAGCGGAAACGTTTTTTGATGTTCCGATATAGTTTCGTATTGAAATGTTCTGCAGCGGAAACGTTTTTTGATGTTCCGGTATAGTTTTGTATGGAAATGTTCTGCAGCGGAAACGTTTTCGGATGTTCCGGTATAGTTTTGTATGGAAATGTTCTGCAGCGGAAACGTTTTTTGATGTTCCGATGTAGTTTTGTATGGAAATGTTCTGCAGCGGAAACGTTTTTTGATGTTCCGGTATAGTTTTGTATGGAAATGTTCTGCAGCGGAAACGTTTTTTGATGTTCCGGTATAGTTTTGTATGGAAATGTTCTGCAGCGGAAACGTTTTTTGATGTTCCGGTATAGTTTTGTATGGAAATGTTCTGCAGCGGAAACGTTTTTTTATGTTCCGATGTAGTTTTGTATGGAAATGTTCTGCAGCGGAAACGTTTTTTGATGTTCCGATGTAGTTTTGTATGGAAATGTTCTGCAGCGGAAACGTTTTTTGATGTTCCGGTGTAGTTTTGTATGGAAATGTTCTGCAGCGGAAACGTTTTCGGATGTTCCGGTATAGTTTTGTATGGAAATGTTCTGCAGCGAAAACGTTTTTTGATGTTCCGGTATAGTTTTGTATGGAAATGTTCTGCAGCGGAAACGTTTTTTGATGTTCCGGTATAGTTTTGTATGGAAATGTTCTGCAGCGGAAACGTTTTTTTATGTTCCGATGTAGTTTTGTATGGAAATGTTCTGCAGCGGAAACGTTTTTTGATGTTCCGATGTAGTTTTGTATGGAAATGTTCTGCAGCGGAAACGTTTTTTGATGTTCCGGTATAGTTTTGTATGGAAATGTTCTGCAGCGGAAACGTTTTTTGATGTTCCGGTATAGTTTTGTATGGAAATGTTCTGCAGCGGAAACGTTTTTTGATGTTCCGGTATAGTTTTGTATGGAAATGTTCTGCAGCGGAAACGTTTTTTGATGTTCCGGTATAGTTTTGTATGGAAATGTTCTGCAGCGGAAACGTTTTCGGATGTTCCGGTATAGTTTTGTATGGAAATGTTCTGCAGCGAAAACGTTTTTTGATGTTCCGATGTAGTTTTGTATGGAAATGTTCTGCAGCGGAAACGTTTTTTGATGTTCCGATGTAGTTTTGTATGGAAATGTTCTGCAGCGGAAACGTTTTTTGATGTTCCGGTATAGTTTTGTATGGAAATGTTCTGCAGCGGAAACGTTTTTTGATGTTCCGATGTAGTTTTGTATGGAAATGTTCTGCAGCGGAAACGTTTTTTGATGTTCCGATGTAGTTTTGTATGGAAATGTTCTGCAGCGGAAACGTTTTTTGATGTTCCGGTATAGTTTTGTATGGAAATGTTCTGCAGCGGAAACGTTTTTTTATGTTCCGATGTAGTTTTGTATGGAAATGTTCTGCAGCGGAAACGTTTTTTGATGTTCCGATGTAGTTTTGTATGGAAATGTTCTGCAGCGGAAACGTTTTTTTATGTTCCGATGTAGTTTTGTATGGAAATGTTCTGCAGCGGAAACGTTTTTTGATGTTCCGATGTAGTTTTGTATGGAAATGTTCTGCAGCGGAAACGTTTTTTGATGTTCCGGTATAGTTTTGTATGGAAATGTTCTGCAGCGGAAACGTTTTTTGATGTTCCGATGTAGTTTTGTATGGAAATGTTCTGCAGCGGAAACGTTTTTTGATGTTCCGGTATAGTTTTGTATGGAAATGTTCTGCAGCGGAAACGTTTTTTGATGTTCCGGTATAGTTTTGTATGGAAATGTTCTGCAGCGAAAACGTTTTTTGATGTTCCGATGTAGTTTTGTATGGAAATGTTCTGCAGCGGAAACGTTTTTTGATGTTCCGATGTAGTTTTGTATGGAAATGTTCTGCAGCGGAAACGTTTTTTTATGTTCCGATGTAGTTTTGTATGGAAATGTTCTGCAGCGAAAACGTTTTTTGATGTTCCGATGTAGTTTTGTATGGAAATGTTCTGCAGCGGAAACGTTTTTTGATGTTCCGATGTAGTTTTGTATGGAAATGTTCTGCAGCGGAAACGTTTTTTGATGTTCCGGTATAGTTTTGTATGGAAATGTTCTGCAGCGGAAACGTTTTTTTATGTTCCGATGTAGTTTTGTATGGAAATGTTCTGCAGCGGAAACGTTTTTTGATGTTCCGATGTAGTTTTGTATGGAAATGTTCTGCAGCGGAAACGTTTTTTGATGTTCCGGTATAGTTTTGTATGGAAATGTTCTGCAGCGGAAACGTTTTTTGATGTTCCGATGTAGTTTTGTATGGAAATGTTCTGCAGCGGAAACGTTTTTTGATGTTCCGGTATAGTTTTGTATGGAAATGTTCTGCAGCGGAAACGTTTTTTGATGTTCCGGTATAGTTTTGTATGGAAATGTTCTGCAGCGGAAACGTTTTTTGATGTTCCGGTATAGTTTTGTATGGAAATGTTCTGCAGCGGAAACGTTTTCGGATGTTCCGGTATAGTTTTGTATGGAAATGTTCTGCAGCGAAAACGTTTTTTGATGTTCCGATGTAGTTTTGTATGGAAATGTTCTGCAGCGGAAACGTTTTTTGATGTTCCGATGTAGTTTTGTATGGAAATGTTCTGCAGCGGAAACGTTTTTTGATGTTCCGGTATAGTTTTGTATGGAAATGTTCTGCAGCGGAAACGTTTTTTTATGTTCCGATGTAGTTTTGTATGGAAATGTTCTGCAGCGGAAACGTTTTTTGATGTTCCGATGTAGTTTTGTATGGAAATGTTCTGCAGCGGAAACGTTTTTTGATGTTCCGGTATAGTTTTGTATGGAAATGTTCTGCAGCGGAAACGTTTTTTGATGTTCCGATGTAGTTTTGTATGGAAATGTTCTGCAGCGGAAACGTTTTTTGATGTTCCGATGTAGTTTTGTATGGAAATGTTCTGCAGCGGAAACGTTTTTTGATGTTCCGGTATAGTTTTGTATGGAAATGTTCTGCAGCGGAAACGTTTTTTGATGTTCCGGTATAGTTTTGTATGGAAATGTTCTGCAGCGGAAACGTTTTTTGATGTTCCGGTATAGTTTTGTATGGAAATGTTCTGCAGCGGAAACGTTTTTTGATGTTCCGGTATAGTTTTGTATGGAAATGTTCTGCAGCGGAAACGTTTTTTGATGTTCCGGTATAGTTTTGTATGGAAATGTTCTGCAGCGGAAACGTTTTCGGATGTTCCGGTATAGTTTTGTATGGAAATGTTCTGCAGCGAAAACGTTTTTTGATGTTCCGATGTAGTTTTGTATGGAAATGTTCTGCAGCGGAAACGTTTTTTGATGTTCCGATGTAGTTTTGTATGGAAATGTTCTGCAGCGGAAACGTTTTTTGATGTTCCGGTATAGTTTTGTATGGAAATGTTCTGCAGCGGAAACGTTTTTTTATGTTCCGATGTAGTTTTGTATGGAAATGTTCTGCAGCGGAAACGTTTTTTGATGTTCCGATGTAGTTTTGTATGGAAATGTTCTGCAGCGGAAACGTTTTTTGATGTTCCGGTATAGTTTTGTATGGAAATGTTCTGCAGCGGAAACGTTTTTTTATGTTCCGATGTAGTTTTGTATGGAAATGTTCTGCAGCGGAAACGTTTTTTGATGTTCCGATGTAGTTTTGTATGGAAATGTTCTGCAGCGGAAACGTTTTTTTATGTTCCGATGTAGTTTTGTATGGAAATGTTCTGCAGCGGAAACGTTTTTTGATGTTCCGATGTAGTTTTGTATGGAAATGTTCTGCAGCGGAAACGTTTTTTGATGTTCCGGTATAGTTTTGTATGGAAATGTTCTGCAGCGGAAACGTTTTTTGATGTTCCGGTATAGTTTTGTATGGAAATGTTCTGCAGCGGAAACGTTTTTTGATGTTCCGGTATAGTTTTGTATGGAAATGTTCTGCAGCGGAAACGTTTTTTGATGTTCCGGTATAGTTTTGTATGGAAATGTTCTGCAGCGAAAACGTTTTTTGATGTTCCGATGTAGTTTTGTATGGAAATGTTCTGCAGCGGAAACGTTTTTTGATGTTCCGATGTAGTTTTGTATGGAAATGTTCTGCAGCGGAAACGTTTTTTTATGTTCCGATGTAGTTTTGTATGGAAATGTTCTGCAGCGAAAACGTTTTTTGATGTTCCGATGTAGTTTTGTATGGAAATGTTCTGCAGCGGAAACGTTTTTTGATGTTCCGATGTAGTTTTGTATGGAAATGTTCTGCAGCGGAAACGTTTTTTGATGTTCCGGTATAGTTTTGTATGGAAATGTTCTGCAGCGGAAACGTTTTTTTATGTTCCGATGTAGTTTTGTATGGAAATGTTCTGCAGCGGAAACGTTTTTTGATGTTCCGATGTAGTTTTGTATGGAAATGTTCTGCAGCGGAAACGTTTTTTGATGTTCCGGTATAGTTTTGTATGGAAATGTTCTGCAGCGGAAACGTTTTTTGATGTTCCGGTATAGTTTTGTATGGAAATGTTCTGCAGCGGAAACGTTTTTTTATGTTCCGATGTAGTTTTGTATGGAAATGTTCTGCAGCGGAAACGTTTTTTGATGTTCCGATGTAGTTTTGTATGGAAATGTTCTGCAGCGGAAACGTTTTTTGATGTTCCGATGTAGTTTTGTATGAAAATGTTCTGCAGCGGAAACGTTTTTTGATGTTCCGGTATAGTTTTGTATGGAAATGTTCTGCAGCGGAAACGTTTTTTGATGTTCCGATGTAGTTTTGTATGGAAATGTTCTGCAGCGGAAACGTTTTTTGATGTTCCGGTATAGTTTTGTGTGGAAATGTTCTGCAGCGGAAACGTTTTTTGATGTTCCGGTATAGTTTTGTATGGAAATGTTCTGCAGCGGAAACGTTTTTTGATGTTCCGGTATAGTTTTGTATGGAAATGTTCTGCAGCGGAAACGTTTTTTTATGTTCCGATGTAGTTTTGTATGGAAATGTTCTGCAGCGGAAACGTTTTTTGATGTTCCGGTGTAGTTTTGTATGGAAATGTTCTGCAGCGGAAACGTTTTCGGATGTTCCGGTATAGTTTTGTATGGAAATGTTCTGCAGCGAAAACGTTTTTTGATGTTCCGGTATAGTTTTGTATGGAAATGTTCTGCAGCGGAAACGTTTTTTGATGTTCCGGTATAGTTTTGTATGGAAATGTTCTGCAGCGGAAACGTTTTTTTATGTTCCGATGTAGTTTTGTATGGAAATGTTCTGCAGCGGAAACGTTTTTTGATGTTCCGATGTAGTTTTGTATGGAAATGTTCTGCAGCGGAAACGTTTTTTGATGTTCCGGTTTAGTTTTGTATGGAAATGTTCTGCAGCGGAAACGTTTTTTGATGTTCCGGTATAGTTTTGTATGGAAATGTTCTGCAGCGGAAACGTTTTTTGATGTTCCGGTATAGTTTTGTATGGAAATGTTCTGCAGCGGAAACGTTTTTTGATGTTCCGGTATAGTTTTGTATGGAAATGTTCTGCAGCGGAAACGTTTTCGGATGTTCCGGTATAGTTTTGTATGGAAATGTTCTGCAGCGAAAACGTTTTTTGATGTTCCGATGTAGTTTTGTATGGAAATGTTCTGCAGCGGAAACGTTTTTTGATGTTCCGATGTAGTTTTGTATGGAAATGTTCTGCAGCGGAAACGTTTTTTGATGTTCCGATGTAGTTTTGTATGGAAATGTTCTGCAGCGGAAACGTTTTTTGATGTTCCGGTATAGTTTTGTATGGAAATGTTCTGCAGCGGAAACGTTTTTTGATGTTCCGATGTAGTTTTGTATGGAAATGTTCTGCAGCGGAAACGTTTTTTGATGTTCCGGTATAGTTTTGTATGGAAATGTTCTGCAGCGGAAACGTTTTTTGATGTTCCGGTATAGTTTTGTATGGAAATGTTCTGCAGCGGAAACGTTTTTTGATGTTCCGGTATAGTTTTGTATGGAAATGTTCTGCAGCGGAAACGTTTTTTTATGTTCCGATGTAGTTTTGTATGGAAATGTTCTGCAGCGAAAACGTTTTTTGATGTTCCGGTATAGTTTTGTATGGAAATGTTCTGCAGCGAAAACGTTTTTTGATGTTCCGATGTAGTTTTGTATGGAAATGTTCTGCAGCGGAAACGTTTTTTGATGTTCCGATGTAGTTTTGTATGGAAATGTTCTGCAGCGGAAACGTTTTTTGATGTTCCGGTATAGTTTTGTATGGAAATGTTCTGCAGCGGAAACGTTTTTTGATGTTCCGGTATAGTTTTGTATGGAAATGTTCTGCAGCGGAAACGTTTTTTGATGTTCCGGTATAGTTTTGTATGGAAATGTTCTGCAGCGGAAACGTTTTTTTATGTTCCGATGTAGTTTTGTATGGAAATGTTCTGCAGCGGAAACGTTTTTTGATGTTCCGATGTAGTTTTGTATGGAAATGTTCTGCAGCGGAAACGTTTTTTGATGTTCCGGTATAGTTTTGTATGGAAATGTTCTGCAGCGGAAACGTTTTTTGATGTTCCGGTATAGTTTTGTATGGAAATGTTCTGCAGCGGAAACGTTTTTTGATGTTCCGGTATAGTTTTGTATGGAAATGTTCTGCAGCGGAAACGTTTTTTGATGTTCCGATATAGTTTCGTATTGAAATGTTCTGCAGCGGAAACGTTTTTTGATGTTCCGATGTAGTTTTGTATGGAAATGTTCTGCAGCGGAAACGTTTTTTGATGTTCCGGTATAGTTTTGTACGGAAATGTTCTGCAGCGGAAACGTTTTTTTATGTTCCGATGTAGTTTTGTATGGAAATGTTCTGCAGCGAAAACGTTTTTTGATGTTCCGATGTAGTTTTGTATGGAAATGTTCTGCAGCGGAAACGTTTTTTGATGTTCCGATGTAGTTTTGTATGGAAATGTTCTGCAGCGGAAACGTTTTTTGATGTTCCGGTATAGTTTTGTATGGAAATGTTCTGCAGCGGAAACGTTTTCGGATGTTCCGGTATAGTTTTGTATGGAAATGTTCTGCAGCGAAAACGTTTTTTGATGTTCCGATGTAGTTTTGTATGGAAATGTTCTGCAGCGGAAACGTTTTTTGATGTTCCGATGTAGTTTTGTATGGAAATGTTCTGCAGCGGAAACGTTTTTTGATGTTCCGATGTAGTTTTGTATGGAAATGTTCTGCAGCGGAAACGTTTTTTGATGTTCCGGTATAGTTTTGTATGGAAATGTTCTGCAGCGGAAACGTTTTTTGATGTTCCGATGTAGTTTTGTATGGAAATGTTCTGCAGCGGAAACGTTTTTTGATGTTCCGGTATAGTTTTGTATGGAAATGTTCTGCAGCGGAAACGTTTTTTGATGTTCCGGTATAGTTTTGTATGGAAATGTTCTGCAGCGGAAACGTTTTTTGATGTTCCGTTAAAGTTTTGTATGGAAATGTTCTGCAGCGGAAACGTTTTTTGATGTTCCGATGTAGTTTTGTATGGAAATGTTCTGCAGCGGAAACGTTTTTTGATGTTCCGGTATAGTTTTGTATGGAAATGTTCTGCAGCGGAAACGTTTTTTGATGTTCCGGTATAGTTTTGTATGGAAATGTTCTGCAGCGGAAACGTTTTTTGATGTTCCGATGTAGTTTTGTATGGAAATGTTCTGCAGCGGAAACGTTTTTTGATGTTCCGGTATAGTTTTGTATGGAAATGTTCTGCAGCGGAAACGTTTTTTGATGTTCCGATGTAGTTTTGTATGGAAATGTTCTGCAGCGGAAACGTTTTTTGATGTTCCGGTATAGTTTTGTATGGAAATGTTCTGCAGCGGAAACGTTTTTTGATGTTCCGGTATAGTTTTGTATGGAAATGTTCTGCAGCGGAAACGTTTTTTGATGTTCCGTTAAAGTTTTGTATGGAAATGTTCTGCAGCGGAAACGTTTTTTGATGTTCCGATGTAGTTTTGTATGGAAATGTTCTGCAGCGGAAACGTTTTTTGATGTTCCGGTATAGTTTTGTATGGAAATGTTCTGCAGCGGAAACGTTTTTTGATGTTCCGGTATAGTTTTGTATGGAAATGTTCTGCAGCGGAAACGTTTTTTGATGTTCCGATGTAGTTTTGTATGGAAATGTTCTGCAGCGGAAACGTTTTTTGATGTTCCGGTATAGTTTTGTATGGAAATGTTCTGCAGCGGAAACGTTTTTTGATGTTCCGGTATAGTTTTGTATGGAAATGTTCTGCAGCGGAAACGTTTTTTGATGTTCCGTTAAAGTTTTGTATGGAAATGTTCTGCAGCGGAAACGTTTTTTGATGTTCCGATGTAGTTTTGTATGGAAATGTTCTGCAGCGGAAACGTTTTTTTATGTTCCGGTATAGTTTTGTATGGAAATGTTCTGCAGCGGAAACGTTTTTTGATGTTCCGATGTAGTTTTGTATGGAAATGTTCTGCAGCGGAAACGTTTTTTGATGTTCCGATGTAGTTTTGTATGGAAATGTTCTGCAGCGAAAACGTTTTTTGATGTTCCGATGTAGTTTTGTATGGAAATGTTCTGCAGCGGAAACGTTTTTTGATGTTCCGATGTAGTTTTGTATGGAAATGTTCTGCAGCGGAAACGTTTTTTGATGTTCCGGTATAGTTTTGTATGGAAATGTTCTGCAGCGGAAACGTTTTTTGATGTTCCGGTATAGTTTTGTATGGAAATGTTCTGCAGCGGAAACGTTTTTTGATGTTCCGGTATAGTTTTGTATGGAAATGTTCTGCAGCGGAAACGTTTTTTGATGTTCCGGTATAGTTTTGTATGGAAATGTTCTGCAGCGGAAACGTTTTTTTATGTTCCGGTATAGTTTTGTATGGAAATGTTCTGCAGCGGAAACGTTTTTTGATGTTCCGGTATAGTTTTGTATGGAAATGTTCTGCAGCGGAAACGTTTTTTGATGTTCCGATGTAGTTTTGTATGGAAATGTTCTGCAGCGGAAACGTTTTTTGATGTTCCGGTATAGTTTTGTATGGAAATGTTCTGCAGCGGAAACGTTTTTTGATGTTCCGGTATAGTTTCGTATTGAAATGTTCTGCAGCGGAAACGTTTTTTGATGTTCCGATGTAGTTTTGTATGGAAATGTTCTGCAGCGGAAACGTTTTTTGATGTTCCGGTATAGTTTTGTACGGAAATGTTCTGCAGCGGAAACGTTTTTTTATGTTCCGATGTAGTTTTGTATGGAAATGTTCTGCAGCGAAAACGTTTTTTGATGTTCCGATGTAGTTTTGTATGGAAATGTTCTGCAGCGGAAACGTTTTTTGATGTTCCGATGTAGTTTTGTATGGAAATGTTCTGCAGCGGAAACGTTTTTTGATGTTCCGGTATAGTTTTGTATGGAAATGTTCTGCAGCGGAAACGTTTTCGGATGTTCCGGTATAGTTTTGTATGGAAATGTTCTGCAGCGAAAACGTTTTTTGATGTTCCGATGTAGTTTTGTATGGAAATGTTCTGCAGCGGAAACGTTTTTTGATGTTCCGATGTAGTTTTGTATGGAAATGTTCTGCAGCGGAAACGTTTTTTGATGTTCCGATGTAGTTTTGTATGGAAATGTTCTGCAGCGGAAACGTTTTTTGATGTTCCGATGTAGTTTTGTATGGAAATGTTCTGCAGCGGAAACGTTTTTTGATGTTCCGATGTAGTTTTGTATGGAAATGTTCTGCAGCGGAAACGTTTTTTGATGTTCCGGTATAGTTTTGTATGGAAATGTTCTGCAGCGGAAACGTTTTTTGATGTTCCGATGTAGTTTTGTATGGAAATGTTCTGCAGCGGAAACGTTTTTTGATGTTCCGGTATAGTTTTGTATGGAAATGTTCTGCAGCGGAAACGTTTTTTGATGTTCCGATGTAGTTTTGTATGGAAATGTTCTGCAGCGGAAACGTTTTTTGATATTCCGATGTAGTTTTGTATGGAAATGTTCTGCAGCGGAAACGTTTTTTGATGTTCCGATATAGTTTCGTATTGAAATGTTCTGCAGCGGAAACGTTTTTTGATGTTCCGATGTAGTTTTGTATGGAAATGTTCTGCAGCGGAAACGTTTTTTGATGTTCCGGTATAGTTTTGTACGGAAATGTTCTGCAGCGGAAACGTTTTTTTATGTTCCGATGTAGTTTTGTATGGAAATGTTCTGCGGCGAAAACGTTTTTTGATGTTCCGATGTAGTTTTGTATGGAAATGTTCTGCAGCGGAAACGTTTTTTGATGTTCCGATGTAGTTTTGTATGGAAATGTTCTGCAGCGGAAACGTTTTTTGATGTTCCGGTATAGTTTTGTATGGAAATGTTCTGCAGCGGAAACGTTTTTTGATGTTCCGGTATAGTTTTGTATGGAAATGTTCTGCAGCGGAAACGTTTTTTTATGTTCCGATGTAGTTTTGTATGGAAATGTTCTGCAGCGAAAACGTTTTTTGATGTTCCGGTATAGTTTTGTATGGAAATGTTCTGCAGCGAAAACGTTTTTTGATGTTCCGATGTAGTTTTGTATGGAAATGTTCTGCAGCGGAAACGTTTTTTGATGTTCCGATGTAGTTTTGTATGGAAATGTTCTGCAGCGGAAACGTTTTTTGATGTTCCGGTATAGTTTTGTATGGAAATGTTCTGCAGCGGAAACGTTTTTTGATGTTCCGGTATAGTTTTGTATGGAAATGTTCTGCAGCGGAAACGTTTTTTGATGTTCCGGTATAGTTTTGTATGGAAATGTTCTGCAGCGGAAACGTTTTTTGATGTTCCGGTATAGTTTTGTATGGAAATGTTCTGCAGCGGAAACGTTTTTTTATGTTCCGATGTAGTTTTGTATGGAAATGTTCTGCAGCGAAAACGTTTTTTGATGTTCCGGTATAGTTTTGTATGGAAATGTTCTGCAGCGAAAACGTTTTTTGATGTTCCGATGTAGTTTTGTATGGAAATGTTCTGCAGCGGAAACGTTTTTTGATGTTCCGATGTAGTTTTGTATGGAAATGTTCTGCAGCGGAAACGTTTTTTGATGTTCCGGTATAGTTTTGTATGGAAATGTTCTGCAGCGGAAACGTTTTTTGATGTTCCGATGTAGTTTTGTATGGAAATGTTCTGCAGCGGAAACGTTTTTTGATGTTCCGGTATAGTTTTGTATGGAAATGTTCTGCAGCGGAAACGTTTTTTGATGTTCCGATGTAGTTTTGTATGGAAATGTTCTGCAGCGGAAACGTTTTTTGATGTTCCGGTATAGTTTTGTATGGAAATGTTCTGCAGCGGAAACGTTTTTTGATGTTCCGATGTAGTTTTGTATGGAAATGTTCTGCAGCGGAAACGTTTTTTGATGTTCCGGTATAGTTTTGTATGGAAATGTTCTGCAGCGAAAACGTTTTTTGATGTTCCGGTATAGTTTTGTATGGAAATGTTCTGCAGCGAAAACGTTTTTTGATGTTCCGATGTAGTTTTGTATGGAAATGTTCTGCAGCGGAAACGTTTTTTGATGTTCCGATGTAGTTTTGTATGGAAATGTTCTGCAGCGGAAACGTTTTTTGATGTTCCGGTATAGTTTTGTATGGAAATGTTCTGCAGCGGAAACGTTTTTTGATGTTCCGATGTAGTTTTGTATGGAAATGTTCTGCAGCGGAAACGTTTTTTGATGTTCCGGTATAGTTTTGTATGGAAATGTTCTGCAGCGGAAACGTTTTTTTATGTTCCGATGTAGTTTTGTATGGAAATGTTCTGCAGCGGAAACGTTTTTTGATGTTCCGATGTAGTTTTGTATGGAAATGTTCTGCAGCGGAAACGTTTTTTGATGTTCCGATGTAGTTTTGTATGGAAATGTTCTGCAGCGAAAACGTTTTTTGATGTTCCGGTATAGTTTTGTATGGAAATGTTCTGCAGCGAAAACGTTTTTTGATGTTCCGATGTAGTTTTGTATGGAAATGTTCTGCAGCGGAAACGTTTTTTGATGTTCCGATGTAGTTTTGTATGGAAATGTTCTGCAGCGGAAACGTTTTTTGATGTTCCGGTATAGTTTTGTATGGAAATGTTCTGCAGCGGAAACGTTTTTTGATGTTCCGGTATAGTTTTGTATGGAAATGTTCTGCAGCGGAAACGTTTTTTGATGTTCCGGTATAGTTTTGTATGGAAATGTTCTGCAGCGGAAACGTTTTTTGATGTTCCGGTATAGTTTTGTATGGAAATGTTCTGCAGCGGAAACGTTTTTTTATGTTCCGATGTAGTTTTGTATGGAAATGTTCTGCAGCGGAAACGTTTTTTGATGTTCCGGTATAGTTTTGTATGGAAATGTTCTGCAGCGGAAACGTTTTTTGATGTTCCGATGTAGTTTTGTATGGAAATGTTCTGCAGCGGAAACGTTTTTTGATGTTCCGGTATAGTTTTGTATGGAAATGTTCTGCAGCGGAAACGTTTTTTGATGTTCCGGTATAGTTTTGTATGGAAATGTTCTGCAGCGGAAACGTTTTTTGATGTTCCGGTATAGTTTTGTATGGAAATGTTCTGCAGCGGAAACGTTTTTTTATGTTCCGATGTAGTTTTGTATGGAAATGTTCTGCAGCGAAAACGTTTTTTGATGTTCCGGTATAGTTTTGTATGGAAATGTTCTGCAGCGAAAACGTTTTTTGATGTTCCGATGTAGTTTTGTATGGAAATGTTCTGCAGCGGAAACGTTTTTTGATGTTCCGATGTAGTTTTGTATGGAAATGTTCTGCAGCGGAAACGTTTTTTGATGTTCCGGTATAGTTTTGTATGGAAATGTTCTGCAGCGGAAACGTTTTTTGATGTTCCGGTATAGTTTTGTATGGAAATGTTCTGCAGCGGAAACGTTTTTTGATGTTCCGGTATAGTTTTGTATGGAAATGTTCTGCAGCGGAAACGTTTTTTTATGTTCCGATGTAGTTTTGTATGGAAATGTTCTGCAGCGGAAACGTTTTTTGATGTTCCGATGTAGTTTTGTATGGAAATGTTCTGCAGCGGAAACGTTTTTTGATGTTCCGATGTAGTTTTGTATGGAAATGTTCTGCAGCGGAAACGTTTTTTGATGTTCCGGTATAGTTTTGTATGGAAATGTTCTGCAGCGGAAACGTTTTTTGATGTTCCGGTATAGTTTTGTATGGAAATGTTCTGCAGCGGAAACGTTTTTTGATGTTCCGGTATAGTTTTGTATGGAAATGTTCTGCAGCGGAAACGTTTTTTGATGTTCCGATATAGTTTCGTATTGAAATGTTCTGCAGCGGAAACGTTTTTTGATGTTCCGATGTAGTTTTGTATGGAAATGTTCTGCAGCGGAAACGTTTTTTGATGTTCCGGTATAGTTTTGTACGGAAATGTTCTGCAGCGGAAACGTTTTTTTATGTTCCGATGTAGTTTTGTATGGAAATGTTCTGCAGCGAAAACGTTTTTTGATGTTCCGATGTAGTTTTGTATGGAAATGTTCTGCAGCGGAAACGTTTTTTGATGTTCCGATGTAGTTTTGTATGGAAATGTTCTGCAGCGGAAACGTTTTTTGATGTTCCGATGTAGTTTTGTATGGAAATGTTCTGCAGCGGAAACGTTTTTTGATGTTCCGATGTAGTTTTGTATGGAAATGTTCTGCAGCGGAAACGTTTTTTGATGTTCCGGTATAGTTTTGTATGGAAATGTTCTGCAGCGGAAACGTTTTTTGATGTTCCGATGTAGTTTTGTATGGAAATGTTCTGCAGCGGAAACGTTTTTTGATGTGCCGGTATAGTTTTGTATGGAAATGTTCTGCAGCGGAAACGTTTTTTGATGTTCCGATGTAGTTTTGTATGGAAATGTTCTGCAGCGGAAACGTTTTTTGATGTTCCGGTATAGTTTTGTACGGAAATGTTCTGCAGCGGAAACGTTTTTTTATGTTCCGATGTAGTTTTGTATGGAAATGTTCTGCAGCGAAAACGTTTTTTGATGTTCCGATGTAGTTTTGTATGGAAATGTTCTGCAGCGGAAACGTTTTTTGATGTTCCGATGTAGTTTTGTATGGAAATGTTCTGCAGCGGAAACGTTTTTTTATGTTCCGATGTAGTTTTGTATGGAAATGTTCTGCAGCGGAAACGTTTTTTGATGTTCCGATGTAGTTTTGTATGGAAATGTTCTGCAGCGGAAACGTTTTTTGATGTTCCGGTATAGTTTTGTATGGAAATGTTCTGCAGCGGAAACGTTTTTTGATGTTCCGATGTAGTTTTGTATGGAAATGTTCTGCAGCGGAAACGTTTTTTGATGTGCCGGTATAGTTTTGTATGGAAATGTTCTGCAGCGGAAACGTTTTTTGATGTTCCGGTATAGTTTTGTATGGAAATGTTCTGCAGCGGAAACGTTTTTTGATGTTCCGGTATAGTTTTGTATGGAAATGTTCTGCAGCGGAAACGTTTTTTGATGTTCCGGTATAGTTTTGTATGGAAATGTTCTGCAGCGGAAACGTTTTTTGATGTTCCGGTATAGTTTTGTATGGAAATGTTCTGCAGCGGAAACGTTTTTTTATGTTCCGATGTAGTTTTGTATGGAAATGTTCTGCAGCGGAAACGTTTTTTGATGTTCCGATGTAGTTTTGTATGGAAATGTTCTGCAGCGGAAACGTTTTTTGATGTTCCGGTGTAGTTTTGTATGGAAATGTTCTGCAGCGGAAACGTTTTCGGATGTTCCGGTATAGTTTTGTATGGAAATGTTCTGCAGCGAAAACGTTTTTTGATGTTCCGGTATAGTTTTGTATGGAAATGTTCTGCAGCGAAAACGTTTTTTGATGTTCCGGTATAGTTTTGTATGGAAATGTTCTGCAGCGGAAACGTTTTTTGATGTTCCGGTGTAGTTTTGTATGGAAATGTTCTGCAGCGAAAACGTTTTTTGATGTTCCGGTATAGTTTTGTATGGAAATGTTCTGCAGCGAAAACGTTTTTTGATGTTCCGGTATAGTTTTGTATGGAAATGTTCTGCAGCGGAAACGTTTTTTGATGTTCCGGTATAGTTTTGTATGGAAATGTTCTGCAGCGGAAACGTTTTTTTATGTTCCGATGTAGTTTTGTATGGAAATGTTCTGCAGCGGAAACGTTTTTTGATGTTCCGGTATAGTTTTGTATGGAAATGTTCTGCAGCGGAAACGTTTTTTTATGTTCCGATGTAGTTTTGTATGGAAATGTTCTGCAGCGGAAACGTTTTTTGATGTTCCGATGTAGTTTTGTATGGAAATGTTCTGCAGCGGAAACGTTTTTTGATGTTCCGGTGTAGTTTTGTATGGAAATGTTCTGCAGCGGAAACGTTTTCGGATGTTCCGGTATAGTTTTGTATGGAAATGTTCTGCAGCGAAAACGTTTTTTGATGTTCCGGTATAGTTTTGTATGGAAATGTTCTGCAGCGAAAACGTTTTTTGATGTTCCGGTATAGTTTTGTATGGAAATGTTCTGCAGCGGAAACGTTTTTTGATGTTCCGATGTAGTTTTGTATGGAAATGTTCTGCAGCGGAAACGTTTTTTGATGTTCCGGTATAGTTTTGTATGGAAATGTTCTGCAGCGGAAACGTTTTTTGATGTTCCGGTATAGTTTTGTATGGAAATGTTCTGCAGCGGAAACGTTTTTTGATGTTCCGGTATAGTTTTGTATGGAAATGTTCTGCAGCGGAAACGTTTTTTTATGTTCCGTTGTAGTTTTGTATGGAAATGTTCTGCAGCGGAAACGTTTTTTGATGTTCCGGTATAGTTTTGTATGGAAATGTTCTGCAGCGGAAACGTTTTTTGATGTTCCGATGTAGTTTTGTATGGAAATGTTCTGCAGCGGAAACGTTTTTTGATGTTCCGGTGTAGTTTTGTATGGAAATGTTCTGCAGCGGAAACGTTTTCGGATGTTCCGGTATAGTTTTGTATGGAAATGTTCTGCAGCGAAAACGTTTTTTGATGTTCCGGTATAGTTTTGTATGGAAATGTTCTGCAGCGAAAACGTTTTTTGATGTTCCGGTATAGTTTTGTATGGAAATGTTCTGCAGCGAAAACGTTTTTTGATATTCCGGTATAGTTTTGTATGGAAATGTTCTGCAGCGGAAACGTTTTTTGATATTCCGGTGTAGTTTTGTATGGAAATGTTCTGCAGCGGAAACGTTTTTTGATGTTCCGGTATAGTTTTGTATGGAAATGTTCTGCAGCGGAAACGTTTTTTGATATTCCGGTGTAGTTTTGTATGGAAATGTTCTGCAGCGGAAACGTTTTTTGATATTCCGGTATAGTTTTGTATGGAAATGTTCTGCAGCAGAAACGTTTTTTGATGTTCCGATGTAGTTTTGTATGGAAATGTTCTGCAGCGGTAACGTTTTTTGATGTTCCGGTATAGTTTTGTATGGAAATGTTCTGCAGCGGAAACGTTTTTTGATGTTCCGGTATAGTTTTGTATGGAAATGTTCTGCAGCGGAAACGTTTTTTGATGTTCCGGTGTAGTTTTGTATGGAAATGTTCTGCAGCGGAAACGTTTTCGGATGTTCCGGTATAGTTTTGTATGGAAATGTTCTGCAGCGAAAACGTTTTTTGATGTTCCGGTATAGTTTTGTATGGAAATGTTCTGCAGCGAAAACGTTTTTTGATGTTCCGGTATAGTTTTGTATGGAAATGTTCTGCAGCGAAAACGTTTTTTGATATGCCGGTATAGTTTTGTATGGAAATGTTCTGCAGCGGAAACGTTTTTTGATGTTCCGGTGTAGTTTTGTATGGAAATGTTCTGCAGCGGAAACGTTTTCGGATGTTCCGGTATAGTTTTGTATGGAAATGTTCTGCAGCGAAAACGTTTTTTGATGTTCCGGTATAGTTTTGTATGGAAATGTTCTGCAGCGAAAACGTTTTTTGATATTCCGGTATAGTTTTGTATGGAAATGTTCTGCAGCGGAAACGTTTTTTGATATTCCGGTGTAGTTTTGTATGGAAATGTTCTGCAGCGGAAACGTTTTTTGATATTCCGGTATAGTTTTGTATGGAAATGTTCTGCAGCAGAAACGTTTTTTGATGTTCCGATGTAGTTTTGTATGGAAATGTTCTGCAGCGGTAACGTTTTTTGATGTTCCGGTATAGTTTTGTATGGAAATGTTCTGCAGCGAAAACGTTTTTTGATGTTCCGGTATAGTTTTGTATGGAAATGTTCTGCAGCGAAAACGTTTTTTGATATTCCGGTATAGTTTTGTATGGAAATGTTCTGCAGCGGAAACGTTTTTTGATATTCCGGTGTAGTTTTGTATGGAAATGTTCTGCAGCGGAAACGTTTTTTGATATTCCGGTATAGTTTTGTATGGAAATGTTCTGCAGCGGAAACGTTTTTTGATGTTCCGGTGTAGTTTTGTATGGAAATGTTCTGCAGCGGAAACGTTTTTTGATATTCCGGTATAGTTTTGTATGGAAATGTTCTGCAGCGAAAACGTTTTTTGATATTCCGGTATAGTTTTGTATGGAAATGTTCTGCAGCGGAAACGTTTTTTGATATTCCGGTGTAGTTTTGTATGGAAATGTTCTGCAGCGGAAACGTTTTTTGATATTCCGGTATAGTTTTGTATGGAAATGTTCTGCAGCGGAAACGTTTTCGGATGTTCCGGTATAGTTTTGTATGGAAATGTTCTGCAGCGAAAACGTTTTTTGATATTCCGGTATAGTTTTGTATGGAAATGTTCTGCAGCGGAAACGTTTTTTGATATTCCGGTGTAGTTTTGTATGGAAATGTTCTGCAGCGGAAACGTTTTTTGATATTCCGGTATAGTTTTGTATGGAAATGTTCTGCAGCAGAAACGTTTTTTGATGTTCCGATGTAGTTTTGTATGGAAATGTTCTGCAGCGGTAACGTTTTTTGATGTTCCGGTATAGTTTTGTATGGAAATGTTCTGCAGCGAAAACGTTTTTTGATATTCCGGTATAGTTTTGTATGGAAATGTTCTGCAGCGGAAACGTTTTTTGATATTCCGGTGTAGTTTTGTATGGAAATGTTCTGCAGCGGAAACGTTTTTTGATATTCCGGTATAGTTTTGTATGGAAATGTTCTGCAGCGGAAACGTTTTCGGATGTTCCGGTATAGTTTTGTATGGAAATGTTCTGCAGCGAAAACGTTTTTTGATATTCCGGTATAGTTTTGTATGGAAATGTTCTGCAGCGGAAACGTTTTTTGATATTCCGGTGTAGTTTTGTATGGAAATGTTCTGCAGCGGAAACGTTTTTTGATATTCCGGTATAGTTTTGTATGGAAATGTTCTGCAGCAGAAACGTTTTTTGATGTTCCGATGTAGTTTTGTATGGAAATGTTCTGCAGCGGTAACGTTTTTTGATGTTCCGGTATAGTTTTGTATGGAAATGTTCTGCAGCGGAAACGTTTTTTGATATTCCGGTATAGTTTTGTATGGAAATGTTCTGCAGCGGAAACGTTTTTTGATGTTCCGGTATAGTTTTGTATGGAAATGTTCTGCAGCGGAAACGTTTTTTGATGTTCCGATGTAGTTTTGTATGGAAATGTTCTGCAGCGGTAACGTTTTTTGATATTCCGGTATAGTTTTGTATGGAAATGTTCTGCAGCGGAAACGTTTTTTGATATTCCGGTATAGTTTTGTATGGAAATGTTCTGCAGCGGAAACGTTTTTTGATGTTCCGGTGTAGTTTTGTATGGAAATGTTCTGCAGCGGAAACGTTTTTTGATGTTCCGATGTAGTTTTGTATGGAAATGTTCTGCAGCGGTAACGTTTTTTGATGTTCCGGTATAGTTTTGTATGGAAATGTTCTGCAGCGGAAACGTTTTTTGATATTCCGGTGTAGTTTTGTATGGAAATGTTCTGCAGCGGAAACGTTTTTTGATATTCCGGTGTAGTTTTGTATGGAAATGTTCTGCAGCGGTAACGTTTTTTGATATTCCGGTATAGTTTTGTATGGAAATGTTCTGCAGCGGAAACGTTTTTTGATATTCCGGTATAGTTTTGTATGGAAATGTTCTGCAGCGGAAACGTTTTTTGATGTTCCGGTGTAGTTTTGTATGGAAATGTTCTGCAGCGGAAACGTTTTTTGATGTTCCGGTATAGTTTTGTATGGAAATGTTCTGCAGCAGAAACGTTTTTTGATGTTCCGATGTAGTTTTTAATGGAAATGTTCTGCAGCGGAAACGTTTTTTGATGTTCCGGTATAGTTTTGTATGGAAATGTTTTGCAGCGGAAACGTTTTTTGATGTTCCGGTATAGTTTTGTATGGAAATGTTCTGCAGCGGAAACGTTTTTTGATATTCCGGTATAGTTTTGTATGGAAATGTTCTGCAGCGGTAACGTTTTTTGATGTTCCGGTATAGTTTTGTATGGAAATGTTCTGCAGCGGAAACGTTTTTTGATATTCCGGTGTAGTTTTGTATGGAAATGTTCTGCAGCGGAAACGTTTTTTGATATTCCGGTATAGTTTTGTATGGAAATGTTCTGCAGCAGAAACGTTTTTTGATGTTCCGATGTAGTTTTGTATGGAAATGTTCTGCAGCGGTAACGTTTTTTGATGTTCCGGTATAGTTTTGTATGGAAATGTTCTGCAGCGGAAACGTTTTTTGATGTTCCGGTATAGTTTTGTATGGAAATGTTCTGCAGCGGAAACGTTTTTTGATGTTCCGGTGTAGTTTTGTATGGAAATGTTCTGCAGCGGAAACGTTTTTTGATATTCCGGTGTAGTTTTGTATGGAAATGTTCTGCAGCGGAAACGTTTTTTGATATTCCGGTGTAGTTTTGTATGGAAATGTTCTGCAGCGGTAACGTTTTTTGATATTCCGGTATAGTTTTGTATGGAAATGTTCTGCAGCGGAAACGTTTTTTGATATTCCGGTATAGTTTTGTATGGAAATGTTCTGCAGCGGAAACGTTTTTTGATATTCCGGTGTAGTTTTGTATGGAAATGTTCTGCAGCGGAAACGTTTTTTGATATTCCGGTATAGTTTTGTATGGAAATGTTCTGCAGCAGAAACGTTTTTTGATGTTCCGGTATAGTTTTGTATGGAAATGTTCTGCAGCGGAAACGTTTTTTGATATTCCGGTGTAGTTTTGTATGGAAATGTTCTGCAGCGGAAACGTTTTTTGATATTCCGGTGTAGTTTTGTATGGAAATGTTCTGCAGCGGTAACGTTTTTTGATGTTCCGGTATAGTTTTGTATGGAAATGTTCTGCAGCGGAAACGTTTTTTGATGTTCCGGTATAGTTTTGTATGGAAATGTTCTGCAGCGGAAACGTTTTTTGATGTTCCGGTGTAGTTTTGTATGGAAATGTTCTGCAGCGGAAACGTTTTTTGATATTCCGGTGTAGTTTTGTATGGAAATGTTCTGCAGCGGAAACGTTTTTTGATATTCCGGTGTAGTTTTGTATGGAAATGTTCTGCAGCGGTAACGTTTTTTGATATTCCGGTATAGTTTTGTATGGAAATGTTCTGCAGCGGAAACGTTTTTTGATATTCCGGTATAGTTTTGTATGGAAATGTTCTGCAGCGGAAACGTTTTTTGATATTCCGGTGTAGTTTTGTATGGAAATGTTCTGCAGCGGAAACGTTTTTTGATATTCCGGTATAGTTTTGTATGGAAATGTTCTGCAGCAGAAACGTTTTTTGATGTTCCGGTATAGTTTTGTATGGAAATGTTCTGCAGCGGAAACGTTTTTTGATATTCCGGTGTAGTTTTGTATGGAAATGTTCTGCAGCGGAAACGTTTTTTGATATTCCGGTGTAGTTTTGTATGGAAATGTTCTGCAGCGGTAACGTTTTTTGATATTCCGGTATAGTTTTGTATGGAAATGTTCTGCAGCGGTAACGTTTTTTGATGTTCCGGTATAGTTTTGTATGGAAATGTTCTGCAGCGGAAACGTTTTTTGATATTCCGGTGTAGTTTTGTATGGAAATGTTCTGCAGCGGAAACGTTTTTTGATATTCCGGTATAGTTTTGTATGGAAATGTTCTGCAGCAGAAACGTTTTTTGATGTTCCGATGTAGTTTTGTATGGAAATGTTCTGCAGCGGTAACGTTTTTTGATGTTCCGGTATAGTTTTGTATGGAAATGTTCTGCAGCGGAAACGTTTTTTGATGTTCCGGTATAGTTTTGTATGGAAATGTTCTGCAGCGGAAACGTTTTTTGATGTTCCGGTGTAGTTTTGTATGGAAATGTTCTGCAGCGGAAACGTTTTTTGATATTCCGGTGTAGTTTTGTATGGAAATGTTCTGCAGCGGAAACGTTTTTTGATATTCCGGTGTAGTTTTGTATGGAAATGTTCTGCAGCGGTAACGTTTTTTGATATTCCGGTATAGTTTTGTATGGAAATGTTCTGCAGCGGAAACGTTTTTTGATATTCCGGTGTAGTTTTGTATGGAAATGTTCTGCAGCGGAAACGTTTTTTGATATTCCGGTATAGTTTTGTATGGAAATGTTCTGCAGCAGAAACGTTTTTTGATATTCCGGTATAGTTTTGTATGGAAATGTTCTGCAGCAGAAACGTTTTTTGATGTTCCGATGTAGTTTTGTATGGAAATGTTCTGCAGCGGAAACGTTTTTTGATATTCCGGTGTAGTTTTGTATGGAAATGTTCTGCAGCGGTAACGTTTTTTGATGTTCCGGTATAGTTTTGTATGGAAATGTTCTGCAGCGGAAACGTTTTTTGATATTCCGGTATAGTTTTGTATGGAAATGTTCTGCAGCGGAAACGTTTTTTGATGTTCCGGTATAGTTTTGTATGGAAATGTTCTGCAGCGGAAACGTTTTTTGATGTTCCGATGTAGTTTTGTATGGAAATGTTCTGCAGCGGTAACGTTTTTTGATATTCCGGTATAGTTTTGTATGGAAATGTTCTGCAGCGGAAACGTTTTTTGATATTCCGGTATAGTTTTGTATGGAAATGTTCTGCAGCGGAAACGTTTTTTGATGTTCCGGTGTAGTTTTGTATGGAAATGTTCTGCAGCGGAAACGTTTTTTGATGTTCCGATGTAGTTTTGTATGGAAATGTTCTGCAGCGGTAACGTTTTTTGATGTTCCGGTATAGTTTTGTATGGAAATGTTCTGCAGCGGAAACGTTTTTTGATATTCCGGTGTAGTTTTGTATGGAAATGTTCTGCAGCGGAAACGTTTTTTGATATTCCGGTGTAGTTTTGTATGGAAATGTTCTGCAGCGGTAACGTTTTTTGATATTCCGGTATAGTTTTGTATGGAAATGTTCTGCAGCGGAAACGTTTTTTGATGTTCCGGTGTAGTTTTGTATGGAAATGTTCTGCAGCGGAAACGTTTTTTGATGTTCCGGTATAGTTTTGTATGGAAATGTTCTGCAGCAGAAACGTTTTTTGATGTTCCGATGTAGTTTTTAATGGAAATGTTCTGCAGCGAAAACGTTTTTTGATATTCCGGTATAGTTTTGTATGGAAATGTTCTGCAGCGGAAACGTTTTTTGATGTTCCGATGTAGTTTTTAATGGAAATGTTCTGCAGCGAAAACGTTTTTTGATATTCCGGTATAGTTTTGTATGGAAATGTTCTGCAGCGGAAACGTTTTTTGATGTTCCGGTGTAGTTTTGTATGGAAATGTTCTGCAGCGGAAACGTTTTTTGATGTTCCGGTATAGTTTTGTATGGAAATGTTCTGCAGCGAAAACGTTTTTTGATATTCCGGTATAGTTTTGTATGGAAATGTTCTGCAGCGGAAACGTTTTTTGATATTCCGGTGTAGTTTTGTATGGAAATGTTCTGCAGCGGAAACGTTTTTTGATGTTCCGGTGTAGTTTTGTATGGAAATGTTCTGCAGCGGAAACGTTTTTTGATATTCCGGTGTAGTTTTGTATGGAAATGTTCTGCAGCGGAAACGTTTTTTGATATTCCGGTATAGTTTTGTATGGAAATGTTCTGCAGCAGAAACGTTTTTTGATGTTCCGATGTAGTTTTGTATGGAAATGTTCTGCAGCGGTAACGTTTTTTGATGTTCCGGTATAGTTTTGTATGGAAATGTTCTGCAGCGGAAACGTTTTTTGATGTTCCGGTATAGTTTTGTATGGAAATGTTCTGCAGCGGAAACGTTTTTTGATGTTCCGGTGTAGTTTTGTATGGAAATGTTCTGCAGCGGAAACGTTTTCGGATGTTCCGGTATAGTTTTGTATGGAAATGTTCTGCAGCGAAAACGTTTTTTGATGTTCCGGTATAGTTTTGTATGGAAATGTTCTGCAGCGAAAACGTTTTTTGATGTTCCGGTATAGTTTTGTATGGAAATGTTCTGCAGCGAAAACGTTTTTTGATATTCCGGTATAGTTTTGTATGGAAATGTTCTGCAGCGGAAACGTTTTTTGATGTTCCGGTGTAGTTTTGTATGGAAATGTTCTGCAGCGGAAACGTTTTCGGATGTTCCGGTATAGTTTTGTATGGAAATGTTCTGCAGCGAAAACGTTTTTTGATGTTCCGGTATAGTTTTGTATGGAAATGTTCTGCAGCGAAAACGTTTTTTGATGTTCCGGTATAGTTTTGTATGGAAATGTTCTGCAGCGAAAACGTTTTTTGATATTCCGGTATAGTTTTGTATGGAAATGTTCTGCAGCGGAAACGTTTTTTGATATTCCGGTATAGTTTTGTATGGAAATGTTCTGCAGCAGAAACGTTTTTTGATGTTCCGATGTAGTTTTGTATGGAAATGTTCTGCAGCGGTAACGTTTTTTGATGTTCCGGTATAGTTTTGTATGGAAATGTTCTGCAGCGGAAACGTTTTTTGATATTCCGGTATAGTTTTGTATGGAAATGTTCTGCAGCGGAAACGTTTTTTGATGTTCCGGTATAGTTTTGTATGGAAATGTTCTGCAGCGGAAACGTTTTTTGATGTTCCGATGTAGTTTTGTATGGAAATGTTCTGCAGCGGTAACGTTTTTTGATATTCCGGTATAGTTTTGTATGGAAATGTTCTGCAGCGGAAACGTTTTTTGATGTTCCGATGTAGTTTTGTATGGAAATGTTCTGCAGCGGTAACGTTTTTTGATATTCCGGTATAGTTTTGTATGGAAATGTTCTGCAGCGGAAACGTTTTTTGATGTTCCGGTGTAGTTTTGTATGGAAATGTTCTGCAGCGGAAACGTTTTTTGATGTTCCGGTATAGTTTTGTATGGAAATGTTTAGCAGCGGAAACGTTTTTTGATATTCCGGTATAGTTTTGTATGGAAATGTTCTGCAGCAGAAACGTTTTTTGATGTTCCGATGTAGTTTTTAATGGAAATGTTCTGCAGCGGAAACGTTTTTTGATGTTCCGGTATAGTTTTGTATGGAAATGTTCTGCAGCGGTAACGTTTTTTGATGTTCCGGTGTAGTTTTGTATGGAAATGTTCTGCAGCGGAAACGTTTTTTGATGTTCCGGTGTAGTTTTGTATGGAAATGTTCTGCAGCGGAAACGTTTTTTGATGTTCCGGTATAGTTTTGTATGGAAATGTTCTGCAGCGGAAACGTTTTTTGATATTCCGGTATAGTTTTGTATGGAAATGTTCTGCAGCGGAAACGTTTTTTGATGTTCCGGTGTAGTTTTGTATGGAAATGTTCTGCAGCGGAAACGTTTTTTGATGTTCCGGTATAGTTTTGTATGGAAATGTTCTGCAGCGGAAACGTTTTTTGATATTCCGGTATAGTTTTGTATGGAAATGTTCTGCAGCGGAAACGTTTTTTGATGTTCCGGTATAGTTTTGTATGGAAATGTTCTGCAGCGGAAACGTTTTTTGATGGTCCGATGTAGTTTTGTATGGAAATGTTCTGCAGCGGTAACGTTTTTTGATATTCCGGTATAGTTTTGTATGGAAATGTTCTGCAGCGGAAACGTTTTTTGATATTCCGGTATAGTTTTGTATGGAAATGTTTTGCAGCGGAAACGTTTTTTGATGTTCCGGTGTAGTTTTGTATGGAAATGTTCTGCAGCGAAAACGTTTTTTGATGTTCCGGTATAGTTTTGTATGGAAATGTTCTGCAGCGGAAACGTTTTTTGATGTTCCGGTATAGTTTTGTATGGAAATGTTCTGCAGCGGAAACGTTTTTTGATATTCCGGTGTAGTTTTGTATGGAAATGTTCTGCAGCGGAAACGTTTTTTGATGTTCCGGTATAGTTTTGTATGGAAATGTTCTGCAGCAGAAACGTTTTTTGATGTTCCGATGTAGTTTTGTATGGAAATGTTCTGCAGCGGTAACGTTTTTTGATGGTCCGGTATAGTTTTGTATGGAAATGTTCTGCAGCGGAAACGTTTTTTGATGTTCCGGTGTAGTTTTGTATGGAAATGTTCTGCAGCGGAAACGTTTTTTGATATTCCGGTATAGTTTTGTATGGAAATGTTCTGCAGCGGAAACGTTTTTTGATGTTCCGGTGTAGTTTTGTATGGAAATGTTCTGCAGCGGAAACGTTTTTTGATGTTCCGATGTAGTTTTGTATGGAAATGTACTGCAGCAGAAACGTTTTTTGATGTTCCGATGTAGTTTTGTATGGAAATGTTCTGCAGCGGAAACGTTTTTTGATATTCCGGTATAGTTTTGTATGGAAATGTTCTGCAGCGGAAACGTTTTTTGATGTTCCGGTGTAGTTTTGTATGGAAAAGTTCTGCAGCGGAAACGTTTTTTGATGTTCCGGTATAGTTTTGTATGGAAATGTTCTGCAGCAGAAACGTTTTTTGATGTTCCGATGTAGTTTTGTATGGAAATGTTCTGCAGCGGAAACGTTTTTTGATGTTCCGATGTAGTTTTGTATGGAAATGTTCTGCAGCGGAAACGTTTTTTGATATTCCGGTATAGTTTTGTATGGAAATGTTCTGCAGCGGAAACGTTTTTTGATGTTCCGGTGTAGTTTTGTATGGAAAAGTTCTGCAGCGGAAACGTTTTTTGATGTTCCGGTATAGTTTTGTATGGAAATGTTCTGCAGCAGAAACGTTTTTTGATGTTCCGATGTAGTTTTGTATGGAAATGTTCTGCAGCAGAAACGTTTTTTGATGTTCCGGTATAGTTTTGTATGGAAATGTTCTGCAGCGGAAACGTTTTTTGATGTTCCGATGTAGTTTTGTATGGAAATGTTCTGCAGCGGTAACGTTTTTTGATATTCCGGTATAGTTTTGTATGGAAATGTTCTGCAGCGGAAACGTTTTTTGATGTTCCGGTGTAGTTTTGTATGGAAATGTTCTGCAGCGGAAACGTTTTTTGATGTTCCGGTATAGTTTTGTATGGAAATGTTCTGCAGCGGAAACGTTTTTTGATGTTCCGGTGTAGTTTTGTATGGAAAAGTTCTGCAGCGGAAACGTTTTTTGATGTTCCGGTATAGTTTTGTATGGAAATGTTCTGCAGCAGAAACGTTTTTTGATGTTCCGATGTAGTTTTGTATGGAAATGTTCTGCAGCGGAAACGTTTTTTGATGTTCCGATGTAGTTTTGTATGGAAATGTTCTGCAGCGGAAACGTTTTTTGATATTCCGGTATAGTTTTGTATGGAAATGTTCTGCAGCGGAAACGTTTTTTGATGTTCCGGTGTAGTTTTGTATGGAAAAGTTCTGCAGCGGAAACGTTTTTTGATGTTCCGGTATAGTTTTGTATGGAAATGTTCTGCAGCAGAAACGTTTTTTGATGTTCCGATGTAGTTTTGTATGGAAATGTTCTGCAGCAGAAACGTTTTTTGATGGTCCGGTATAGTTTTGTATGGAAATGTTCTGCAGCGGAAACGTTTTTTGATGTTCCGATGTAGTTTTGTATGGAAATGTTCTGCAGCGGTAACGTTTTTTGATATTCCGGTATAGTTTTGTATGGAAATGTTCTGCAGCGGAAACGTTTTTTGATGTTCCGGTGTAGTTTTGTATGGAAATGTTCTGCAGCGGAAACGTTTTTTGATGTTCCGGTATAGTTTTGTATGGAAATGTTCTGCAGCGGAAACGTTTTTTGATGTTCCGGTGTAGTTTTGTATGGAAAAGTTCTGCAGCGGAAACGTTTTTTGATGTTCCGGTATAGTTTTGTATGGAAATGTTCTGCAGCAGAAACGTTTTTTGATGTTCCGATGTAGTTTTGTATGGAAATGTTCTGCAGCGGAAACGTTTTTTGATGTTCCGATGTAGTTTTGTATGGAAATGTTCTGCAGCGGTAACGTTTTTTGATATTCCGGTATAGTTTTGTATGGAAATGTTCTGCAGCGGAAACGTTTTTTGATATTCCGGTATAGTTTTGTATGGAAATGTTCTGCAGCGGAAACGTTTTTTGATGTTCCGATGTAGTTTTGTATGGAAATGTTCTGCAGCAGAAACGTTTTTTGATGTTCCGATGTAGTTTTGTATGGAAATGTTCTGCAGCGGAAACGTTTTTTGATGTTCCGGTATAGTTTTGTATGGAAATGTTTTGCAGCGGAAACGTTTTTTGATGTTCCGGTATAGTTTTGTATGGAAATGTTCTGCAGCGGAAACGTTTTTTGATGTTCCGGTGTAGTTTTGTATGGAAATGTTCTGCAGCGGAAACGTTTTTTGATGTTCCGGTATAGTTTTGTATGGAAATGTTCTGCAGCGGAAACGTTTTTTGATGTTCCGGTATAGTTTTGTATGGAAATGTTCTGCAGCGGAAACGTTTTTTGATGTTCCGGTGTGGTTTTGTATGGAAATGTTCTGCAGCGGAAACGTTTTTTGATGTTCCGATGTAGTTTTGTATGGAAATGTTCTGCAGCGGAAACGTTTTTTGATGTTCCGATGTAGTTTTGTATGGAAATGTTCTGCAGCGGAAACGTTTTTTGATGTTCCGGTATAGTTTTGTATGGAAATGTTCTGCAGCGGAAACGTTTTTTGATGTTCCGGTATAGTTTTGTATGGAAATGTTCTGCAGCGGAAACGTTTTTTGATGTTCCGGTATAGTTTTGTATGGAAATGTTCTGCAGCGGAAACGTTTTTTGATGTTCCGGTATAGTTTTGTATGGAAATGTTCTGCAGTGGAATCGTTTTTTGATGTTCCGGTGTAGTTTTGTATGGAAATGTTCTGCAGTGGAAACGTTTTTTGATGTTCCGGTGTAGTTTTGTATGGAAATGTTCTGCAGCGGAAACGTTTTTTGATGTTCCGGTGTAGTTTCGTATTGAAATGTTCTGCAGCGGAAACGTTTTTTGATGTTCCGGTGTAGTTTTGTATGGAAATCTTCTGCAGCGGAAACGTTTTTTGATGTTCCGGTGTAGTTTTGTATGGAAATGTTCTGCAGCGGAAACGTTTTTTGATGTTCCGGTGTAGTTTCGTATTGAAATGTTCTGCAGCGGAAACGTTTTTTGATGTTCCGGTGTAGTTTTGTATGGAAATCTTCTGCAGCGGAAACGTTTTTTGATGTTCCGGTATAGTTTTGTATGGAAATGTTCTGCAGCGGAAACGTTTTTTGATGTTCCGGTATAGTTTTGTATGGAAATGTTCTGCAGCGGAAACGTTTTTTGACGTTCCGGTATAGTTTTGTATGGAAATGTTCTGCAGCGGAAACGTTTTTTGATGTTCCGTTAAAGTTTTGTATGGAAATGTTCTGCAGCGGAAACGTTTTTTGATGTTCCGATATAGTTTTGTATGGAAATGTTCTGCAGCGGAAACGTTTTTTGATGTTCCGGTATAGTTTTGTATGGAAATGTTCTGCAGCGGAAACGTTTTTTGATGTTCCGGTATAGTTTTGTATGGAAATGTTCTGCAGTGGAATCGTTTTTTGATGTTCCGGTGTAGTTTCGTATTGAAATGTTCTGCAGCGGAAACGTTTTTTGATGTTCCGGTGTAGTTTTGTATGGAAATCTTCTGCAGCGGAAACGTTTTTTGATGTTCCGGTGTAGTTTTGTGTGGAAATGTTCTGCAGCGGAAACGTTTTTTGATGTTCCGGTATAGTTTTGTATGGAAATGTTCTGCAGCGGAAACGTTTTTTGATGTTCCGGTATAGTTTTGTATGGAAATGTTCTGCAGCGGAAACGTTTTTTGATGTTCCGGTATAGTTTTGTATGGAAATGTTCTGCAGTGGAATCGTTTTTTGATGTTCCGGTGTAGTTTTGTATGGAAATGTTCTGCAGTGGAAACGTTTTTTGATGTTCCGGTATAGTTTTGTATGGAAATGTTCTGCAGTGGAAACGTTTTTTGATGTTCCGGTATAGTTTCGTATTGAAATGTTCTGCAGCGGAAACGTTTTTTGATGTTCCGATGTAGTTTTGTATGGAAATGTTCTGCAGTGGAAACGTTTTTTGATGTTCCGGTATAGTTTTGTATGGAAATGTTCTGCAGTGGAAACGTTTTTTGATGTTCCGGTATAGTTTCGTATTGAAATGTTCTGCAGCGGAAACGTTTTTTGATGTTCCGGTATAGTTTTGTATGGAAATGTTCTGCAGCGGAAACGTTTTTTGATGTTCCGGTATAGTTTTGTATGGAAATGTTCTGCAGCGGAAACGTTTTTTGATGTTCCGGTATAGTTTTGTATGGAAATGTTCTGCAGCGGAAACGTTTTTTGATGTTCCGGTATAGTTTTGTATGGAAATGTTCTGCAGTGGAATCGTTTTTTGATGTTCCGGTGTAGTTTTGTATGGAAATGTTCTGCAGCGGAAACGTTTTTTGATGTTCCGGTATAGTTTTGTATGGAAATGTTCTGCAGTGGAAACGTTTTTTGATGTTCCGATATAGTTTCGTATGGAAATGTTCTGCAGCGGAAACGTTTTTTGATGTTCCGGTATAGTTTTGTATGGAAATGTTCTGCAGTGGAAACGTTTTTTGATGTTCCGATATAGTTTCGTATGGAAATGTTCTGCAGCGGAAACGTTTTTTGATGTTCCGGTATAGTTTTGTATGGAAATGTTCTGCAGTGGAAACGTTTTTTGATGTTCCGGTATAGTTTTGTATGGAAATGTTCTGCAGCGGAAACGTTTTTTGATGTTCCGGTATAGTTTTGTATGGAAATGTTCTGCAGTGGAAACGTTTTTTGATGTTCCGATATAGTTTCGTATTGAAATGTTCTGCAGCGGAAACGTTTTTTGATGTTCCGGTATAGTTTTGTATGGAAATGTTCTGCAGCGGAAACGTTTTTTGATGTTCCGGTGTAGTTTTGTATGGAAATGTTCTGCAGCGGAAACGTTTTTTGATGTTCCGGTGTAGTTTCGTATTGAAATGTTCTGCAGCGGAAACGTTTTTTGATGTTCCGGTGTAGTTTTGTATGGAAATCTTCTGCAGCGGAAACGTTTTTTGATGTTCCGGTATAGTTTTGTATGGAAATGTTCTGCAGCGGAAACGTTTTTTGATGTTCCGGTATAGTTTTGTATGGAAATGTTCTGCAGCGGAAACGTTTTTTGACGTTCCGGTATAGTTTTGTATGGAAATGTTCTGCAGCGGAAACGTTTTTTGATGTTCCGTTAAAGTTTTGTATGGAAATGTTCTGCAGCGGAAACGTTTTTTGATGTTCCGATATAGTTTTGTATGGAAATGTTCTGCAGCGGAAACGTTTTTTGATGTTCCGGTATAGTTTTGTATGGAAATGTTCTGCAGCGGAAACGTTTTTTGATGTTCCGGTATAGTTTTGTATGGAAATGTTCTGCAGTGGAATCGTTTTTTGATGTTCCGGTGTAGTTTCGTATTGAAATGTTCTGCAGCGGAAACGTTTTTTGATGTTCCGGTGTAGTTTTGTATGGAAATCTTCTGCAGCGGAAACGTTTTTTGATGTTCCGGTGTAGTTTTGTGTGGAAATGTTCTGCAGCGGAAACGTTTTTTGATGTTCCGGTATAGTTTTGTATGGAAATGTTCTGCAGCGGAAACGTTTTTTGATGTTCCGGTATAGTTTTGTATGGAAATGTTCTGCAGCGGAAACGTTTTTTGATGTTCCGGTATAGTTTTGTATGGAAATGTTCTGCAGTGGAATCGTTTTTTGATGTTCCGGTGTAGTTTTGTATGGAAATGTTCTGCAGTGGAAACGTTTTTTGATGTTCCGGTATAGTTTTGTATGGAAATGTTCTGCAGTGGAAACGTTTTTTGATGTTCCGGTATAGTTTCGTATTGAAATGTTCTGCAGCGGAAACGTTTTTTGATGTTCCGATGTAGTTTTGTATGGAAATGTTCTGCAGTGGAAACGTTTTTTGATGTTCCGGTATAGTTTTGTATGGAAATGTTCTGCAGTGGAAACGTTTTTTGATGTTCCGGTATAGTTTCGTATTGAAATGTTCTGCAGCGGAAACGTTTTTTGATGTTCCGGTATAGTTTTGTATGGAAATGTTCTGCAGCGGAAACGTTTTTTGATGTTCCGGTATAGTTTTGTATGGAAATGTTCTGCAGCGGAAACGTTTTTTGATGTTCCGGTATAGTTTTGTATGGAAATGTTCTGCAGCGGAAACGTTTTTTGATGTTCCGGTATAGTTTTGTATGGAAATGTTCTGCAGTGGAAACGTTTTTTGATGTTCCGGTATAGTTTTGTATGGAAATGTTCTGCAGTGAAACGTTTTTTGATGTTCCGATATAGTTTCGTATTGAAATGTTCTGCAGCGGAAACGTTTTTTGATGTTCCGGTATAGTTTTGTATGGAAATGTTCTGCAGCGGAAACGTTTTTTGATGTTCCGGTATAGTTTTGTATGGAAATGTTCTGCAGCGGAAACGTTTTTTGATGTTCCGGTATAGTTTTGTATGGAAATGTTCTGCAGTGGAAACGTTTTTTGATGTTCCGATATAGTTTCGTATTGAAATGTTCTGCAGCGGAAACGTTTTTTGATGTTCCGGTATAGTTTTGTATGGAAATGTTCTGCAGCGGAAACGTTTTTTGATGTTCCGGTATAGTTTTGTATGGAAATGTTCTGCAGTGGAAACGTTTTTTGATGTTCCGATATAGTTTCGTATTGAAATGTTCTGCAGCGGAAACGTTTTTTGATGTTCCGGTATAGTTTTGTATGGAAATGTTCTGCAGCGGAAACGTTTTTTGATGTTCCGGTATAGTTTTGTATGGAAATGTTCTGCAGCGGAAACGTTTTTTGATGTTCCGGTATAGTTTTGTATGGAAATGTTCTGCAGCGGAAACGTTTTTTGATGTTCCGGTATAGTTTTGTATGGAAATGTTCTGCAGCGGAAACGTTTTTTGATGTTCCGGTATAGTTTTGTATGGAAATGTTCTGCAGTGGAAACGTTTTTTGATGTTCCGGTATAGTTTTGTATGGAAATGTTCTGCAGCGGAAACGTTTTTTGATGTTCCGATGTAGTTTTGTATGGAAATGTTCTGCAGTGGAAACGTTTTTTGATGTTCCGGTATAGTTTTGTATGGAAATGTTCTGCAGTGGAAACGTTTTTTGATGTTCCGGTATAGTTTTGTATGGAAATGTTCTGCAGTGGAAACGTTTTTTGATGTTCCGGTATAGTTTCGTATTGAAATAATCTGCAGCGGAAACGTTTTTTGATGTTCCGGTATAGTTTTGTATGGAAATGTTCTGCAGCGGAAACGTTTTTTGATGTTCCGGTATAGTTTTGTATGGAAATGTTCTGCAGTGGAAACGTTTTTTGATGTTCCGGTATAGTTTCGTATGGAAATGTTCTGCAGCGGAAACGTTTTTTGATGTTCCGGTATAGTTTTGTATGGAAATGTTCTGCAGCGGAAACGTTTTTTTATGTTCCGATGTAGTTTTGTATGGAAATGTTCTGCAGCGGAAACGTTTTTTGATGTTCCGGTATAGTTTTGTATGGAAATGTTCTGCAGCGGAAACGTTTTTTGATGTTCCGGTATAGTTTTGTATGGAAATGTTCTGCAGTGGAAACGTTTTTTGATGTTCCGGTATAGTTTTGTATGGAAATGTTCTGCAGTGGAAACGTTTTTTGATGTTCCGGTATAGTTTCGTATTGAAATGTTCTGCAGCGGAAACGTTTTTTGATGTTCCGATGTAGTTTTGTATGGAAATGTTCTGCAGTGGAAACGTTTTTTGATGTTCCGGTATAGTTTTGTATGGAAATGTTCTGCAGTGGAAACGTTTTTTGATGTTCCGGTATAGTTTCGTATTGAAATGTTCTGCAGCGGAAACGTTTTTTGATGTTCCGGTATAGTTTTGTATGGAAATGTTCTGCAGCGGAAACGTTTTTTGATGTTCCGGTATAGTTTTGTATGGAAATGTTCTGCAGCGGAAACGTTTTTTGATGTTCCGGTATAGTTTTGTATGGAAATGTTCTGCAGCGGAAACGTTTTTTGATGTTCCGGTATAGTTTTGTATGGAAATGTTCTGCAGTGGAAACGTTTTTTGATGTTCCGATTTAGTTTCGTATGGAAATGTTCTGCAGCGGAAACGTTTTTTGATGTTCCGGTATAGTTTTGTATGGAAATGTTCTGCAGTGGAAACGTTTTTTGATGTTCCGATATAGTTTCGTATTGAAATGTTCTGCAGCGGAAACGTTTTTTGATGTTCCGGTATAGTTTTGTATGGAAATGTTCTGCAGCGGAAACGTTTTTTGATGTTCCGGTATAGTTTTGTATGGAAATGTTCTGCAGCGGAAACGTTTTTTGATGTTCCGGTATAGTTTTGTATGGAAATGTTCTGCAGTGGAAACGTTTTTTGATGTTCCGGTGTAGTTTTGTATGGAAATGTTCTTCAGCGGAAACGTTTTTTGATGTTCCGGTGTAGTTTTGTATGGAAATGTTCTGCAGCGGAAACGTTTTTTGATGTTCCGGTGTAGTTTTGTATGGAAATGTTCTGCAGCGGAAACGTTTTTTGATGTTCCGGTATAGTTTTGTATGGAAATGTTCTGCAGCGGAAACGTTTTTTGATGTTCCGGTATAGTTTTGTATGGAAATGTTCTGCAGCGGAAACGTTTTTTGATGTTCCGGTATAGTTTTGTATGGAAATGTTCTGCAGTGGAAACGTTTTTTGATGTTCCGATATAGTTTCGTATTGAAATGTTCTGCAGCGGAAACGTTTTTTGATGTTCCGGTATAGTTTTGTATGGAAATGTTCTGCAGCGGAAACGTTTTTTGATGTTCCGGTATAGTTTTGTATGGAAATGTTCTGCAGTGGAAACGTTTTTTGATGTTCCGGTATAGTTTTGTATGGAAATGTTTTGCAGTGGAAACGTTTTTTGATGTTCCGGTGTAGTTTTGTATGGAATTGTTCTGCAGCGGAAACGTTTTTTGATGTTCCGGTGTAGTTTTGTATGGAATTGTTCTGCAGCGGAAACGTTTTTTGATGTTCCGGTGTAGTTTTGTATGGAAATGTTCTGCAGCGGAAACGTTTTTTGATGTTCCGGTGTAGTTTTGTATGGAAATGTTCTTCAGCGGAAACGTTTTTTGATGTTCCGGTGAAGTTTTGTATGGAAATGTTCTGCAGAGGAAACGTTTTTTGATGTTCCGGCGAAGTTTTGTATGGAAATGTTCTGCAGCGGAAACGTTTTTTGATGTTCCGGTGTAGTTTTGTATGGAAATGTTCTGCAGCGGAAACGTTTTTTGATGTTCCGGTGTGGTTTTGTATGGAAATGTTCTGCAGCGGAAACGTTTTTTGATGTTCCGATTTAGTTTTGTATGGAAATGTTCTGCAGCGGAAACGTTTTTTGATGTCCCGATATAGTTTTGTATGGAAATGTTCTGCAGCGGAAACGTTTTTTGATGTTCCGGTGTAGTTTTGTATGGAATTGTTCTGCAGCGGAAACGTTTTTTGATGTTCCGATGAAGTTTTGTATGGAAATGTTCTGCAGAGGAAACGTTTTTTGATGTTCCGGTGAAGTTTTGTATGGAAATGTTCTTCAGCGGAAACGTTTTTCGATGTCCCGATATAGTTTTGTATAGAAATGTTCTGCAGCGGAAACGTTTTCGGATGTTCCGGTGTAGTTTTGTATAGAAATGTTCTGCAGCGGAAACGTTTTTTGATGTTCCGGTATAGTTTTGTATGGAAATGTTTTGCAGTGGAAACGTTTTCGGATGTTCCGGTGTAGTTTTGTATAGAAATGTTCTTCAGCGGAAACGTTTTTTGATGTTCCGGTATAGTTTTGTATGGAAATGTTCTGCAGCGGAAACGTTTTCGGATGTTCCGGTGTAGTTTTGTATAGAAATGTTCTGCAGCGGAAATGTTTTTTGATGTTCCGTTAAAGTTTTGTATGGAAATGTTTTGCAGCGGAAACGTTTTTTGATGTTCCGGTATAGTTTTGTATGGAAATGTTCTGCAGCGGAAACGTTTTTTGATGTTCCGGTGTAGTTTTGTATGGAAATGTTCTGCAGCGGAAACGTTTTTTGATGTTCCGTTAAAGTTTTGTATGGAAATGTTCTGCAGCGGAAACGTTTTTTGATGTTGGGGTGTAGTTTTGTATGGAAATGTTCTGCAGCGGAAACGTTTTTTGATGTTCCGGTGTAGTTTTGTATGGAAATGTTCTGCAGCGGAAACGTTTTTTGATGTTCCGGTGTAGTTTTGTATGGAAATGTTCTGCAGCGGAAACGTTTTCGGATGTTCCGGTGTAGTTTTGTATGGAAATGTTCTGCAGCGGAAACGTTTTTTGATGTTCCGGTATAGTTTTGTATGGAAATGTTTTGCAGCGGAAACGTTTTTTGATGTCCCGATATAGTTTTGTATGGAAATGTTCTGCAGCGGAAACGTTTTTTGATGTTCCGATGAAGTTTTGTATGGAAATGTTCTGCAGAGGAAACGTTTTTTGATGTTCCGGTGAAGTTTTGTATGGAAATGTTCTTCAGCGGAAACGTTTTTCGATGTCCCGATATAGTTTTGTATAGAAATGTTCTGCAGCGGAAACGTTTTCGGATGTTCCGGTGTAGTTTTGTATAGAAATGTTCTGCAGCGGAAACGTTTTTTGATGTTCCGTTAAAGTTTTGTATGGAAATGTTCTGCAGCGGAAACGTTTTTTGATGTTCCGGTATAGTTTTGTATGGAAATGTTCTGCAGCGGAAACGTTTTCGGATGTTCCGGTGTAGTTTTGTATAGAAATGTTCTGCAGCGGAAATGTTTTTTGATGTTCCGTTAAAGTTTTGTATGGAAATGTTCTGCAGCGGAAACGTTTTTTGATGTTCCGGTATAGTTTTGTATGGAAATGTTCTGCAGCGGAAACGTTTTTTGATGTTCCGGTGTAGTTTTGTATGGAAATGTTCTGCAGCGGAAACGTTTTTTGATGTTCCGTTAAAGTTTTGTATGGAAATGTTCTGCAGCGGAAACGTTTTTTGATGTTGCGGTGTAGTTTTGTATGGAAATGTTCTGCAGCGGAAACGTTTTTTGATGTTCCGGTGTAGTTTTGTATGGAAATGTTCTGCAGCGGAAACGTTTTTTGATGTTCCGGTGAAGTTTTGTATGGAAATGTTCTGTAGCGGAAAAGTTTTTTGATGTTCCGGTATAGTTTTGTATGGAAATGTTCTGCAACGGAAACGTTTTTTGATGTTCCGGTATAGTTTTGTATGGAAATGTTCTGCAGCGGAAACGTTTTTTGATGTTCTGGTGTAGTTTTGTATGGAATTGTTCTGCAGCGGAAACGTTTTTTGATGTTCCGATGAAGTTTTGTATGGAAATGTTCTGCAGAGGAAACGTTTTTTGATGTTCCGGTGAAGTTTTGTATGGAAATGTTCTTCAGCGGAAACGTTTTTCGATGTCCCGATATAGTTTTGTATAGAAATGTTCTGCAGCGGAAACGTTTTCGGATGTTCCGGTGTAGTTTTGTATAGAAATGTTCTGCAGCGGAAACGTTTTTTGATGTTCCGGTATAGTTTTGTATGGAAATGTTTTGCAGTGGAAACGTTTTCGGATGTTCCGGTGTAGTTTTGTATAGAAATGTTCTTCAGCGGAAACGTTTTTTGATGTTCCGGTATAGTTTTGTATGGAAATGTTCTGCAGCGGAAACGTTTTCGGATGTTCCGGTGTAGTTTTGTATAGAAATGTTCTGCAGCGGAAATGTTTTTTGATGTTCCGTTAAAGTTTTGTATGGAAATGTTCTGCAGCGGAAACGTTTTTTGATGTTCCGTTAAAGTTTTGTATGGAAATGTTCTGCAGCGGAAACGTTTTTTGATGTTGCGGTGTAGTTTTGTATGGAAATGTTCTGCAGCGGAAACGTTTTTTGATGTTCCGGTGTAGTTTTGTATGGAAATGTTCTGCAGCGGAAACGTTTTTTGATGTTCCGGTATAGTTTTGTATGGAAATGTTCTGCAGCGGAAACGTTTTTTGATGTTCCGGTATAGTTTTGTATGGAAATGTTCTGCAGCAGAAACGTTTTCGGATGTTCCGGTGTAGTTTTGTATAGAAATGTTCTGCAGCGGAAATGTTTTTTGATGTTCCGTTAAAGTTTTGTATGGAAATGTTCTGCAGCGGAAACGTTTTTTGATGTTCCGTTAAAGTTTTGTATGGAAATGTTCTGCAGCGGAAACGTTTTTTGATGTTCCGGTGTAGTTTTGTATGGAAATGTTCTGCAGCGGAAACGTTTTTTGATGTTCCGGTGTAGTTTTGTATGGAAATGTTCTGCAGCGGAAACGTTTTCGGATGTTCCGGTGTAGTTTTGTATGGAAATGTTCTGCAGCGGAAAAGTTTTTTGATGTTCCGGTATAGTTTTGTATGGAAATGTTTTGCAGTGGAAACGTTTTTTGATGTCCCGATATAGTTTTGTATGGAAATGTTCTGCAGCGGAAACGTTTTTTGATGTTCCGGTGAAGTTTTGTATGGAAATGTTTTGCAGTGGAAACGTTTTTTGATGTTCCGGTGAAGTTTTGTATGGAAATGTTCTGCAGCGGAAACGTTTTTTGATGTTCCGGTGAAGTTTTGTATGGAAATGTTCTGTAGCGGAAACGTTTTTTGATGTTCCGTTAAAGTTTTGTATGGAAATGTTCTGCAGCGGAAACGTTTTTTGATGTTGCGGTGTAGTTTTGTATGGAAATGTTCTGCAGCGGAAACGTTTTTTGATGTTCCGGTGTAGTTTTGTATGGAAATGTTCTGCAGCGGAAACGTTTTTTGATGTTCCGGTATAGTTTTGTATGGAAATGTTCTGCAGCGGAAACGTTTTTTGATGTTCCGGTATAGTTTTGTATGGAAATGTTCTGCAGCAGAAACGTTTTCGGATGTTCCGGTGTAGTTTTGTATAGAAATGTTCTGCAGCGGAAATGTTTTTTGATGTTCCGTTAAAGTTTTGTATGGAAATGTTCTGCAGCGGAAACGTTTTTTGATGTTCCGTTAAAGTTTTGTATGGAAATGTTCTGCAGCGGAAACGTTTTTTGATGTTCCGGTGTAGTTTTGTATGGAAATGTTCTGCAGCGGAAACGTTTTTTGATGTTCCGGTGTAGTTTTGTATGGAAATGTTCTGCAGCGGAAACGTTTTCGGATGTTCCGGTGTAGTTTTGTATGGAAATGTTCTGCAGCGGAAAAGTTTTTTGATGTTCCGGTATAGTTTTGTATGGAAATGTTTTGCAGTGGAAACGTTTTTTGATGTCCCGATATAGTTTTGTATGGAAATGTTCTGCAGCGGAAACGTTTTTTGATGTTCCGGTATAGTTTTGTATGGAAATGTTCTGCAGCGGAAACGTTTTCGGATGTTCCGGTGTAGTTTTGTATAGAAATGTTCTGCAGCGGAAATGTTTTTTGATGTTCCGTTAAAGTTTTGTATGGAAATGTTCTGCAGCGGAAACGTTTTTTGATGTTCCGTTAAAGTTTTGTATGGAAATGTTCTGCAGCGGAAACGTTTTTTGATGTTGCGGTGTAGTTTTGTATGGAAATGTTCTGCAGCGGAAACGTTTTTTGATGTTCCGGTGTAGTTTTGTATGGAAATGTTCTGCAGCGGAAACGTTTTTTGATGTTCCGGTATAGTTTTGTATGGAAATGTTCTGCAGCGGAAACGTTTTTTGATGTTCCGGTATAGTTTTGTATGGAAATGTTCTGCAGCAGAAACGTTTTCGGATGTTCCGGTGTAGTTTTGTATAGAAATGTTCTGCAGCGGAAATGTTTTTTGATGTTCCGTTAAAGTTTTGTATGGAAATGTTCTGCAGCGGAAACGTTTTTTGATGTTCCGTTAAAGTTTTGTATGGAAATGTTCTGCAGCGGAAACGTTTTTTGATGTTCCGGTGTAGTTTTGTATGGAAATGTTCTGCAGCGGAAACGTTTTTTGATGTTCCGGTGAAGTTTTGTATGGAAATGTTCTGCAGCGGAAACGTTTTCGGATGTTCCGGTGTAGTTTTGTATGGAAATGTTCTGCAGCGGAAAAGTTTTTTGATGTTCCGGTATAGTTTTGTATGGAAATGTTCTGCAACGGAAACGTTTTTTGATGTTCCGGTGAAGTTTTGTATGGAAATGTTCTGCAACGGAAACGTTTTTTGATGTTCCGGTATAGTTTTGTATGGAAATGTTTTGCAGTGGAAACGTTTTTTGATGTTCCGGTGAAGTTTTGTATGGAAATGTTCTGCAGCGGAAACGTTTTTTGATGTTCCGGTGAAGTTTTGTATGGAAATGTTCTGTAGCGGAAAAGTTTTTTGATGTTCCGGTGAAGTTTTGTATGGAAATGTTCTGCAACGGAAACGTTTTTTGATGTTCCGGTATAGTTTTGTATGGAAATGTTTTGCAGTGGAAACGTTTTTTGATGTTCCGGTGAAGTTTTGTATGGAAATGTTCTGCAGCGGAAACGTTTTTTGATGTTCCGGTGAAGTTTTGTATGGAAATGTTCTTCAGCGGAAACGTTTTCGGATGTTCCGGTGTAGTTTTGTATAGAAATGTTTTGCAGTGGAAACGTTTTTTGATGTTCCGGTGTAGTTTTGTATGGAATTGTTCTGCAGCGGAAACGTTTTTTGATGTTCCGGTGTAGTTTTGTATGGAAATGTTCTGCAACGGAAACGTTTTTTGATGTTCCGGTATAGTTTTGTATGGAAATGTTTTGCAGTGGAAACGTTTTTTGATGTCCCGATATAGTTTTGTATGGAAATGTTCTGCAGCGGAAAAGTTTTTTGATGTTCCGGTGAAGTTTTGTATGGAATTGTTCTGCAACGGAAACGTTTTTTGATGTTCCGATATAGTTTTGTATAGAAATGTTCTGCAGCGGAAACGTTTTCGGATGTTCCGGTGAAGTTTTGTATGGAAATGTTCTGTAGCGGAAAAGTTTTTTGATGTTCCGGTGAAGTTTTGTATGGAAATGTTCTGCAACGGAAACGTTTTTTGATGTTCCGGTGTAGTTTTGTATGGAAATGTTCTGCAGCGGAAACGTTTTTTGATGTTTCGGTATAGTTTTGTATGGAAATGTTTTGCAGCGGAAACGTTTTTTGATGTCCCGATATAGTTTTGTATGGAAATGTTCTGCAGCGGAAACGTTTTTTGATGTTCCGGTGTAGTTTTGTATGGAAATGTTCTTCAGCGGAAACGTTTTTTGATGTTCCGGTGAAGTTTTGTATGGAAATGTTCTGCAGAGGAAACGTTTTTTGATGTTCCGGTGAAGTTTTGTATGGAAATGTTCTTCAGCGGAAACGTTTTTCGATGTCCCGATATAGTTTTGTATAGAAATGTTCTGCAGCGGAAACGTTTTCGGATGTTCCGGTGTAGTTTTGTATAGAAATGTTCTGCAGCGGAAACGTTTTTTGATGTTCCGGTGTAGTTTTGTATGGAAATGTTCTGCAGCGGAAACGTTTTTTGATGTTTCGGTATAGTTTTGTATGGAAATGTTTTGCAGCGGAAACGTTTTTCGATGTCCCGATATAGTTTTGTATGGAAATGTTCTGCAGCGGAAACGTTTTTTGATGTTCCGGTGAAGTTTTGTATGGAAATGTTCTGTAGCGGAAAAGTTTTTTGATGTTCCGGTGAAGTTTTGTATGGAAATGTTCTGCAACGGAAACGTTTTTTGATGTTCCGGTATAGTTTTGTATGGAAATGTTTTGCAGTGGAAACGTTTTTTGATGTTCCGGTGAAGTTTTGTATGGAAATGTTCTGCAGCGGAAACGTTTTTTGATGTTCCGGTGAAGTTTTGTATGGAAATGTTCTTCAGCGGAAACGTTTTCGGATGTTCCGGTGTAGTTTTGTATAGAAATGTTTTGCAGTGGAAACGTTTTTTGATGTTCCGGTGTAGTTTTGTATGGAATTGTTCTGCAGCGGAAACGTTTTTTGATGTTCCGGTGTAGTTTTGTATGGAAATGTTCTGCAGCGGAAAAGTTTTTTGATGTTCCGGTGAAGTTTTGTATGGAATTGTTCTGCAGTGGAAACGTTTTTTGATGTTCCGATATAGTTTTGTATAGAAATGTTCTGCAGCGGAAACGTTTTCGGATGTTCCGGTGAAGTTTTGTATGGAAATGTTCTGTAGCGGAAAAGTTTTTTGATGTTCCGGTGAAGTTTTGTATGGAAATGTTCTGCAACGGAAACGTTTTTTGATGTTCCGGTGTAGTTTTGTATGGAAATGTTCTGCAGCGGAAACGTTTTTTGATGTTTCGGTATAGTTTTGTATGGAAATGTTTTGCAGCGGAAACGTTTTTCGATGTCCCGATATAGTTTTGTATGGAAATGTTCTGCAGCGGAAACGTTTTTTGATGTTCCGATGTAGTTTTGTATGGAAATGTTCTGCAGCGGAAACGTTTTTTGATGTTCCGGTGTAGTTTTGTATGGAAATGTTCTGCAGCGGAAAAGTTTTTTTGATGTTCCGGTGTAGTTTTGTATGGAAATGTTCTGCAGCGGAAACGTTTTTTGATGTTCCGGTGTGGTTTTGTATGGAAATGTTCTGCAGCGGAAACGTTTTTTGATGTTCCGGTGTAGTTTTGTATGGAAATGTTCTGCAGCGGAAACGTTTTTTGATGTTCCGGTGTAGTTTTGTATGGAAATGTTCTGCAGCGGAAACGTTTTTTGATGTTCCGGTATAGTTTTGTATGGAAATGTTCTGCAGCGGAAACGTTTTTTGATGTTCCGATATAGTTTTGTATGGAAATGTTCTGCAGCGGAAACGTTTTTTGATGTTCCGGTGTAGTTTTGTATGGAAATGTTCTTCAGCGGAAACGTTTTTTGATGTTCCGGTGAAGTTTTGTATGGAAATGTTCTGCAGAGGAAACGTTTTTTGATGTTCCGGTGAAGTTTTGTATGGAAATGTTCTTCAGCGGAAACGTTTTTCGATGTCCCGATATAGTTTTGTATAGAAATGTTCTGCAGCGGAAACGTTTTCGGATGTTCCGGTGTAGTTTTGTATAGAAATGTTCTGCAGCGGAAACGTTTTTTGATGTTCCGGTGTAGTTTTGTATGGAAATGTTCTGCAGCGGAAACGTTTTTTGATGTTCCGGTGTAGTTTTGTATGGAAATGTTCTGCAGCGGAAACGTTTTTTGATGTTTCGGTATAGTTTTGTATGGAAATGTTTTGCAGCGGAAACGTTTTTCGATGTCCCGATATAGTTTTGTATGGAAATGTTCTGCAGCGGAAACGTTTTTTGATGTTCCGGTGAAGTTTTGTATGGAAATGTTCTGTAGCGGAAAAGTTTTTTGATGTTCCGGTGAAGTTTTGTATGGAAATGTTCTGCAACGGAAACGTTTTTTGATGTTCCGGTATAGTTTTGTATGGAAATGTTTTGCAGTGGAAACGTTTTTTGATGTTCCGGTGTAGTTTTGTATGGAAATGTTCTGCAGCGGAAACGTTTTTTGATGTTCCGGTGAAGTTTTGTATGGAAATGTTCTTCAGCGGAAACGTTTTCGGATGTTCCGGTGTAGTTTTGTATAGAAATGTTTTGCAGTGGAAACGTTTTTTGATGTTCCGGTGTAGTTTTGTATGGAATTGTTCTGCAGCGGAAACGTTTTTTGATGTCCCGATATAGTTTTGTATGGAAATGTTCTGCAGCGGAAACGTTTTCGGATGTTCCGGTGAAGTTTTGTATGGAAATGTTCTGTAGCGGAAAAGTTTTTTGATGTTCCGGTGAAGTTTTGTATGGAAATGTTCTGCAACGGAAACGTTTTTTGATGTTCCGGTGTAGTTTTGTATGGAAATGTTCTGCAGCGGAAACGTTTTTTGATGTTTCGGTATAGTTTTGTATGGAAATGTTTTGCAGCGGAAACGTTTTTCGATGTCCCGATATAGTTTTGTATGGAAATGTTCTGCAGCGGAAACGTTTTTTGATGTTCCGGTGTAGTTTTGTATGGAAATGTTCTGCAGCGGAAACGTTTTTTGATGTTCCGGTGTAGTTTTGTATGGAAATGTTCTGCAGCGGAAACGTTTTTTGATGTTCCGGTGTAGTTTTGTATGGAAATGTTCTGCAGCGGAAACGTTTTTTGATGTTCCGGTGTGGTTTTGTATGGAAATGTTCTGCAGCGGAAACGTTTTTTGATGTTCCGGTGTAGTTTTGTATGGAAATGTTCTGCAGCGGAAACGTTTTTTGATGTTCCGGTGTAGTTTTGTATGGAAATGTTCTGCAGCGGAAACGTTTTTTGATGTTCCGGTATAGTTTTGTATGGAAATGTTCTGCAGCGGAAACGTTTTTTGATGTTCCGGTGTGGTTTTGTATGGAAATGTTCTGTAGCGGAAAAGTTTTTTGATGTTCCGGTGAAGTTTTGTATGGAAATGTTCTGCAACGGAAACGTTTTTTGATGTTCCGGTGAAGTTTTGTATGGAAATGTTCTGCAACGGAAACGTTTTTTGATGTTTCGGTATAGTTTTGTATGGAAATGTTTTGCAGCGGAAACGTTTTTCGATGTCCCGATATAGTTTTGTATGGAATTGTTCTGCAGCGGAAACGTTTTTTGATGTTCCGGTGTAGTTTTGTATGGAAATGTTCTGCAGCGGAAACGTTTTTTGATGTTCCGGTGTAGTTTTGTATGGAAATGTTCTTCAGCGGAAACGTTTTTTGATGTTCCGGTGAAGTTTTGTATGGAAATGTTCTGTAGCGGAAAAGTTTTTTGATGTTCCGGTGAAGTTTTGTATGGAAATGTTCTGCAACGGAAACGTTTTTTGATGTTCCGGTATAGTTTTGTATGGAATTGTTCTGCAGCGGAAACGTTTTTTGATGTTCCGGTGTAGTTTTGTATGGAAATGTTCTGCAGCGGAAACGTTTTTTGATGTTCCGGTGTAGTTTTGTATGGAAATGTTCTTCAGCGGAAACGTTTTTTGATGTTCCGGTGAAGTTTTGTATGGAAATGTTCTGCAGCGGAAACGTTTTTTGATGTTCCGGTGAAGTTTTGTATGGAAATGTTCTGCAACGGAAACGTTTTTTGATGTTCCGGTATAGTTTTGTATGGAAATGTTTTGCAGTGGAAACGTTTTTTGATGTTCCGGTGAAGTTTTGTATGGAAATGTTCTGCAGCGGAAACGTTTTTTGATGTTCCGGTGTAGTTTTGTATGGAAATGTTCTGCAGCGGAAACGTTTTTTGATGTTTCGGTATAGTTTTGTATGGAAATGTTTTGCAGCGGAAACGTTTTTCGATGTCCCGATATAGTTTTGTATGGAATTGTTCTGCAGCGGAAACGTTTTTTGATGTTCCGGTGTAGTTTTGTATGGAAATGTTCTGCAGCGGAAACGTTTTTTGATGTTCCGGTGTAGTTTTGTATGGAAATGTTCTTCAGCGGAAACGTTTTTTGATGTTCCGGTGAAGTTTTGTATGGAAATGTTCTGCAGAGGAAACGTTTTTTGATGTTCCGGCGAAGTTTTGTATGGAAATGTTCTGCAGCGGAAACGTTTTTTGATGTTCCGGTGTGGTTTTGTATGGAAATGTTCTGCAGCGGAAACGTTTTTTGATGTTTCGGTGAAGTTTTGTATGGAAATGTTCTGTAGCGGAAAAGTTTTTTGATGTTCCGGTGAAGTTTTGTATGGAAATGTTCTGCAACGGAAACGTTTTTTGATGTTCCGGTATAGTTTTGTATGGAAATGTTTTGCAGTGGAAACGTTTTTTGATGTTCCGGTGAAGTTTTGTATGGAAATGTTCTGCAGCGGAAACGTTTTTTGATGTTCCGGTGTAGTTTTGTATGGAAATGTTCTGCAGCGGAAACGTTTTTTGATGTTCCGGTGTAGTTTTGTATGGAATTGTTCTGCAGCGGAAACGTTTTTTGATGTTTCGGTGAAGTTTTGTATGGAAATGTTCTGTAGCGGAAAAGTTTTTTGATGTTCCGGTGAAGTTTTGTATGGAAATGTTCTGCAACGGAAACGTTTTTTGATGTTCCGGTATAGTTTTGTATGGAAATGTTTTGCAGTGGAAACGTTTTTTGATGTTCCGGTGAAGTTTTGTATGGAATTGTTCTGCAGCGGAAACGTTTTTTGATGTTCCGGTGTAGTTTTGTATGGAAATGTTCTGCAGCGGAAACGTTTTTTGATGTTCCGGTGTAGTTTTGTATGGAAATGTTCTGCAACGGAAACGTTTTTTGATGTTCCGGTGAAGTTTTGTATGGAAATGTTCTGTAGCGGAAAAGTTTTTTGATGTTCCGGTGAAGTTTTGTATGGAAATGTTCTGCAACGGAAACGTTTTTTGATGTTCCGGTATAGTTTTGTATGGAAATGTTTTGCAGTGGAAACGTTTTTTGATGTTCCGGTGAAGTTTTGTATGGAAATGTTCTGCAGCGGAAACGTTTTTTGATGTTCCGGTGTAGTTTTGTATGGAAATGTTCTGCAGCGGAAACGTTTTTTGATGTTTCGGTATAGTTTTGTATGGAAATGTTTTGCAGCGGAAACGTTTTTCGATGTCCCGATATAGTTTTGTATGGAATTGTTCTGCAGCGGAAACGTTTTTTGATGTTCCGGTGTAGTTTTGTATGGAAATGTTCTGCAGCGGAAACGTTTTTTGATGTTCCGGTGTAGTTTTGTATGGAAATGTTCTTCAGCGGAAACGTTTTTTGATGTTCCGGTGAAGTTTTGTATGGAAATGTTCTGCAGAGGAAACGTTTTTTGATGTTCCGGCGAAGTTTTGTATGGAAATGTTCTGCAGCGGAAACGTTTTTTGATGTTCCGGTGTGGTTTTGTATGGAAATGTTCTGCAGCGGAAACGTTTTTTGATGTTTCGGTGAAGTTTTGTATGGAAATGTTCTGTAGCGGAAAAGTTTTTTGATGTTCCGGTGAAGTTTTGTATGGAAATGTTCTGCAACGGAAACGTTTTTTGATGTTCCGGTATAGTTTTGTATGGAAATGTTTTGCAGTGGAAACGTTTTTTGATGTTCCGGTGAAGTTTTGTATGGAAATGTTCTGCAGCGGAAACGTTTTTTGATGTTCCGGTGTAGTTTTGTATGGAAATGTTCTGCAGCGGAAACGTTTTTTGATGTTCCGGTGTAGTTTTGTATGGAATTGTTCTGCAGCGGAAACGTTTTTTGATGTTTCGGTGAAGTTTTGTATGGAAATGTTCTGTAGCGGAAAAGTTTTTTGATGTTCCGGTGAAGTTTTGTATGGAAATGTTCTGCAACGGAAACGTTTTTTGATGTTCCGGTATAGTTTTGTATGGAAATGTTTTGCAGTGGAAACGTTTTTTGATGTTCCGGTGAAGTTTTGTATGGAAATGTTCTGCAGCGGAAACGTTTTTTGATGTTCCGGTGAAGTTTTGTATGGAATTGTTCTGCAGCGGAAACGTTTTTTGATGTTCCGGTGTAGTTTTGTATGGAAATGTTCTGCAACGGAAACGTTTTTTGATGTTCCGGTATAGTTTTGTATGGAAATGTTTTGCAGTGGAAACGTTTTTTGATGTCCCGATATAGTTTTGTATGGAAATGTTCTGCAGCGGAAAAGTTTTTTGATGTTCCGGTATAGTTTTGTATGGAAATGTTTTGCAGTGGAAACGTTTTTTGATGTTCCGATATAGTTTTGTATAGAAATGTTCTGCAGCGGAAACGTTTTCGGATGTTCCGGTGAAGTTTTGTATGGAAATGTTCTGTAGCGGAAAAGTTTTTTGATGTTCCGGTGAAGTTTTGTATGGAAATGTTCTGCAACGGAAACGTTTTTTGATGTTCCGGTGTAGTTTTGTATGGAAATGTTCTGCAGCGGAAACGTTTTTTGATGTTTCGGTATAGTTTTGTATGGAAATGTTTTGCAGCGGAAACGTTTTTCGATGTCCCGATATAGTTTTGTATGGAATTGTTCTGCAGCGGAAACGTTTTTTGATGTTCCGGTGTAGTTTTGTATGGAAATGTTCTGCAGCGGAAACGTTTTTTGATGTTCCGGTGTAGTTTTGTATGGAAATGTTCTTCAGCGGAAACGTTTTTTGATGTTCCGGTGAAGTTTTGTATGGAATTGTTCTGCAGCGGAAACGTTTTTTGATGTTCCGGTGTAGTTTTGTATGGAAATGTTCTGCAGCGGAAACGTTTTTTGATGTTCCGGTATAGTTTTGTATGGAAATGTTTTGCAGTGGAAACGTTTTTTGATGTTCCGGTGAAGTTTTGTATGGAAATGTTCTGTAGCGGAAAAGTTTTTTGATGTTCCGGTGAAGTTTTGTATGGAAATGTTCTGCAACGGAAACGTTTTTTGATGTTCCGGTATAGTTTTGTATGGAAATGTTTTGCAGTGGAAACGTTTTTTGATGTTCCGGTGAAGTTTTGTATGGAAATGTTCTGCAGCGGAAACGTTTTTTGATGTTCCGGTGAAGTTTTGTATGGAAATGTTCTGCAACGGAAACGTTTTTTGATGTTCCGGTGTAGTTTTGTATGGAAATGTTCTGCAGCGGAAACGTTTTTTGATGTTTCGGTATAGTTTTGTATGGAAATGTTTTGCAGCGGAAACGTTTTTCGATGTCCCGATATAGTTTTGTATGGAATTGTTCTGCAGCGGAAACGTTTTTTGATGTTCCGGTGTAGTTTTGTATGGAAATGTTCTGCAGCGGAAACGTTTTTTGATGTTCCGGTGTAGTTTTGTATGGAAATGTTCTTCAGCGGAAACGTTTTTTGATGTTCCGGTGAAGTTTTGTATGGAAATGTTCTGCAGAGGAAACGTTTTTTGATGTTCCGGCGAAGTTTTGTATGGAAATGTTCTGCAGCGGAAACGTTTTTTGATGTTCCGGTGTGGTTTTGTATGGAAATGTTCTGCAGCGGAAACGTTTTTTGATGTTTCGGTGAAGTTTTGTATGGAAATGTTCTGTAGCGGAAAAGTTTTTTGATGTTCCGGTGAAGTTTTGTATGGAAATGTTCTGCAACGGAAACGTTTTTTGATGTTCCGGTATAGTTTTGTATGGAAATGTTCTGCAGCGGAAACGTTTTTTGATGTTCCGGTGTAGTTTTGTATGGAAATGTTCTGCAGCGGAAACGTTTTTTGATGTTCCGGTGTAGTTTTGTATGGAAATGTTCTGCAGCGGAAACGTTTTTTGATGTTCCGGTGTAGTTTTGTATGGAAATGTTCTGCAGCGGAAACGTTTTTTGATGTTCCGGTGTGGTTTTGTATGGAAATGTTCTGCAGCGGAAACGTTTTTTGATGTTCCGGTGTGGTTTTGTATGGAAATGTTCTGCAGCGGAAACGTTTTTTGATGTTTCGGTGAAGTTTTGTATGGAAATGTTCTGTAGCGGAAAAGTTTTTTGATGTTCCGGTGAAGTTTTGTATGGAAATGTTCTGCAACGGAAACGTTTTTTGATGTTCCGGTATAGTTTTGTATGGAAATGTTTTGCAGTGGAAACGTTTTTTGATGTTCCGGTGAAGTTTTGTATGGAAATGTTCTGCAGCGGAAACGTTTTTTGATGTTCCGGTGTAGTTTTGTATGGAAATGTTCTGCAGCGGAAACGTTTTTTGATGTTCCGGTGTAGTTTTGTATGGAAATGTTCTGCAGCGGAAACGTTTTTTGATGTTTCGGTGAAGTTTTGTATGGAAATGTTCTGTAGCGGAAAAGTTTTTTGATGTTCCGGTGAAGTTTTGTATGGAAATGTTCTGCAACGGAAACGTTTTTTGATGTTCCGGTATAGTTTTGTATGGAAATGTTTTGCAGTGGAAACGTTTTTTGATGTTCCGGTGAAGTTTTGTATGGAAATGTTCTGTAGCGGAAAAGTTTTTTGATGTTCCGGTGAAGTTTTGTATGGAAATGTTCTGCAACGGAAACGTTTTTTGATGTTCCGGTATAGTTTTGTATGGAAATGTTTTGCAGTGGAAACGTTTTTTGATGTTCCGGTGAAGTTTTGTATGGAAATGTTCTGCAGCGGAAACGTTTTTTGATGTTCCGGTGAAGTTTTGTATGGAAATGTTCTGCAACGGAAACGTTTTTTGATGTTCCGGTATAGTTTTGTATGGAAATGTTTTGCAGTGGAAACGTTTTTTGATGTTCCGGTGAAGTTTTGTATGGAAATGTTCTGCAGCGGAAACGTTTTTTGATGTTCCGGTGTAGTTTTGTATGGAAATGTTCTGCAGCGGAAACGTTTTTTGATGTTTCGGTATAGTTTTGTATGGAAATGTTTTGCAGCGGAAACGTTTTTCGATGTCCCGATATAGTTTTGTATGGAATTGTTCTGCAGCGGAAACGTTTTTTGATGTTCCGGTGTAGTTTTGTATGGAAATGTTCTGCAGCGGAAACGTTTTTTGATGTTCCGGTGTAGTTTTGTATGGAAATGTTCTTCAGCGGAAACGTTTTTTGATGTTCCGGTGAAGTTTTGTATGGAAATGTTCTGCAGAGGAAACGTTTTTTGATGTTCCGGCGAAGTTTTGTATGGAAATGTTCTGCAGCGGAAACGTTTTTTGATGTTCCGGTGTGGTTTTGTATGGAAATGTTCTGCAGCGGAAACGTTTTTTGATGTTTCGGTGAAGTTTTGTATGGAAATGTTCTGCAGCGGAAACGTTTTTTGATGTTCCGGTGTAGTTTTGTATGGAAATGTTCTGCAGCGGAAACGTTTTTTGATGTTCCGGTGTAGTTTTGTATGGAAATGTTCTGCAGCGGAAACGTTTTTTGATGTTCCGGTGTAGTTTTGTATGGAAATGTTCTTCAGCGGAAACGTTTTTTGATGTTCCGGTGTAGTTTTGTATGGAAATGTTCTGCAGCGGAAACGTTTTTTGATGTTCCGGTATAGTTTTGTATGGAAATGTTCTGCAGCGGAAACGTTTTTTGATGTTCCGGTGTGGTTTTGTATGGAAATGTTCTGCAGCGGAAACGTTTTTTGATGTTTCGGTGAAGTTTTGTATGGAAATGTTCTGCAGCGGAAACGTTTTTTGATGTTCCGGTGTAGTTTTGTATGGAAATGTTCTGCAGCGGAAACGTTTTTTGATGTTCCGGTGTAGTTTTGTATGGAAATGTTCTGCAGCGGAAACGTTTTTTGATGTTCCGGTGTAGTTTTGTATGGAAATGTTCTGCAGCGGAAACGTTTTTTGATGTTCCGGTGTAGTTTTGTATGGAAATGTTCTGCAGCGGAAACGTTTTTTGATGTTCCGGTGTAGTTTTGTATGGAAATGTTCTGCAGCGGAAACGTTTTTTGATGTTCCGGTGTAGTTTTGTATGGAAATGTTCTGCAGCGGAAACGTTTTTTGATGTTTCGGTGAAGTTTTGTATGGAAATGTTCTGTAGCGGAAAAGTTTTTTGATGTTCCGGTGAAGTTTTGTATGGAAATGTTCTGCAACGGAAACGTTTTTTGATGTTCCGGTATAGTTTTGTATGGAAATGTTCTGCAACGGAAACGTTTTTTGATGTTCCGGTATAGTTTTGTATGGAAATGTTTTGCAGTGGAAACGTTTTTTGATGTTCCGGTGAAGTTTTGTATGGAAATGTTCTGCAGCGGAAACGTTTTTTGATGTTCCGGTGAAGTTTTGTATGGAAATGTTCTGCAACGGAAACGTTTTTTGATGTTCCGGTATAGTTTTGTATGGAAATGTTTTGCAGTGGAAACGTTTTTTGATGTTCCGGTGAAGTTTTGTATGGAAATGTTCTGCAGCGGAAACGTTTTTTGATGTTCCGGTGAAGTTTTGTATGGAAATGTTCTGCAACGGAAACGTTTTTTGATGTTCCGGTATAGTTTTGTATGGAAATGTTTTGCAGTGGAAACGTTTTTTGATGTTCCGGTGAAGTTTTGTATGGAAATGTTCTGCAGCGGAAACGTTTTTTGATGTTCCGGTGTAGTTTTGTATGGAAATGTTCTGCAGCGGAAACGTTTTTTGATGTTTCGGTATAGTTTTGTATGGAAATGTTTTGCAGCGGAAACGTTTTTCGATGTCCCGATATAGTTTTGTATGGAATTGTTCTGCAGCGGAAACGTTTTTTGATGTTCCGGTGTAGTTTTGTATGGAAATGTTCTGCAGCGGAAACGTTTTTTGATGTTCCGGTATAGTTTTGTATGGAAATGTTCTGCAGCGGAAACGTTTTTTGATGTTCCGGTGAAGTTTTGTATGGAAATGTTCTGTAGCGGAAAAGTTTTTTGATGTTCCGGTGAAGTTTTGTATGGAAATGTTCTGCAACGGAAACGTTTTTTGATGTTCCGGTATAGTTTTGTATGGAAATGTTTTGCAGTGGAAACGTTTTTTGATGTTCCGGTGAAGTTTTGTATGGAAATGTTCTGCAGCGGAAACGTTTTTTGATGTTCCGGTGTAGTTTTGTATGGAAATGTTCTGCAGCGGAAACGTTTTTTGATGTTTCGGTATAGTTTTGTATGGAAATGTTTTGCAGCGGAAACGTTTTTCGATGTCCCGATATAGTTTTGTATGGAATTGTTCTGCAGCGGAAACGTTTTTTGATGTTCCGGTGTAGTTTTGTATGGAAATGTTCTGCAGCGGAAACGTTTTTTGATGTTCCGGTGTAGTTTTGTATGGAAATGTTCTTCAGCGGAAACGTTTTTTGATGTTCCGGTGAAGTTTTGTATGGAAATGTTCTGCAGAGGAAACGTTTTTTGATGTTCCGGCGAAGTTTTGTATGGAAATGTTCTGCAGCGGAAACGTTTTTTGATGTTCCGGTGTGGTTTTGTATGGAAATGTTCTGCAGCGGAAACGTTTTTTGATGTTTCGGTGAAGTTTTGTATGGAAATGTTCTGTAGCGGAAAAGTTTTTTGATGTTCCGGTGAAGTTTTGTATGGAAATGTTCTGCAACGGAAACGTTTTTTGATGTTCCGGTATAGTTTTGTATGGAAATGTTTTGCAGTGGAAACGTTTTTTGATGTTCCGGTGAAGTTTTGTATGGAAATGTTCTGCAGCGGAAACGTTTTTTGATGTTCCGGTGTAGTTTTGTATGGAAATGTTCTGCAGCGGAAACGTTTTTTGATGTTCCGGTGTAGTTTTGTATGGAATTGTTCTGCAGCGGAAACGTTTTTTGATGTTTCGGTGAAGTTTTGTATGGAAATGTTCTGTAGCGGAAAAGTTTTTTGATGTTCCGGTGAAGTTTTGTATGGAAATGTTCTGCAACGGAAACGTTTTTTGATGTTCCGGTATAGTTTTGTATGGAAATGTTTTGCAGTGGAAACGTTTTTTGATGTTCCGGTGAAGTTTTGTATGGAAATGTTCTGCAGCGGAAACGTTTTTTGATGTTCCGGTGAAGTTTTGTATGGAATTGTTCTGCAGCGGAAACGTTTTTTGATGTTCCGGTGTAGTTTTGTATGGAAATGTTCTGCAACGGAAACGTTTTTTGATGTTCCGGTATAGTTTTGTATGGAAATGTTTTGCAGTGGAAACGTTTTTTGATGTCCCGATATAGTTTTGTATGGAAATGTTCTGCAGCGGAAAAGTTTTTTGATGTTCCGGTATAGTTTTGTATGGAAATGTTTTGCAGTGGAAACGTTTTTTGATGTTCCGATATAGTTTTGTATAGAAATGTTCTGCAGCGGAAACGTTTTCGGATGTTCCGGTGAAGTTTTGTATGGAAATGTTCTGTAGCGGAAAAGTTTTTTGATGTTCCGGTGAAGTTTTGTATGGAAATGTTCTGCAACGGAAACGTTTTTTGATGTTCCGGTGTAGTTTTGTATGGAAATGTTCTGCAGCGGAAACGTTTTTTGATGTTTCGGTATAGTTTTGTATGGAAATGTTTTGCAGCGGAAACGTTTTTCGATGTCCCGATATAGTTTTGTATGGAATTGTTCTGCAGCGGAAACGTTTTTTGATGTTCCGGTGTAGTTTTGTATGGAAATGTTCTGCAGCGGAAACGTTTTTTGATGTTCCGGTGAAGTTTTGTATGGAATTGTTCTGCAGCGGAAACGTTTTTTGATGTTCCGGTATAGTTTTGTATGGAAATGTTTTGCAGTGGAAACGTTTTTTGATGTTCCGGTGAAGTTTTGTATGGAAATGTTCTGTAGCGGAAAAGTTTTTTGATGTTCCGGTGAAGTTTTGTATGGAAATGTTCTGCAACGGAAACGTTTTTTGATGTTCCGGTATAGTTTTGTATGGAAATGTTTTGCAGTGGAAACGTTTTTTGATGTTCCGGTGAAGTTTTGTATGGAAATGTTCTGCAGCGGAAACGTTTTTTGATGTTCCGGTGTAGTTTTGTATGGAAATGTTCTGCAGCGGAAACGTTTTTTGATGTTCCGGTGTAGTTTTGTATGGAATTGTTCTGCAGCGGAAACGTTTTTTGATGTTTCGGTGAAGTTTTGTATGGAAATGTTCTGTAGCGGAAAAGTTTTTTGATGTTCCGGTGAAGTTTTGTATGGAAATGTTCTGCAACGGAAACGTTTTTTGATGTTCCGGTATAGTTTTGTATGGAAATGTTTTGCAGTGGAAACGTTTTTTGATGTTCCGGTGAAGTTTTGTATGGAAATGTTCTGCAGCGGAAACGTTTTTTGATGTTCCGGTGAAGTTTTGTATGGAATTGTTCTGCAGCGGAAACGTTTTTTGATGTTCCGGTGTAGTTTTGTATGGAAATGTTCTGCAACGGAAACGTTTTTTGATGTTCCGGTATAGTTTTGTATGGAAATGTTTTGCAGTGGAAACGTTTTTTGATGTCCCGATATAGTTTTGTATGGAAATGTTCTGCAGCGGAAAAGTTTTTTGATGTTCCGGTATAGTTTTGTATGGAAATGTTTTGCAGTGGAAACGTTTTTTGATGTTCCGATATAGTTTTGTATAGAAATGTTCTGCAGCGGAAACGTTTTCGGATGTTCCGGTGAAGTTTTGTATGGAAATGTTCTGTAGCGGAAAAGTTTTTTGATGTTCCGGTGAAGTTTTGTATGGAAATGTTCTGCAACGGAAACGTTTTTTGATGTTCCGGTGTAGTTTTGTATGGAAATGTTCTGCAGCGGAAACGTTTTTTGATGTTTCGGTATAGTTTTGTATGGAAATGTTTTGCAGCGGAAACGTTTTTCGATGTCCCGATATAGTTTTGTATGGAATTGTTCTGCAGCGGAAACGTTTTTTGATGTTCCGGTGTAGTTTTGTATGGAAATGTTCTTCAGCGGAAACGTTTTTTGATGTTCCGGTGAAGTTTTGTATGGAATTGTTCTGCAGCGGAAACGTTTTTTGATGTTCCGGTATAGTTTTGTATGGAAATGTTTTGCAGTGGAAACGTTTTTTGATGTTCCGGTGAAGTTTTGTATGGAAATGTTCTGTAGCGGAAAAGTTTTTTGATGTTCCGGTGAAGTTTTGTATGGAAATGTTCTGCAACGGAAACGTTTTTTGATGTTCCGGTATAGTTTTGTATGGAAATGTTTTGCAGTGGAAACGTTTTTTGATGTTCCGGTGAAGTTTTGTATGGAAATGTTCTGCAGCGGAAACGTTTTTTGATGTTCCGGTGAAGTTTTGTATGGAAATGTTCTGCAACGGAAACGTTTTTTGATGTTCCGGTGTAGTTTTGTATGGAAATGTTCTGCAGCGGAAACGTTTTTTGATGTTTCGGTATAGTTTTGTATGGAAATGTTTTGCAGCGGAAACGTTTTTCGATGTCCCGATATAGTTTTGTATGGAATTGTTCTGCAGCGGAAACGTTTTTTGATGTTCCGGTGTAGTTTTGTATGGAAATGTTCTGCAGCGGAAACGTTTTTTGATGTTCCGGTGTAGTTTTGTATGGAAATGTTCTTCAGCGGAAACGTTTTTTGATGTTCCGGTGAAGTTTTGTATGGAAATGTTCTGCAGAGGAAACGTTTTTTGATGTTCCGGCGAAGTTTTGTATGGAAATGTTCTGCAGCGGAAACGTTTTTTGATGTTCCGGTGTGGTTTTGTATGGAAATGTTCTGCAGCGGAAACGTTTTTTGATGTTTCGGTGAAGTTTTGTATGGAAATGTTCTGTAGCGGAAAAGTTTTTTGATGTTCCGGTGAAGTTTTGTATGGAAATGTTCTGCAACGGAAACGTTTTTTGATGTTCCGGTATAGTTTTGTATGGAAATGTTCTGCAGCGGAAACGTTTTTTGATGTTCCGGTGTAGTTTTGTATGGAAATGTTCTGCAGCGGAAACGTTTTTTGATGTTCCGGTGTAGTTTTGTATGGAAATGTTCTGCAGCGGAAACGTTTTTTGATGTTCCGGTGTAGTTTTGTATGGAAATGTTCTGCAGCGGAAACGTTTTTTGATGTTCCGGTGTGGTTTTGTATGGAAATGTTCTGCAGCGGAAACGTTTTTTGATGTTCCGGTGTAGTTTTGTATGGAAATGTTCTGCAGCGGAAACGTTTTTTGATGTTCCGGTGTAGTTTTGTATGGAAATGTTCTGCAGCGGAAACGTTTTTTGATGTTCCGGTATAGTTTTGTATGGAAATGTTCTGCAGCGGAAACGTTTTTTGATGTTCCGGTGTGGTTTTGTATGGAAATGTTCTGCAGCGGAAACGTTTTTTGATGTTTCGGTGAAGTTTTGTATGGAAATGTTCTTCAGCGGAAACGTTTTTCGATGTCCCGATATAGTTTTGTATGGAAATGTTCTGCAGCGGAAACGTTTTTTGATGTTCCGGTGAAGTTTTGTATGGAAATGTTCTGCAGCGGAAACGTTTTTTGATGTTTCGGTGAAGTTTTGTATGGAAATGTTCTGTAGCGGAAAAGTTTTTTGATGTTCCGGTGAAGTTTTGTATGGAAATGTTCTGCAACGGAAACGTTTTTTGATGTTCCGGTATAGTTTTGTATGGAAATGTTTTGCAGTGGAAACGTTTTTTGATGTCCCGATATAGTTTTGTATGGAAATGTTCTGCAGCGGAAACGTTTTTTGATGTTCCGGTGTAGTTTTGTATGGAATTGTTCTGCAGCGGAAACGTTTTTTGATGTTTCGGTGAAGTTTTGTATGGAAATGTTCTGTAGCGGAAAAGTTTTTTGATGTTCCGGTGAAGTTTTGTATGGAAATGTTCTGCAACGGAAACGTTTTTTGATGTTCCGGTATAGTTTTGTATGGAAATGTTTTGCAGTGGAAACGTTTTTTGATGTTCCGGTGAAGTTTTGTATGGAAATGTTCTGCAGCGGAAACGTTTTTTGATGTTCCGGTGAAGTTTTGTATGGAAATGTTCTTCAGCGGAAACGTTTTCGGATGTTCCGGTGTAGTTTTGTATAGAAATGTTTTGCAGTGGAAACGTTTTTTGATGTTCCGGTGTAGTTTTGTATGGAATTGTTCTGCAGCGGAAACGTTTTTTGATGTTCCGGTGTAGTTTTGTATGGAAATGTTCTGCAACGGAAACGTTTTTTGATGTTCCGGTATAGTTTTGTATGGAAATGTTTTGCAGTGGAAACGTTTTTTGATGTCCCGATATAGTTTTGTATGGAAATGTTCTGCAGCGGAAAAGTTTTTTGATGTTCCGGTGAAGTTTTGTATGGAAATGTTCTGCAACGGAAACGTTTTTTGATGTTCCGGTGTAGTTTTGTATGGAAATGTTCTGCAGCGGAAACGTTTTTTGATGTTTCGGTATAGTTTTGTATGGAAATGTTTTGCAGCGGAAACGTTTTTCGATGTCCCGATATAGTTTTGTATGGAAATGTTCTGCAGCGGAAACGTTTTTTGATGTTCCGGTATAGTTTTGTATGGAAATGTTCTGCAGTGGAAACGTTTTTTGATGTTCCGGTGTAGTTTTGTATGGAAATGTTCTGCAGCGGAAACGTTTTTTGATGTTCCGGTGTAGTTTTGTATGGAAATGTTCTGCAGCGGAAACGTTTTTTGATGTTCCGGTGTAGTTTTGTATGGAAATGTTCTGCAGCGGAAACGTTTTTTGATGTTCCGGTGTGGTTTTGTATGGAAATGTTCTGCAGCGGAAACGTTTTTTGATGTTCCGGTGTAGTTTTGTATGGAAATGTTCTGCAGCGGAAACGTTTTTTGATGTTCCGGTGTAGTTTTGTATGGAAATGTTCTGCAGCGGAAACGTTTTTTGATGTTCCGGTATAGTTTTGTATGGAAATGTTCTGCAGCGGAAACGTTTTTTGATGTTCCGATATAGTTTTGTATGGAAATGTTTTGCAGTGGAAACGTTTTTTGATGTTCCGGTGTAGTTTTGTATGGAAATGTTCTTCAGCGGAAACGTTTTTCGATGTCCCGATATAGTTTTGTATGGAAATGTTCTGCAGCGGAAACGTTTTTTGATGTTCCGGTGAAGTTTTGTATGGAAATGTTCTTCAGCGGAAACGTTTTCGGATGTTCCGGTGTAGTTTTGTATAGAAATGTTTTGCAGTGGAAACGTTTTTTGATGTTCCGGTGTAGTTTTGTATGGAATTGTTCTGCAGCGGAAACGTTTTTTGATGTTCCGGTGTAGTTTTGTATGGAAATGTTCTGCAACGGAAACGTTTTTTGATGTTCCGGTATAGTTTTGTATGGAAATGTTTTGCAGTGGAAACGTTTTTTGATGTCCCGATATAGTTTTGTATGGAAATGTTCTGCAGCGGAAAAGTTTTTTGATGTTCCGGTGAAGTTTTGTATGGAAATGTTCTGCAGCGGAAACGTTTTTTGATGTTCCGGTGTAGTTTTGTATGGAAATGTTCTGCAGCGGAAACGTTTTTTGATGTTTCGGTATAGTTTTGTATGGAAATGTTTTGCAGCGGAAACGTTTTTCGATGTCCCGATATAGTTTTGTATGGAAATGTTCTGCAGCGGAAACGTTTTTTGATGTTCCGGTGTAGTTTTGTATGGAAATGTTCTGCAGCGGAAACGTTTTTTGATGTTCCGGTGTAGTTTTGTATGGAAATGTTCTGCAGCGGAAACGTTTTTTGATGTTCCGGTGTAGTTTTGTATGGAAATGTTCTGCAGCGGAAACGTTTTTTGATGTTCCGGTGTAGTTTTGTATGGAAATGTTCTGCAGCGGAAACGTTTTTTGATGTTCCGGTGTGGTTTTGTATGGAAATGTTCTGCAGCGGAAACGTTTTTTGATGTTCCGGTGTAGTTTTGTATGGAAATGTTCTGCAGCGGAAACGTTTTTTGATGTTCCGGTGTAGTTTTGTATGGAAATGTTCTGCAGCGGAAACGTTTTTTGATGTTCCGGTGTAGTTTTGTATGGAAATGTTCTGCAGCGGAAACGTTTTTTGATGTTCCGGTGTAGTTTTGTATGGAAATGTTCTTCAGCGGAAACGTTTTTCGATGTCCCGATATAGTTTTGTATGGAAATGTTCTGCAGCGGAAACGTTTTTTGATGTTCCGGTGAAGTTTTGTATGGAAATGTTCTGCAGCGGAAACGTTTTTTGATGTTCCGGTGAAGTTTTGTATGGAAATGTTCTGTAGCGGAAAAGTTTTTTGATGTTCCGGTGAAGTTTTGTATGGAAATGTTCTGCAACGGAAACGTTTTTTGATGTTCCGGTATAGTTTTGTATGGAAATGTTTTGCAGTGGAAACGTTTTTTGATGTCCCGATATAGTTTTGTATGGAAATGTTCTGCAGCGGAAACGTTTTTTGATATTCCGGTGTAGTTTTGTATGGAAATGTTCTGCAGCGGAAACGTTTTTTGATGTTCCGGTGAAGTTTTGTATGGAAATGTTCTTCAGCGGAAACGTTTTCGGATGTTCCGGTGTAGTTTTGTATAGAAATGTTTTGCAGTGGAAACGTTTTTTGATGTTCCGGTGTAGTTTTGTATGGAATTGTTCTGCAGCGGAAACGTTTTTTGATGTTCCGGTGTAGTTTTGTATGGAAATGTTCTGCAACGGAAACGTTTTTTGATGTTCCGGTATAGTTTTGTATGGAAATGTTTTGCAGTGGAAACGTTTTTTGATGTCCCGATATAGTTTTGTATGGAAATGTTCTGCAGCGGAAAAGTTTTTTGATGTTCCGGTGAAGTTTTGTATGGAATTGTTCTGCAGAGGAAACGTTTTTTGATGTTCCGGTGAAGTTTTGTATGGAAATGTTCTTCAGCGGAAACGTTTTCGGATGTTCCGGTGTAGTTTTGTATAGAAATGTTTTGCAGTGGAAACGTTTTTTGATGTTCCGGTGTAGTTTTGTATGGAATTGTTCTGCAGCGGAAACGTTTTTTGATGTTCCGGTGTAGTTTTGTATGGAAATGTTCTGCAGCGGAAACGTTTTTTGATGTTTCGGTATAGTTTTGTATGGAAATGTTTTGCAGCGGAAACGTTTTTCGATGTCCCGATATAGTTTTGTATGGAAATGTTCTGCAGCGGAAACGTTTTTTGATGTTCCGGTGTAGTTTTGTATGGAAATGTTCTGCAGCGGAAACGTTTTTTGATGTTCCGGTGTAGTTTTGTATGGAATTGTTCTGCAGCGGAAACGTTTTTTGATGTTCCGGTGTGGTTTTGTATGGAAATGTTCTGCAGCGGAAACGTTTTTTGATGTTCCGGTGTAGTTTTGTATGGAAATGTTTTGCAGCGGAAACGTTTTTTGATGTTCCGGTATAGTTTTGTATGGAAATGTTTTGCAGTGGAAACGTTTTTTGATGTCCCGATATAGTTTTGTATGGAAATGTTCTGCAGCGGAAAAGTTTTTTGATGTTCCGGTGAAGTTTTGTATGGAATTGTTCTGCAGAGGAAACGTTTTTTGATGTTCCGGTGAAGTTTTGTATGGAAATGTTCTTCAGCGGAAACGTTTTCGGATGTTCCGGTGTAGTTTTGTATAGAAATGTTTTGCAGTGGAAACGTTTTTTGATGTTCCGGTGTAGTTTTGTATGGAATTGTTCTGCAGCGGAAACGTTTTTTGATGTTCCGGTGTAGTTTTGTATGGAAATGTTCTGCAGCGGAAACGTTTTTTGATGTTTCGGTATAGTTTTGTATGGAAATGTTTTGCAGCGGAAACGTTTTTCGATGTCCCGATATAGTTTTGTATGGAAATGTTCTGCAGCGGAAACGTTTTTTGATGTTCCGGTGTGGTTTTGTATGGAAATGTTCTGCAGCGGAAACGTTTTTTGATGTTCCGGTATAGTTTTGTATGGAAATGTTCTGCAGCGGAAACGTTTTTTGATGTTCCGGTATAGTTTTGTATGGAAATGTTTTGCAGTGGAAACGTTTTTTGATGTTCCGGTGTGGTTTTGTATGGAAATGTTCTGCAGCGGAAACGTTTTTTGATGTTCCGGTGTAGTTTTGTATGGAAATGTTCTGCAGCGGAAACGTTTTTTGATGTTTCGGTATAGTTTTGTATGGAAATGTTTTGCAGCGGAAACGTTTTTCGATGTCCCGATATAGTTTTGTATGGAAATGTTCTGCAGCGGAAACGTTTTTTGATGTTCCGGTGTAGTTTTGTATGGAAATGTTCTGCAGCGGAAACGTTTTTTGATGTTCCGGTGTGGTTTTGTATGGAAATGTTCTGCAGCGGAAACGTTTTTTGATGTTTCGGTATAGTTTTGTATGGAAATGTTTTGCAGCGGAAACGTTTTTCGATGTCCCGATATAGTTTTGTATGGAAATGTTCTGCAGCGGAAACGTTTTTTGATGTCCCGATATAGTTTTGTATGGAAATGTTCTGCAGCGGAAACGTTTTTTGATGTTCCGGTGTAGTTTTGTATGGAAATGTTCTGCAGCGGAAACGTTTTTTGATGTTTCGGTATAGTTTTGTATGGAAATGTTTTGCAGCGGAAACGTTTTTCGATGTCCCGATATAGTTTTGTATGGAAATGTTCTGCAGCGGAAACGTTTTTTGATGTTCCGGTGTAGTTTTGTATGGAAATGTTCTGCAGCGGAAACGTTTTTTGATGTTCCGGTATAGTTTTGTATGGAAATGTTTTGCAGTGGAAACGTTTTTTGATGTTCCGGTGTAGTTTTGTATGGAAATGTTCTGCAGCGGAAACGTTTTTTGATGTTCCGGTGTAGTTTTGTATGGAAATATTCTGCAGCGGAAACGTTTTTTGATGTTTCGGTATAGTTTTGTATGGAAATGTTTTGCAGCGGAAACGTTTTTCGATGTCCCGATATAGTTTTGTATGGAAATGTTCTGCAGCGGAAACGTTTTTTGATGTTCCGGTGTAGTTTTGTATGGAAATGTTCTGCAGCGGAAACGTTTTTTGATGTTCCGGTATAGTTTTGTATGGAAATGTTCTGCAGCGGAAACGTTTTTTGATGTTCCGGTGTAGTTTTGTATGGAATTGTTCTGCAGCGGAAACGTTTTTTGATGTTCCGGTGTAGTTTTGTATGGAATTGTTCTGCAGCGGAAACGTTTTTTGATGTTCCGGTGTAGTTTTGTATGGAAATGTTCTGCAGCGGAAACGTTTTTCGATGTCCCGATATAGTTTTGTATGGAAATGTTCTGCAGCGGAAACGTTTTTTGATGTTCCGATATAGTTTTGTATGGAAATGTTCTGCAACGGAAACGTTTTTTGATGTTTCGGTATAGTTTTGTATGGAAATGTTTTGCAGCGGAAACGTTTTTTGATGTTCCGGTGTAGTTTTGTATGGAATTGTTCTGCAGCGGAAACGTTTTTTGATGTTCCGGTGTAGTTTTGTATGGAATTGTTCTGCAGCGGAAACGTTTTTTGATGTTCCGGTGTAGTTTTGTATGGAAATGTTCTGCAGCGGAAACGTTTTTTGATGTTCCGGTGTAGTTTTGTATGGAATTGTTCTGCAGCGGAAACGTTTTTTGATGTTCCGGTGTGGTTTTGTATGGAAATGTTCTGCAGCGGAAACGTTTTTTGATGTTCCGGTGTAGTTTTGTATGGAAATGTTCTGCAGCGGAAACGTTTTTTGATGTTCCGGTATAGTTTTGTATGGAAATGTTCTGCAGCGGAAACGTTTTTTGATGTTCCGGTGTAGTTTTGTATGGAATTGTTCTGCAGCGGAAACGTTTTTTGATGTTCCGGTGTAGTTTTGTATGGAAATGTTCTGCAGCGGAAACGATTTTTGATGTTCCGGTGTAGTTTTGTATGGAAATGTTTTGCAGTGGAAACGTTTTTTGATGTTCCGGTGTAGTTTTGTATGGAAATGTTCTGCAGCGGAAACGTTTTTTGATGTTCCGGTGTAGTTTTGTATGGAAATATTCTGCAGCGGAAACGTTTTTTGATGTTTCGGTATAGTTTTGTATGGAAATGTTTTGCAGCGGAAACGTTTTTCGATGTCCCGATATAGTTTTGTATGGAAATGTTCTGCAGCGGAAACGTTTTTTGATGTTCCGGTGTAGTTTTGTATGGAAATGTTCTGCAGCGGAAACGTTTTTTGATGTTCCGGTATAGTTTTGTATGGAAATGTTCTGCAGCGGAAACGTTTTTTGATGTTCCGGTGTAGTTTTGTATGGAATTGTTCTGCAGCGGAAACGTTTTTTGATGTTCCGGTGTAGTTTTGTATGGAATTGTTCTGCAGCGGAAACGTTTTTTGATGTTCCGGTGTAGTTTTGTATGGAAATGTTCTGCAGCGGAAACGTTTTTCGATGTCCCGATATAGTTTTGTATGGAAATGTTCTGCAGCGGAAACGTTTTTTGATGTTCCGATATAGTTTTGTATGGAAATGTTCTGCAACGGAAACGTTTTTTGATGTTTCGGTATAGTTTTGTATGGAATTGTTCTGCAGCGGAAACGTTTTTTGATGTTCCGGTGTAGTTTTGTATGGAATTGTTCTGCAGCGGAAACGTTTTTTGATGTTCCGGTGTAGTTTTGTATGGAATTGTTCTGCAGCGGAAACGTTTTTTGATGTTCCGGTGTAGTTTTGTATGGAAATGTTCTGCAGCGGAAACGTTTTTTGATGTTCCGGTGTAGTTTTGTATGGAATTGTTCTGCAGCGGAAACGTTTTTTGATGTTCCGGTGTGGTTTTGTATGGAAATGTTCTGCAGCGGAAACGTTTTTTGATATTCCGGTGTAGTTTTGTATGGAAATGTTCTGCAGCGGAAACGTTTTTCGATGTCCCGATATAGTTTTGTATGGAAATGTTCTGCAGCGGAAACGTTTTTTGATGTTCCGGTGTAGTTTTGTATGGAAATGTTCTGCAGCGGAAACGTTTTTTGATGTTCCGGTGTAGTTTTGTATGGAATTGTTCTGCAGCGGAAACGTTTTTTGATGTTCCGGTGTAGTTTTGTATGGAAATGTTCTGCAGCGGAAACGTTTTTTGATGTTCCGGTGTAGTTTTGTATGGAATTGTTCTGCAGCGGAAACGTTTTTTGATGTTCCGGTGTAGTTTTGTATGGAAATGTTCTGCAGCGGAAACGTTTTTTGATGTTCCGGTGTAGTTTTGTATGGAAATGTTCTGCAGCGGAAACGTTTTTTGATGTTCCGGTGTAGTTTTGTATGGAAATGTTCTGCAGCGGAAACGTTTTTTGATGTTCCGGTGTAGTTTTGTATGGAAATGTTCTGCAGCGGAAACGTTTTTTGATGTTCCGGTGTAGTTTTGTATGGAATTGTTCTGCAGCGGAAACGTTTTTTGATGTTCCGGTGTAGTTTTGTATGGAAATGTTCTGCAGCGGAAACGTTTTTTGATGTTCCGGTGTAGTTTTGTATGGAATTGTTCTGCAGCGGAAACGTTTTTTGATGTTCCGGTGTAGTTTTGTATGGAAATGTTCTGCAGCGGAAACGTTTTTTGATGTTCCGGTATAGTTTTGTATGGAAATGTTTTGCAGTGGAAACGTTTTTTGATGTCCCGATATAGTTTTGTATGGAAATGTTCTGCAGCGGAAACGTTTTTTGATGTTCCGGTGTAGTTTTGTATGGAAATGTTCTTCAGCGGAAACGTTTTTTGATGTTCCGGTGAAATTTTGTATGGAAATGTTCTGCAACGGAAACGTTTTTTGATGTTTCGGTATAGTTTTGTATGGAAATGTTCTGCAGCGGAAACGTTTTTTGATGTTCCGGTGTAGTTTTGTATAGAATTGTTCTGCAGCGGAAACGTTTTTTGATGTTCCGGTGTAGTTTTGTATGGAAATGTTCTGCAGCGGAAACGTTTTTTGATGTTCCGGTGTAGTTTTGTATGGAAATGTTCTGCAGCGGAAACGTTTTTTGATGTTCCGGTGTGGTTTTGTATGGAAATGTTCTGCAGCGGAAACGTTTTTTGATGTTCCGATATAGTTTTGTATGGAAATGTTCTGCAGCGGAAACGTTTTTTGATGTTCCGGTGTAGTTTTGTATGGAATTGATCTGCAGCGGAAACGTTTTTTGATGTTTCGGTATAGTTTTGTATGGAAATGTTTTGCAGCGGAAACGTTTTTCGATGTCCCGATATAGTTTTGTATGGAAATGTTCTGCAGCGGAAACGTTTTTTGATGTTCCGGTGTAGTTTTGTATGGAAATGTTCTGCAGCGGAAACGTTTTTTGATGTTCCGGTGTAGTTTTGTATGGAATTGTTCTGCAGCGGAAACGTTTTTTGATGTTCCGGTGTAGTTTGGTATGGAAATGTTCTGCAGCGGAAACGTTTTTTGATGTTCCGGTGTAGTTTTGTATGGAATTGTTCTGCAGCGGAAACGTTTTTTGATGTTCCGGTGTAGTTTTGTATGGAATTGTTCTGCAGCGGAAACGTTTTTCGATGTCCCGATATAGTTTTGTATGGAAATGTTCTGCAGCGGAAACGTTTTTTGATGTTCCGGTGTAGTTTTGTATGGAATTGTTCTGCAGCGGAAACGTTTTTGATGTTCCGGTGTAGTTTTGTATGGAAATGTTCTGCAGCGGAAACGTTTTTTGATGTTCCGGTGTAGTTTTGTATGGAATTGTTCTGCAGCGGAAACGTTTTTTGATGTTCCGGTGTAGTTTTGTATGGAAATGTTCTGCAGCGGAAACGTTTTTTGATGTTCCGGTGTAGTTTTGTATGGAATTGTTCTGCAGCGGAAACGTTTTTTGATGTTCCGGTGTAGTTTTGTATGGAAATGTTCTGCAGCGGAAACGTTTTTTGATGTTCCGGTGTAGTTTTGTATGGAATTGTTCTGCAGCGGAAACGTTTTTTGATGTTCCGGTGTAGTTTTGTATGGAATTGTTCTGCAGCGGAAACGTTTTTCGATGTCCCGATATAGTTTTGTATGGAAATGTTCTGCAGCGGAAACGTTTTTTGATGTTCCGGTGTAGTTTTGTATGGAATTGTTCTGCAGCGGAAACGTTTTTGATGTTCCGGTGTAGTTTTGTATGGAATTGTTCTGCAGCGGAAACGTTTTTTGATGTTCCGGTGTAGTTTTGTATGGAAATGTTCTGCAGCGGAAACGTTTTTTGATGTTCCGGTATAGTTTTGTATGGAAATGTTTTGCAGTGGAAACGTTTTTTGATGTCCCGATATAGTTTTGTATGGAAATGTTCTGCAGCGGAAACGTTTTTTGATGTTCCGGTGTAGTTTTGTATGGAAATGTTCTTCAGCGGAAACGTTTTTTGATGTTCCGGTGAAATTTTGTATGGAAATGTTCTGCAACGGAAACGTTTTTTGATGTTTCGGTATAGTTTTGTATGGAAATGTTCTGCAGCGGAAACGTTTTTTGATGTTCCGGTGTAGTTTTGTATAGAATTGTTCTGCAGCGGAAACGTTTTTTGATGTTCCGGTGTAGTTTTGTATGGAAATGTTCTGCAGCGGAAACGTTTTTTGATGTTCCGGTGTAGTTTTGTATGGAAATGTTCTGCAGCGGAAACGTTTTTTGATGTTCCGGTGTGGTTTTGTATGGAAATGTTCTGCAGCGGAAACGTTTTTTGATGTTCCGATATAGTTTTGTATGGAAATGTTCTGCAGCGGAAACGTTTTTTGATGTTCCGGTGTAGTTTTGTATGGAATTGATCTGCAGCGGAAACGTTTTTTGATGTTTCGGTATAGTTTTGTATGGAAATGTTTTGCAGCGGAAACGTTTTTCGATGTCCCGATATAGTTTTGTATGGAAATGTTCTGCAGCGGAAACGTTTTTTGATGTTCCGGTGTAGTTTTGTATGGAAATGTTCTGCAGCGGAAACGTTTTTTGATGTTCCGGTGTAGTTTTGTATGGAATTGTTCTGCAGCGGAAACGTTTTTTGATGTTCCGGTGTAGTTTTGTATGGAAATGTTCTGCAGCGGAAACGTTTTTTGATGTTCCGGTGTAGTTTTGTATGGAATTGTTCTGCAGCGGAAACGTTTTTTGATGTTCCGGTGTAGTTTTGTATGGAATTGTTCTGCAGCGGAAACGTTTTTTGATGTTCCGGTGTAGTTTTGTATGGAATTGTTCTGCAGCGGAAACGTTTTTTGATGTTTCGGTATAGTTTTGTATGGAAATGTTCTGCAGCGGAAACGTTTTTTGATGTTCCGGTGTAGTTTTGTATGGAATTGTTCTGCAGCGGAAACGTTTTTTTGATGTTCCGGTGTAGTTTTGTATGGAAATGTTCTGCAGCGGAAACGTTTTTTGATGTTCCGGTGTAGTTTTGTATGGAAATGTTCTGCAGCGGAAACGTTTTTTGATGTTCCGGTGTAGTTTTGTATGGAATTGTTCTGCAGCGGAAACGTTTTTTGATGTTCCGGTGTAGTTTTGTATGGAAATGTTCTGCAGCGGAAACGTTTTTTGATGTTCCGGTGTAGTTTTGTATGGAATTGTTCTGCAGCGGAAACGTTTTTTGATGTTCCGGTGTAGTTTTGTATGGAATTGTTCTGCAGCGGAAACGTTTTTCGATGTCCCGATATAGTTTTGTATGGAAATGTTCTGCAGCGGAAACGTTTTTTGATGTTCCGGTGTAGTTTTGTATGGAATTGTTCTGCAGCGGAAACGTTTTTGATGTTCCGGTGTAGTTTTGTATGGAAATGTTCTGCAGCGGAAACGTTTTTTGATGTTCCGGTGTAGTTTTGTATGGAAATGTTCTGCAGCGGAAACGTTTTTTGATGTTCCGGTGTGGTTTTGTATGGAAATGTTCTGCAGCGGAAACGTTTTTTGATGTTCCGGTATAGTTTTGTATGGAAATGTTCTGCAGCGGAAACGTTTTTTGATGTTCCGGTGTAGTTTTGTATGGAATTGATCTGCAGCGGAAACGTTTTTGATGTTCCGGTGTAGTTTTGTATGGAAATGTTCTGCAGCGGAAACGTTTTTTGATGTTCCGGTGTAGTTTTGTATGGAATTGTTCTGCAGCGGAAACGTTTTTTGATGTTCCGGTGTAGTTTTGTATGGAAATGTTCTGCAGCGGAAACGTTTTTTGATGTTCCGGTGTAGTTTTGTATGGAATTGTTCTGCAGCGGAAACGTTTTTTGATGTTCCGGTGTAGTTTTGTATGGAAATGTTCTGCAGCGGAAACGTTTTTTGATGTTCCGGTGTAGTTTTGTATGGAAATGTTCTGCAGCGGAAACGTTTTTTGATGTTCCGGTGTAGTTTTGTATGGAATTGTTCTGCAGCGGAAACGTTTTTCGATGTCCCGATATAGTTTTGTATGGAAATGTTCTGCAGCGGAAACGTTTTTTGATGTTCCGGTGTGGTTTTGTATGGAAATGTTCTGCAGCGGAAACGTTTTTTGATGTTTCGGTATAGTTTTGTATGGAAATGTTTTGCAGCGGAAACGTTTTTCGATGTCCCGATATAGTTTTGTATGGAAATGTTCTGCAGCGGAAACGTTTTTTGATGTTCCGGTGTAGTTTTGTATGGAATTGTTCTGCAGCGGAAACGTTTTTCGATGTCCCGATATAGTTTTGTATGGAAATGTTCTGCAGCGGAAACGTTTTTTGATGTTCCGGTGTAGTTTTGTATGGAATTGTTCTGCAGCGGAAACGTTTTTGATGTTCCGGTGTAGTTTTGTATGGAAATGTTCTGCAGCGGAAACGTTTTTTGATGTTCCGGTGTAGTTTTGTATGGAATTGTTCTGCAGCGGAAACGTTTTTTGATGTTCCGGTGTAGTTTTGTATGGAAATGTTCTGCAGCGGAAACGTTTTTTGATGTTCCGGTGTAGTTTTGTATGGAATTGTTCTGCAGCGGAAACGTTTTTTGATGTTCCGGTGTAGTTTTGTATGGAAATGTTCTGCAGCGGAAACGTTTTTTGATGTTCCGGTGTAGTTTTGTATGGAAATGTTCTGCAGCGGAAACGTTTTTTGATGTTCCGGTGTAGTTTTGTATGGAATTGTTCTGCAGCGGAAACGTTTTTCGATGTCCCGATATAGTTTTGTATGGAAATGTTCTGCAGCGGAAACGTTTTTTGATGTTCCGGTGTAGTTTTGTATGGAATTGTTCTGCAGCGGAAACGTTTTTTGATGTTCCGGTGTAGTTTTGTATGGAAATGTTCTGCAGCGGAAACGTTTTTTGATGTTCCGGTGTAGTTTTGTATGGAAATGTTCTGCAGCGGAAACGTTTTTTGATGTTCCGGTGTAGTTTTGTATGGAATTGTTCTGCAGCGGAAACGTTTTTTGATGTTCCGGTGTAGTTTTGTATGGAAATGTTCTGCAGCGGAAACGTTTTTTGATGTTCCGGTGTAGTTTTGTATGGAATTGTTCTGCAGCGGAAACGTTTTTTGATGTTCCGGTGTAGTTTTGTATGGAATTGTTCTGCAGCGGAAACGTTTTTCGATGTCCCGATATAGTTTTGTATGGAATTGTTCTGCAGCGGAAACGTTTTTTGATGTTCCGATGTAGTTTTGTATGGAAATGTTCTGCAGCGGAAACGTTTTTTGATGTTCCGGTGTAGTTTTGTATGGAAATGTTCTGCAGCGGAAACGTTTTTTGATGTTCCGGTGTAGTTTTGTATGGAAATGTTCTGCAGCGGAAACGTTTTTTGATGTTCCGGTGTAGTTTTGTATGGAATTGTTCTGCAGCGGAAACGTTTTTTGATGTTCCGGTGTAGTTTTGTATGGAAATGTTCTGCAGCGGAAACGTTTTTTGATGTTCCGGTGTAGTTTTGTATGGAATTGTTCTGCAGCGGAAACGTTTTTTGATGTTCCGGTGTAGTTTTGTATGGAAATGTTCTGCAGCGGAAACGTTTTTTGATGTTCCGGTGAAATTTTGTATGGAAATGTTCTGCAACGGAAACGTTTTTTGATGTTTCGGTATAGTTTTGTATGGAAATGTTCTGCAGCGGAAACGTTTTTTGATGTTCCGGTGTAGTTTTGTATAGAATTGTTCTGCAGCGGAAACGTTTTTTGATGTTCCGGTGTAGTTTTGTATGGAAATGTTCTGCAGCGGAAACGTTTTTTGATGTTCCGGTGTAGTTTTGTATGGAAATGTTCTGCAGCGGAAACGTTTTTTGATGTTCCGGTGTGGTTTTGTATGGAAATGTTCTGCAGCGGAAACGTTTTTTGATGTTCCGATATAGTTTTGTATGGAAATGTTCTGCAGCGGAAACGTTTTTTGATGTTCCGGTGTAGTTTTGTATGGAATTGATCTGCAGCGGAAACGTTTTTTGATGTTTCGGTATAGTTTTGTATGGAAATGTTTTGCAGCGGAAACGTTTTTCGATGTCCCGATATAGTTTTGTATGGAAATGTTCTGCAGCGGAAACGTTTTTTGATGTTCCGGTGTAGTTTTGTATGGAAATGTTCTGCAGCGGAAACGTTTTTTGATGTTCCGGTGTAGTTTTGTATGGAATTGTTCTGCAGCGGAAACGTTTTTTGATGTTCCGGTGTAGTTTTGTATGGAAATGTTCTGCAGCGGAAACGTTTTTCGATGTCCCGATATAGTTTTGTATGGAAATGTTCTGCAGCGGAAACGTTTTTTGATGTTCCGGTGTAGTTTTGTATGGAATTGTTCTGCAGCGGAAACGTTTTTCGATGTCCCGATATAGTTTTGTATGGAAATGTTCTGCAGCGGAAACGTTTTTTGATGTTCCGGTGTAGTTTTGTATGGAATTGTTCTGCAGCGGAAACGTTTTTGATGTTCCGGTGTAGTTTTGTATGGAAATGTTCTGCAGCGGAAACGTTTTTTGATGTTCCGGTGTAGTTTTGTATGGAATTGTTCTGCAGCGGAAACGTTTTTTGATGTTCCGGTGTAGTTTTGTATGGAAATGTTCTGCAGCGGAAACGTTTTTTGATGTTCCGGTGTAGTTTTGTATGGAATTGTTCTGCAGCGGAAACGTTTTTTGATGTTCCGGTGTAGTTTTGTATGGAAATGTTCTGCAGCGGAAACGTTTTTTGATGTTCCGGTGTAGTTTTGTATGGAAATGTTCTGCAGCGGAAACGTTTTTTGATGTTCCGGTGTAGTTTTGTATGGAATTGTTCTGCAGCGGAAACGTTTTTCGATGTCCCGATATAGTTTTGTATGGAAATGTTCTGCAGCGGAAACGTTTTTTGATGTTCCGGTGTAGTTTTGTATGGAATTGTTCTGCAGCGGAAACGTTTTTTGATGTTCCGGTGTAGTTTTGTATGGAAATGTTCTGCAGCGGAAACGTTTTTTGATGTTCCGGTGTAGTTTTGTATGGAAATGTTCTGCAGCGGAAACGTTTTTTGATGTTCCGGTGTAGTTTTGTATGGAATTGTTCTGCAGCGGAAACGTTTTTTGATGTTCCGGTGTAGTTTTGTATGGAAATGTTCTGCAGCGGAAACGTTTTTTGATGTTCCGGTGTAGTTTTGTATGGAATTGTTCTGCAGCGGAAACGTTTTTTGATGTTCCGGTGTAGTTTTGTATGGAATTGTTCTGCAGCGGAAACGTTTTTCGATGTCCCGATATAGTTTTGTATGGAATTGTTCTGCAGCGGAAACGTTTTTTGATGTTCCGATGTAGTTTTGTATGGAAATGTTCTGCAGCGGAAACGTTTTTTGATGTTCCGGTGTAGTTTTGTATGGAAATGTTCTGCAGCGGAAACGTTTTTTGATGTTCCGGTGTAGTTTTGTATGGAAATGTTCTGCAGCGGAAACGTTTTTTGATGTTCCGGTGTAGTTTTGTATGGAATTGTTCTGCAGCGGAAACGTTTTTTGATGTTCCGGTGTAGTTTTGTATGGAAATGTTCTGCAGCGGAAACGTTTTTTGATGTTCCGGTGTAGTTTTGTATGGAATTGTTCTGCAGCGGAAACGTTTTTTGATGTTCCGGTGTAGTTTTGTATGGAAATGTTCTGCAGCGGAAACGTTTTTTGATGTTCCGGTGAAATTTTGTATGGAAATGTTCTGCAACGGAAACGTTTTTTGATGTTTCGGTATAGTTTTGTATGGAAATGTTCTGCAGCGGAAACGTTTTTTGATGTTCCGGTGTAGTTTTGTATAGAATTGTTCTGCAGCGGAAACGTTTTTTGATGTTCCGGTGTAGTTTTGTATGGAAATGTTCTGCAGCGGAAACGTTTTTTGATGTTCCGGTGTAGTTTTGTATGGAAATGTTCTGCAGCGGAAACGTTTTTTGATGTTCCGGTGTGGTTTTGTATGGAAATGTTCTGCAGCGGAAACGTTTTTTGATGTTCCGATATAGTTTTGTATGGAAATGTTCTGCAGCGGAAACGTTTTTTGATGTTCCGGTGTAGTTTTGTATGGAATTGTTCTGCAGCGGAAACGTTTTTTGATGTTTCGGTATAGTTTTGTATGGAAATGTTTTGCAGCGGAAACGTTTTTCGATGTCCCGATATAGTTTTGTATGGAAATGTTCTGCAGCGGAAACGTTTTTTGATGTTCCGGTGTAGTTTTGTATGGAAATGTTCTGCAGCGGAAACGTTTTTTGATGTTCCGGTGTAGTTTTGTATGGAATTGTTCTGCAGCGGAAACGTTTTTCGATGTCCCGATATAGTTTTGTATGGAAATGTTCTGCAGCGGAAACGTTTTTTGATGTTCCGGTGTAGTTTTGTATGGAATTGTTCTGCAGCGGAAACGTTTTTTGATGTTCCGGTGTAGTTTTGTATGGAAATGTTCTGCAGCGGAAACGTTTTTTGATGTTCCGGTGTAGTTTTGTATGGAAATGTTCTGCAGCGGAAACGTTTTTTGATGTTCCGGTGTAGTTTTGTATGGAATTGTTCTGCAGCGGAAACGTTTTTTGATGTTCCGGTGTAGTTTTGTATGGAAATGTTCTGCAGCGGAAACGTTTTTTGATGTTCCGGTGTAGTTTTGTATGGAAATGTTCTGCAGCGGAAACGTTTTTTGATGTTCCGGTGTAGTTTTGTATGGAAATGTTCTGCAGCGGAAACGTTTTTTGATGCTCCGGTGTAGTTTTGTATGGAATTGTTCTGCAGCGGAAACGTTTTTTGATGTTCCGGTGTAGTTTTGTATGGAAATGTTCTGCAGCGGAAACGTTTTTTGATGTTCCGGTGTAGTTTTGTATGGAATTGTTCTGCAGCGGAAACGTTTTTTGATGTTTCGGTATAGTTTTGTATGGAAATGTTCTGCAGCGGAAACGTTTTTTGATGTTCCGGTATAGTTTTGTATGGAAATGTTTTGCAGTGGAAACGTTTTTTGATGTTCCGATATAGTTTTGTATGGAAATGTTCTGCAGCGGAAACGTTTTTTGATGTTCCGGTGAAATTTTGTATGGAAATGTTCTGCAACGGAAACGTTTTTTGATGTTTCGGTATAGTTTTGTATGGAAATGTTCTGCAGCGGAAACGTTTTTTGATGTTCCGGTGTAGTTTTGTATGGAATTGTTCTGCAGCGGAAACGTTTTTTGATGTTCCGGTGTAGTTTTGTATGGAATTGTTCTGCAGCGGAAACGTTTTTTGATGTTCCGGTGTAGTTTTGTATGGAAATGTTCTGCAGCGGAAACGTTTTTTGATGTTCCGGTGTAGTTTTGTATGGAATTGTTCTGCAGCGGAAACGTTTTTTGATGTTCCGGTGTAGTTTTGTATGGAAATGTTCTGCAGCGGAAACGTTTTTTGATGTTCCGGTGTAGTTTTGTATGGAATTGTTCTGCAGCGGAAACGTTTTTTGATGTTCCGGTGTAGTTTTGTATGGAATTGTTCTGCAGCGGAAACGTTTTTTGATGTTCCGGTGTAGTTTTGTATGGAAATGTTCTGCAGCGGAAACGTTTTTTGATGTTCCGGTGTAGTTTTGTATGGAATTGTTCTGCAGCGGAAACGTTTTTTGATGTTCCGGTGTAGTTTTGTATGGAAATGTTCTGCAGCGGAAACGTTTTTTGATGTTCCGGTATAGTTTTGTATGGAAATGTTTTGCAGTGGAAACGTTTTTTGATGTCCCGATATAGTTTTGTATGGAAATGTTCTGCAGCGGAAACGTTTTTTGATGTTCCGGTGTAGTTTTGTATGGAAATGTTCTTCAGCGGAAACGTTTTTTGATGTTCCGGTGAAATTTTGTATGGAAATGTTCTGCAACGGAAACGTTTTTTGATGTTTCGGTATAGTTTTGTATGGAAATGTTCTGCAGCGGAAACGTTTTTTGATGTTCCGGTGTAGTTTTGTATGGAATTGTTCTGCAGCGGAAACGTTTTTTGATGTTCCGGTGTAGTTTTGTATGGAAATGTTCTGCAGCGGAAACGTTTTTTGATGTTCCGGTGTAGTTTTGTATGGAATTGTTCTGCAGCGGAAACGTTTTTTGATGTTCCGGTGTAGTTTTGTATGGAAATGTTCTGCAGCGGAAACGTTTTTTGATGTTCCGGTATAGTTTTGTATGGAAATGTTTTGCAGTGGAAACGTTTTTTGATGTTCCGGTGTAGTTTTGTATGGAAATGTTCTGCAGCGGAAACGTTTTTTGATGTTCCGGTGTAGTTTTGTATGGAAATGTTCTGCAGCGGAAACGTTTTTTGATGTTCCGGTGTAGTTTTGTATGGAATTGTTCTGCAGCGGAAACGTTTTTTGATGTTCCGGTGTAGTTTTGTATGGAAATGTTCTGCAGCGGAAACGTTTTTTGATGTTCCGGTGTAGTTTTGTATGGAATTGTTCTGCAGCGGAAACGTTTTTTGATGTTCCGGTGTAGTTTTGTATGGAATTGTTCTGCAGCGGAAACGTTTTTTGATGTTCCGGTGTAGTTTTGTATGGAATTGTTCTGCAGCGGAAACGTTTTTTGATGTTCCGGTGTAGTTTTGTATGGAAATGTTCTGCAGCGGAAACGTTTTTTGATGTTCCGGTGTAGTTTTGTATGGAATTGTTCTGCAGCGGAAACGTTTTTTGATGTTCCGGTGTAGTTTTGTATGGAAATGTTTTGCAGTGGAAACGTTTTTTGATGTCCCGATATAGTTTTGTATGGAAATGTTCTGCAGCGGAAACGTTTTTTGATGTTCCGGTGTAGTTTTGTATGGAATTGTTCTGCAGCGGAAACGTTTTTTGATGTTCCGGTGTAGTTTTGTATGGAATTGTTCTGCAGCGGAAACGTTTTTTGATGTTCCGGTGTAGTTTTGTATGGAATTGTTCTGCAGCGGAAACGTTTTTTGATGTTCCGGTGTAGTTTTGTATGGAAATGTTCTGCAGCGGAAACGTTTTTTGATGTTCCGGTGTAGTTTTGTATGGAATTGTTCTGCAGCGGAAACGTTTTTTGATGTTCCGGTGTAGTTTTGTATGGAAATGTTCTGCAGCGGAAACGTTTTTTGATGTTCCGGTGTAGTTTTGTATGGAATTGTTCTGCAGCGGAAACGTTTTTTGATGTTCCGGTGTAGTTTTGTATGGAAATGTTCTGCAGCGGAAACGTTTTTTGATGTTCCGGTGTAGTTTTGTATGGAATTGTTCTGCAGCGGAAACGTTTTTTGATGTTCCGGTGTAGTTTTGTATGGAAATGTTCTGCAGCGGAAACGTTTTTTGATGTTCCGGTATAGTTTTGTATGGAAATGTTTTGCAGTGGAAACGTTTTTTGATGTCCCGATATAGTTTTGTATGGAAATGTTCTGCAGCGGAAACGTTTTTTGATGTTCCGGTGTAGTTTTGTATGGAAATGTTCTTCAGCGGAAACGTTTTTTGATGTTCCGGTGAAATTTTGTATGGAAATGTTCTGCAACGGAAACGTTTTTTGATGTTTCGGTATAGTTTTGTATGGAAATGTTCTGCAGCGGAAACGTTTTTTGATGTTCCGGTGTAGTTTTGTATGGAATTGTTCTGCAGCGGAAACGTTTTTTGATGTTCCGGTGTAGTTTTGTATGGAATTGTTCTGCAGCGGAAACGTTTTTTGATGTTCCGGTGTAGTTTTGTATGGAAATGTTCTGCAGCGGAAACGTTTTTTGATGTTCCGGTGTAGTTTTGTATGGAATTGTTCTGCAGCGGAAACGTTTTTTGATGTTCCGGTGTAGTTTTGTATGGAAATGTTCTGCAGCGGAAACGTTTTTTGATGTTCCGGTGTAGTTTTGTATGGAATTGTTCTGCAGCGGAAACGTTTTTTGATGTTCCGGTGTAGTTTTGTATGGAAATGTTCTGCAGCGGAAACGTTTTTTGATGTTCCGGTGTAGTTTTGTATGGAATTGTTCTGCAGCGGAAACGTTTTTTGATGTTCCGGTGTAGTTTTGTATGGAAATGTTCTGCAGCGGAAACGTTTTTTGATGTTCCGGTATAGTTTTGTATGGAAATGTTTTGCAGTGGAAACGTTTTTTGATGTCCCGATATAGTTTTGTATGGAAATGTTCTGCAGCGGAAACGTTTTTTGATGTTCCGGTGTAGTTTTGTATGGAAATGTTCTTCAGCGGAAACGTTTTTTGATGTTCCGGTGAAATTTTGTATGGAAATGTTCTGCAACGGAAACGTTTTTTGATGTTTCGGTATAGTTTTGTATGGAAATGTTCTGCAGCGGAAACGTTTTTTGATGTTCCGGTGTAGTTTTGTATGGAATTGTTCTGCAGCGGAAACGTTTTTTGATGTTCCGGTGTAGTTTTGTATGGAATTGTTCTGCAGCGGAAACGTTTTTTGATGTTCCGGTGTAGTTTTGTATGGAAATGTTCTGCAGCGGAAACGTTTTTTGATGTTCCGGTGTAGTTTTGTATGGAATTGTTCTGCAGCGGAAACGTTTTTTGATGTTCCGGTGTAGTTTTGTATGGAAATGTTCTGCAGCGGAAACGTTTTTTGATGTTCCGGTGTAGTTTTGTATGGAATTGTTCTGCAGCGGAAACGTTTTTTGATGTTCCGGTGTAGTTTTGTATGGAAATGTTCTGCAGCGGAAACGTTTTTTGATGTTCCGGTGTAGTTTTGTATGGAATTGTTCTGCAGCGGAAACGTTTTTTGATGTTCCGGTGTAGTTTTGTATGGAATTGTTCTGCAGCGGAAACGTTTTTTGATGTTCCGGTGTAGTTTTGTATGGAAATGTTCTGCAGCGGAAACGTTTTTTGATGTTCCGGTGTAGTTTTGTATGGAATTGTTCTGCAGCGGAAACGTTTTTTGATGTTCCGGTGTAGTTTTGTATGGAATTGTTCTGCAGCGGAAACGTTTTTTGATGTTCCGGTGTAGTTTTGTATGGAATTGTTCTGCAGCGGAAACGTTTTTTGATGTTCCGGTGTAGTTTTGTATGGAAATGTTCTGCAGCGGAAACGTTTTTTGATGTTCCGGTGTAGTTTTGTATGGAATTGTTCTGCAGCGGAAACGTTTTTTGATGTTCCGGTGTAGTTTTGTATGGAAATGTTCTGCAGCGGAAACGTTTTTTGATGTTCCGGTGTAGTTTTGTATGGAAATGTTCTGCAGCGGAAACGTTTTTTGATGTTCCGGTGTAGTTTTGTATGGAATTGTTCTGCAGCGGAAACGTTTTTTGATGTTCCGGTGTAGTTTTGTATGGAAATGTTCTGCAGCGGAAACGTTTTTTGATGTTCCGGTGTAGTTTTGTATGGAATTGTTCTGCAGCGGAAACGTTTTTTGATGTTCCGGTGTAGTTTTGTATGGAAATGTTCTGCAGCGGAAACGTTTTTTGATGTTCCGGTATAGTTTTGTATGGAAATGTTTTGCAGTGGAAACGTTTTTTGATGTCCCGATATAGTTTTGTATGGAAATGTTCTGCAGCGGAAACGTTTTTTGATGTTCCGGTGTAGTTTTGTATGGAAATGTTCTTCAGCGGAAACGTTTTTTGATGTTCCGGTGAAATTTTGTATGGAAATGTTCTGCAACGGAAACGTTTTTTGATGTTTCGGTATAGTTTTGTATGGAAATGTTCTGCAGCGGAAACGTTTTTTGATGTTCCGGTGTAGTTTTGTATGGAATTGTTCTGCAGCGGAAACGTTTTTTGATGTTCCGGTGTAGTTTTGTATGGAATTGTTCTGCAGCGGAAACGTTTTTTGATGTTCCGGTGTAGTTTTGTATGGAAATGTTCTGCAGCGGAAACGTTTTTTGATGTTCCGGTGTAGTTTTGTATGGAATTGTTCTGCAGCGGAAACGTTTTTTGATGTTCCGGTGTAGTTTTGTATGGAAATGTTCTGCAGCGGAAACGTTTTTTGATGTTCCGGTATAGTTTTGTATGGAAATGTTTTGCAGTGGAAACGTTTTTTGATGTCCCGATATAGTTTTGTATGGAAATGTTCTGCAGCGGAAACGTTTTTTGATGTTCCGGTGTAGTTTTGTATGGAAATGTTCTTCAGCGGAAACGTTTTTTGATGTTCCGGTGAAATTTTGTATGGAAATGTTCTGCAACGGAAACGTTTTTTGATGTTCCGGTGTAGTTTTGTATGGAATTGTTCTGCAGCGGAAACGTTTTTTGATGTTCCGGTGTAGTTTTGTATGGAAATGTTCTTCAGCGGAAACGTTTTTTGATGTTCCGGTGAAATTTTGTATGGAAATGTTCTGCAACGGAAACGTTTTTTGATGTTTCGGTATAGTTTTGTATGGAAATGTTCTGCAGCGGAAACGTTTTTTGATGTTCCGGTGTAGTTTTGTATGGAATTGTTCTGCAGCGGAAACGTTTTTTGATGTTCCGGTGTAGTTTTGTATGGAATTGTTCTGCAGCGGAAACGTTTTTTGATGTTCCGGTGTAGTTTTGTATGGAAATGTTCTGCAGCGGAAACGTTTTTTGATGTTCCGGTGTAGTTTTGTATGGAATTGTTCTGCAGCGGAAACGTTTTTTGATGTTCCGGTGTAGTTTTGTATGGAAATGTTCTGCAGCGGAAACGTTTTTTGATGTTCCGGTGTAGTTTTGTATGGAATTGTTCTGCAGCGGAAACGTTTTTTGATGTTTCGGTATAGTTTTGTATGGAAATGTTTTGCAGCGGAAACGTTTTTCGATGTCCCGATATAGTTTTGTATGGAAATGTTCTGCAGCGGAAACGTTTTTTGATGTTCCGGTGTAGTTTTGTATGGAAATGTTCTGCAGCGGAAACGTTTTTTGATGTTCCGGTGTAGTTTTGTATGGAATTGTTCTGCAGCGGAAACGTTTTTTGATGTTCCGGTGTAGTTTTGTATGGAAATGTTCTGCAGCGGAAACGTTTTTTGATGTTCCGGTGTAGTTTTGTATGGAATTGTTCTGCAGCGGAAACGTTTTTTGATGTTCCGGTGTAGTTTTGTATGGAAATGTTCTGCAGCGGAAACGTTTTTTGATGTTCCGGTGTAGTTTTGTATGGAAATGTTCTGCAGCGGAAACGTTTTTTGATGTTCCGGTGTGGTTTTGTATGGAAATGTTCTGCAGCGGAAACGTTTTTTGATGTTCCGGTGTAGTTTTGTATGGAATTGTTCTGCAGCGGAAACGTTTTTTGATGTTCCGGTGTAGTTTTGTATGGAAATGTTCTGCAGCGGAAACGTTTTTTGATGTTCCGGTGTAGTTTTGTATGGAAATGTTCTGCAGCGGAAACGTTTTTTGATGTTCCGGTGTAGTTTTGTATGGAATTGTTCTGCAACGGAAACGTTTTTTGATGTTTCGGTATAGTTTTGTATGGAAATGTTTTGCAGCGGAAACGTTTTTTGATGTTCCGGTGTAGTTTTGTATGGAAATGTTCTGCAGCGGAAACGTTTTTTGATGTTCCGGTGTAGTTTTGTATGGAATTGTTCTGCAACGGAAACGTTTTTTGATGTTTCGGTATAGTTTTGTATGGAAATGTTTTGCAGCGGAAACGTTTTTTGATGTTCCGGTGTAGTTTTGTATGGAAATGTTCTGCAGCGGAAACGTTTTTTGATGTTCCGGTGTGGTTTTGTATGGAAATGTTCTGCAGCGGAAACGTTTTTTGATGTTCCGGTGTAGTTTTGTATGGAATTGTTCTGCAGCGGAAACGTTTTTTGATGTTCCGGTGTAGTTTTGTATGGAAATGTTCTGCAGCGGAAACGTTTTTTGATGTTCCGGTGTAGTTTTGTATGGAAATGTTCTGCAGCGGAAACGTTTTTTGATGTTCCGGTGTAGTTTTGTATGGAATTGTTCTGCAACGGAAACGTTTTTTGATGTTTCGGTATAGTTTTGTATGGAAATGTTTTGCAGCGGAAACGTTTTTTGATGTTCCGGTGTAGTTTTGTATGGAAATGTTCTGCAGCGGAAACGTTTTTCGATGTCCCGATATAGTTTTGTATGGAAATGTTCTGCAGCGGAAACGTTTTTTGATGTTCCGGTGTAGTTTTGTATGGAAATGTTCTGCAGCGGAAACGTTTTTTGATGTTCCGGTGTAGTTTTGTATGGAATTGTTCTGCAGCGGAAACGTTTTTTGATGTTCCGGTGTAGTTTTGTATGGAAATGTTCTGCAGCGGAAACGTTTTTTGATGTTCCGGTGTAGTTTTGTATGGAAATGTTTTGCAGCGGAAACGTTTTTTGATGTTCCGGTGTAGTTTTGTATGGAAATGTTCTGCAGCGGAAACGTTTTTCGATGTCCCGATATAGTTTTGTATGGAAATGTTCTGCAGCGGAAACGTTTTTTGATGTTCCGGTGTAGTTTTGTATGGAATTGTTCTGCAGCGGAAACGTTTTTTGATGTTCCGGTGTAGTTTTGTATGGAATTGTTCTGCAACGGAAACGTTTTTTGATGTTTCGGTATAGTTTTGTATGGAAATGTTTTGCAGCGGAAACGTTTTTTGATGTTCCGGTATAGTTTTGTATGGAATTGTTCTGCAACGGAAACGTTTTTTGATGTTTCGGTATAGTTTTGTATGGAAATGTTTTGCAGCGGAAACGTTTTTTGATGTTCCGGTGTAGTTTTGTATGGAAATGTTCTGCAGCGGAAACGTTTTTCGATGTCCCGATATAGTTTTGTATGGAAATGATCTGCAGCGGAAACGTTTTTTGATGTTCCGGTGTAGTTTTGTATGGAATTGTTCTGCAGCGGAAACGTTTTTTGATGTTCCGGTGTAGTTTTGTATGGAATTGTTCTGCAACGGAAACGTTTTTTGATGTTTCGGTATAGTTTTGTATGGAAATGTTTTGCAGCGGAAACGTTTTTTGATGTTCCGGTGTAGTTTTGTATGGAAATGTTTTGCAGCGGAAACGTTTTTCGATGTCCCGATATAGTTTTGTATGGAAATGTTCTGCAGCGGAAACGTTTTTTGATGTTCCGGTGTAGTTTTGTATGGAAATGTTCTGCAGCGGAAACGTTTTTCGATGTCCCGATATAGTTTTGTATGGAAATGTTCTGCAGCGGAAACGTTTTTTGATGTTCCGGTGTAGTTTTGTATGGAATTGTTCTGCAGCGGAAACGTTTTTTGATGTTCCGGTGTAGTTTTGTATGGAAATGTTCTGCAGCGGAAACGTTTTTTGATGTTCCGGTGTAGTTTTGTATGGAATTGTTCTGCAGCGGAAACGTTTTTTGATGTTCCGGTGTAGTTTTGTATGGAAATGTTCTGCAGCGGAAACGTTTTTCGATGTCCCGATATAGTTTTGTATGGAAATGTTCTGCAGCGGAAACGTTTTTTGATGTTCCGGTGTAGTTTTGTATGGAAATGTTCTGCAGCGGAAACGTTTTTTGATGTTCCGGTGTAGTTTTGTATGGAAATGTTCTGCAGCGGAAACGTTTTTTGATGTTCCGGTGTAGTTTTGTATGGAAATGTTCTGCAGCGGAAACGTTTTTTGATGTTCCGGTGTAGTTTTGTATGGAAATGTTCTGCAGCGGAAACGTTTTTTGATGTTCCGGTGTAGTTTTGTAAGGAAATGTTCTGCAGCGGAAACGTTTTTTGATGTTCCGGTGTGGTTTTGTATGGAAATGTTCTGCAGCGGAAACGTTTTTTGATGTTCCGATATAGTTTTGTATGGAAATGTTCTGCAGCGGAAACGTTTTTTGATGTTCCGGTGTAGTTTTGTATGGAATTGTTCTGCAGCGGAAACGTTTTTTGATGTTTCGGTATAGTTTTGTATGGAAATGTTTTGCAGCGGAAACGTTTTTCGATGTCCCGATATAGTTTTGTATGGAAATGTTCTGCAGCGGAAACGTTTTTTGATGTTCCGGTGTAGTTTTGTATGGAAATGTTCTGCAGCGGAAACGTTTTTTGATGTTTCGGTATAGTTTTGTATGGAAATGTTTTGCAGCGGAAACGTTTTTCGATGTCCCGATATAGTTTTGTATGGAAATGTTCTGCAGCGGAAACGTTTTTTGATGTTCCGGTGTAGTTTTGTATGGAAATGTTCTGCAGCGGAAACGTTTTTTGATGTTCCGGTGTAGTTTTGTATGGAATTGTTCTGCAGCGGAAACGTTTTTTGATGTTCCGGTGTAGTTTTGTATGGAAATGTTCTGCAGCGGAAACGTTTTTTGATGTTCCGGTGTAGTTTTGTATGGAAATGTTCTGCAGCGGAAACGTTTTTTGATGTTTCGGTATAGTTTTGTATGGAAATGTTTTGCAGCGGAAACGTTTTTTGATGTTCCGGTGTAGTTTTGTATGGAATTGTTCTGCAGCGGAAACGTTTTTTGATGTTCCGGTGTAGTTTTGTATGGAATTGTTCTGCAGCGGAAACGTTTTTTGATGTTTCGGTATAGTTTTGTATGGAAATGTTTTGCAGCGGAAACGTTTTTCGATGTCCCGATATAGTTTTGTATGGAAATGTTCTGCAGCGGAAACGTTTTTTGATGTTCCGGTGTAGTTTTGTATGGAATTGTTCTGCAGCGGAAACGTTTTTTGATGTTTCGGTATAGTTTTGTATGGAAATGTTTTGCAGCGGAAACGTTTTTCGATGTCCCGATATAGTTTTGTATGGAAATGTTCTGCAGCGGAAACGTTTTTTGATGTTCCGGTGTAGTTTTGTATGGAATTGTTCTGCAGCGGAAACGTTTTTTGATGTTCCGGTGTAGTTTTGTATGGAAATGTTCTGCAGCGGAAACGTTTTTTGATGTTCCGGTGTAGTTTTGTATGGAATTGTTCTGCAGCGGAAACGTTTTTTGATGTTCCGGTGTAGTTTTGTATGGAAATGTTCTGCAGCGGAAACGTTTTTCGATGTCCCGATATAGTTTTGTATGGAAATGTTCTGCAGCGGAAACGTTTTTTGATGTTCCGGTGTAGTTTTGTATGGAAATGTTCTGCAGCGGAAACGTTTTTTGATGTTCCGGTGTAGTTTTGTATGGAAATGTTCTGCAGCGGAAACGTTTTTTGATGTTCCGGTATAGTTTTGTATGGAAATGTTCTGCAACGGAAACGTTTTTTGATGTTCCGGTGTAGTTTTGTATGGAAATGTTCTGCAGCGGAAACGTTTTTTGATGTTCCGGTGTAGTTTTGTAAGGAAATGTTCTGCAGCGGAAACGTTTTTTGATGTTCCGGTGTGGTTTTGTATGGAAATGTTCTGCAGCGGAAACGTTTTTTGATGTTCCGATATAGTTTTGTATGGAAATGTTCTGCAGCGGAAACGTTTTTTGATGTTCCGGTGTAGTTTTGTATGGAATTGTTCTGCAGCGGAAACGTTTTTTGATGTTTCGGTATAGTTTTGTATGGAAATGTTTTGCAGCGGAAACGTTTTTCGATGTCCCGATATAGTTTTGTATGGAAATGTTCTGCAGCGGAAACGTTTTTTGATGTTCCGGTGTAGTTTTGTATGGAAATGTTCTGCAGCGGAAACGTTTTTTGATGTTTCGGTATAGTTTTGTATGGAAATGTTTTGCAGCGGAAACGTTTTTCGATGTCCCGATATAGTTTTGTATGGAAATGTTCTGCAGCGGAAACGTTTTTTGATGTTCCGGTGTAGTTTTGTATGGAAATGTTCTGCAGCGGAAACGTTTTTTGATGTTCCGGTGTAGTTTTGTATGGAATTGTTCTGCAGCGGAAACGTTTTTTGATGTTCCGGTGTAGTTTTGTATGGAAATGTTCTGCAGCGGAAACGTTTTTTGATGTTCCGGTGTAGTTTTGTATGGAAATGTTCTGCAGCGGAAACGTTTTTTGATGTTTCGGTATAGTTTTGTATGGAAATGTTTTGCAGCGGAAACGTTTTTTGATGTTCCGGTGTAGTTTTGTATGGAATTGTTCTGCAGCGGAAACGTTTTTTGATGTTCCGGTGTAGTTTTGTATGGAATTGTTCTGCAGCGGAAACGTTTTTTGATGTTTCGGTATAGTTTTGTATGGAAATGTTTTGCAGCGGAAACGTTTTTCGATGTCCCGATATAGTTTTGTATGGAAATGTTCTGCAGCGGAAACGTTTTTTGATGTTCCGGTGTAGTTTTGTATGGAATTGTTCTGCAGCGGAAACGTTTTTTGATGTTTCGGTATAGTTTTGTATGGAAATGTTTTGCAGCGGAAACGTTTTTCGATGTCCCGATATAGTTTTGTATGGAAATGTTCTGCAGCGGAAACGTTTTTTGATGTTCCGGTGTAGTTTTGTATGGAAATGTTCTGCAGCGGAAACGTTTTTTGATGTTTCGGTATAGTTTTGTATGGAAATGTTTTGCAGCGGAAACGTTTTTTGATGTTCCGGTGTAGTTTTGTATGGAATTGTTCTGCAGCGGAAACGTTTTTTGATGTTCCGGTGTAGTTTTGTATGGAAATGTTCTGCAGCGGAAACGTTTTTTGATGTTCCGGTGTAGTTTTGTATGGAATTGTTCTGCAGCGGAAACGTTTTTTGATGTTCCGGTGTAGTTTTGTATGGAAATGTTCTGCAGCGGAAACGTTTTTTGATGTTCCGATATAGTTTTGTATGGAAATGTTCTGCAGCGGAAACGTTTTTTGATGTTCCAGTGTAGTTTTGTATGGAATTGTTCTGCAGCGGAAACGTTTTTTGATGTTCCGGTATAGTTTTGTATGGAATTGTTCTGCAACGGAAACTTTTTTTGATGTTTCGGTATAGTTTTGTATGGAATTGTTCTGCAGCGGAAACGTTTTTTGATGTTCCGGTGTAGTTTTGTATGGAAATGTTCTGCAGCGGAAACGTTTTTTGATGTTCCGATATAGTTTTGTATGGAAATGTTCTGCAGCGGAAACGTTTTTTGATGTTCCAGTGTAGTTTTGTATGGAATTGTTCTGCAGCGGAAACGTTTTTTGATGTTCCGGTGTAGTTTTGTATGGAATTGTTCTGCAGCGGAAACGTTTTTTGATGTTCCGGTGTAGTTTTGTATGGAAATGTTCTGCAGCGGAAACGTTTTTTGATGTTCCGGTGTAGTTTTGTATGGAAATGTTCTGCAGCGGAAACGTTTTTTGATGTTCCGGTGTGGTTTTGTATGGAAATGTTCTGCAGCGGAAACGTTTTTTGATGTTCCGGTGTAGTTTTGTATGGAAATGTTCTGCAGCGGAAACGTTTTTTGATGTTCCGGTGTAGTTTTGTATGGAAATGTTCTGCAGCGGAAACGTTTTTCGATGTCCCGATATAGTTTTGTATGGAAATGTTCTGCAGCGGAAACGTTTTTTGATGTTCCGGTGTAGTTTTGTATGGAAATGTTCTGCAGCGGAAACGTTTTTTGATGTTCCGGTGTAGTTTTATATGGAAATGTTCTGCAGCGGAAACGTTTTTTGATGTTCCGGTGTAGTTTTGTATGGAAATGTTCTGCAGCGGAAACGTTTTTTGATGTTCCGGTGTAGTTTTGTATGGAATTGTTCTGCAGCGGAAACGTTTTTTGATGTTCCGGTGTAGTTTTGTATGGAAATGTTCTGCAGCGGAAACGTTTTTTGATGTTCCGGTGTAGTTTTGTATGGAAATGTTCTGCAGCGGAAACGTTTTTTGATGTTTCGGTGTAGTTTTGTATGGTAATGTTCTGCAGCGGAAACGTTTTTTGATGTTCCGGTGTAGTTTTATATGGAAATGTTCTGCAGCGGAAACGTTTTTTGATGTTCCGGTGTAGTTTTGTATGGAAATGTTCTGCAGCGGAAACGTTTTTTGATGTTCCGGTGTAGTTTTGTATGGAATTGTTCTGCAGCGGAAACGTTTTTTGATGTTCCGGTGTAGTTTTGTATGGAAATGTTCTGCAGCGGAAACGTTTTTTGATGTTCCGGTATAGTTTTGTGAAGAAATGTTCTGCAGCGGAAACGTTTTCAGATGTTCCGGTAAAGTTTTGTATGGAAATGTTCTGCAGCTGAAACGTTTTTTGATGTTCCGGTGTAGTTTTGTATAGAAATGTTCTGCAGCGGAAACGTTTTTTGATGTTCCGGTAAAGTTTCATATTGAAATGTTCTGCAGCGGAAACGTTTTCGGATGTTCCGGTGTAGTTTTGTATAGAAATGTTCTGCAGCGGAAATGCTTTTTGATGTTCCGTTAAAGTTTTGTATGGAAATGTTCTGCAGCGGAAACGTTTTTTGATGTTCCGTTAAAGTTTTGTATGGAAATGTTCTGCAGCGGAAACGTTTTTTGATGTTCCGGTGTAGTTTTGTATGGAAATGTTCTGCAGCGGAAACGTTTTTTGATGTTCCGGTATAGTTTTGTATGGAAATGTTCTGCAGCGGAAACGTTTTTTGATGTTCCGGTGTAGTTTTGTATAGAAATGTTCTGCAGCGGAAATGTTTTTTGATGTTCCGTTGAAGTTTTGTATGGAAATGTTCTGCAGCGGAAACGTTTTTTGATGTTCTGCAACGGAAAAGTTTTTTGATGTTCCGGTGTAGTTTTGTATGGAAATGTTCTGCAGCGGAAACGTTTTTTGATGTTCCGGTATAGTTTTGTGAAGAAATGTTCGGCAGCGGAAACGTTTTCGGATGTTCCGGTGTAGTTTTGTATAGAAATGTTCTGCAGCGGAAATGTTTTTTGATGTTCCGTTAAAGTTTTGTATGGAAATGTTCTGCAGCGGAAACTTTTTTTGATGTTCCGGTGTAGTTTTGTATGGAAATGTTCTGCAGCGGAAACGTTTTTTGATGTTCCGGTATAGTTTTGTACGGAAATGTTCTGCAGCGGAAACGTTTTTTGATGTTCCGGTATAGCTTTGTATGGAAATGTTCTGCAGCGGAAACTTTTTTTGATGTTCCGGTGTAGTTTTGTATAGAAATGTTCTGCAGCGGAAATGTTTTTTGATGTTCCGTTAAAGTTTTGTATGGAAATGTTCTGCAGCGGAAACGTTTTTTGATGTTCCGGTGTAGTTTTGTATGGAAATGTTCTGCAGCGGAAACGTTTTCGGATGTTCCGGTGTAGTTTTGTATAGAAATGTTCTGCAGCGGAAATGTTTTTTGATGTTCCGTTAAAGTTTTGTATGGAAATGTTCTGCAGCGGAAACGTTTTTTGATGTTCCGGTATAGTTTTGTATGGAAATGTTCTGCAGCGGAAACGTTTTCGGATGTTCCGGTGTAGTTTTGTATAGAAATGTTCTGCAGCGGAAATGTTTTTTGATGTTCCGTTAAAGTTTTGTATGGAAATGTTCTGCAGCGGAAACGTTTTTTGATGTTCCGTTAAAGTTTTGTATGGAAATGTTCTGCAGCGGAAACGTTTTTTGATGTTCCGGTATAGTTTTGTATGGAAATGTTCTGCAGCGGAAACGTTTTTTGATGTTCCGGTATAGTTTTGTATGGAAATGTTCTGCAGTGGAATCGTTTTTTGATGTTCCGGTGTAGTTTTGTATGGAAATGTTCTGCAGTGGAAACGTTTTTTGATGTTCCGATATAGTTTCGTATGGAAATGTTCTGCAGCGGAAACGTTTTTTGATGTTCCGGTATAGTTTTGTATGGAAATGTTCTGCAGTGGAAACGTTTTTTGATGTTCCGGTGTAGTTTTGTATGGAAATGTTTTGCAGCGGAAACGTTTTTTGATGTTCCGGTATAGTTTTGTATGGAAATATTCTGCAGCGGAATCGTTTTTTGATGTTCCGGTGTAGTTTTGTATTGCAATGTTCTGCAGCGGAAACGTTTTTTGATGTTCCGGTGTAGTTTTGTATGGAAATGTTCTGCAGCGGAAACGTTTTTTGATGTTCCGGTATAGTTTTGTATGGAAATGTTCTGCAGCGGAAACGTTTTTTGATGTTCCGGTATAGTTTTGTATGGAAATGTTCTGCAGTGGAAACGTTTTTTGATGTTCTGGTATAGTTTCGTATGGAAATGTTCTGCAGCGGAAACGTTTTTTGATGTTCCGGTATAGTTTTGTATGGAAATGTTCTGCAGTGGAAACGTTTTTTGATGTTCCGATATAGTTTCGTATTGAAATGTTCTGCAGCGGAAACGTTTTTTGATGTTCCGGTATAGTTTTGTATGGAAATGTTCTGCAGCGGAAACGTTTTTTGATGTTCCGGTATAGTTTTGTATGGAAATGTTCTGCAGCGGAAACGTTTTTTGATGTTCCGGTATAGTTTTGTATGGAAATGTTCTGCAGTGGAATCGTTTTTTGATGTTCCGGTGTAGTTTTGTATGGAAATGTTCTGCAGTGGAAACGTTTTTTGATGTTCCGATATAGTTTCGTATGGAAATGTTCTGCAGCGGAAACGTTTTTTGATGTTCCGGTATAGTTTTGTATGGAAATGTTCTGCAGTGGAAACGTTTTTTGATGTTCCGGTGTAGTTTTGTATGGAAATGTTTTGCAGCGGAAACGTTTTTTGATGTTCCGGTATAGTTTTGTATGGAAATATTCTGCAGCGGAATCGTTTTTTGATGTTCCGGTGTAGTTTTGTATTGCAATGTTCTGCAGCGGAAACGTTTTTTGATGTTCCGGTGTAGTTTTGTATGGAAATGTTCTGCAGCGGAAACGTTTTTTGATGTTCCGGTATAGTTTTGTATGGAAATGTTCTGCAGCGGAAACGTTTTTTGATGTTCCGGTATAGTTTTGTATGGAAATGTTCTGCAGTGGAAACGTTTTTTGATGTTCCGGTATAGTTTCGTATGGAAATGTTCTGCAGCGGAAACGTTTTTTGATGTTCCGGTATAGTTTTGTATGGAAATGTTCTGCAGTGGAAACGTTTTTTGATGTTCCGATATAGTTTCGTATTGAAATGTTCTGCAGCGGAAACGTTTTTTGATGTTCCGGTATAGTTTTGTATGGAAATGTTCTGCAGCGGAAACGTTTTTTGATGTTCCGGTATAGTTTTGTATGGAAATGTTCTGCAGCGGAAACGTTTTTTGATGTTCCGGTATAGTTTTGTATGGAAATGTTCTGCAGCGGAAACGTTTTTTGATGTTCCGGTATAGTTTTGTATGGAAATGTTCTGCAGTGGAAACGTTTTTTGATGTTCCGATATAGTTTCGTATTGAAATGTTCTGCAGCGGAAACGTTTTTTGATGTTCCGGTATAGTTTTGTATGGAAATGTTCTGCAGCGGAAACGTTTTTTGATGTTCCGGTATAGTTTTGTATGGAAATGTTCTGCAGCGGAAACGTTTTTTGATGTTCCGGTATAGTTTTGTATGGAAATGTTCTGCAGTGGAAACGTTTTTTGATGTTCCGGTATAGTTTTGTATGGAAATGTTCTGCAGTGGAAACGTTTTTTGATGTTCCGATATAGTTTCGTATGGAAATGTTCTGCAGCGGAAACGTTTTTTGATGTTCCGGTATAGTTTTGTATGGAAATGTTCTGCAGTGGAAACGTTTTTTGATGTTCCGATATAGTTTCGTATGGAAATGTTCTGCAGCGGAAACGTTTTTTGATGTTCCGGTATAGTTTTGTATGGAAATGTTCTGCAGTGGAAACGTTTTTTGATGTTCCGATATAGTTTCGTATTGAAATGTTCTGCAGCGGAAACGTTTTTTGATGTTCCGGTATAGTTTTGTATGGAATGTTCTGCAGCGGAAACGTTTTTTGATGTTCCGGTATAGTTTTGTATGGAAATGTTCTGCAGTGGAAACGTTTTTTGATGTTCCGGTATAGTTTTGTATGGAAATGTTCTGCAGCGGAAACGTTTTTTGATGTTCCGGTATAGTTTTGTATGGAAATGTTCTGCAGCGGAAACGTTTTTTGATGTTCCGGTATAGTTTTGTATGGAAATGTTCTGCAGCGGAAACGTTTTTTGATGTTCCGATGTAGTTTTGTATGGAAATGTTCTGCAGTGGAAACGTTTTTTGATGTTCCGGTATAGTTTTGTATGGAAATGTTCTGCAGTGGAAACGTTTTTTGATGTTCCGGTATAGTTTTGTATGGAAATGTTCTGCAGTGGAAACGTTTTTTGATGTTCCGGTATAGTTTCGTATTGAAATGTTCTGCAGCGGAAACGTTTTTTGATGTTCCGGTATAGTTTTGTATGGAAATGTTCTGCAGCGGAAACGTTTTTTGATGTTCCGATGTAGTTTTGTATGGAAATGTTCTGCAGCGGAAACGTTTTTTGATGTTCCGGTGTAGTTTTGTATGGAAATATTCTGCAGCGGAATCGTTTTTTGATGTTCCGGTGTAGTTTTGTATGGAAATGTTCTGCAGCGGAAACGTTTTTTGATGTTCCGATGTAGTTTTGTATGGAAATGTTCTGCAGCGAAAACGTTTTTTGATGTTCCGGTGTAGTTTTGTATGGAAATGTTCTGCAGCGGAAACGTTTTTTGATGTTCCGATGTAGTTTTGTATGGAAATGTTCTGCACCGGAAACGTTTTTTGATGTTCCGGTATAGTTTTGTATGGAAATGTTCTGCAGCGAAAACGTTTTTTGATGTTCCGGTGTAGTTTTGTATGGAAATGTTTTGCAGCGGAAACGTTTTTTGATGTTCCGGTGTAGTTTTGTATGGAAATATTCTGCAGCGGAATCGTTTTTTGATGTTCCGGTGTAGTTTTGTATGGAAATGTTCTGCAGCGGAAACGTTTTTTGATGTTCCGATGTAGTTTCATATGGAAATGTTCTGCAGCGGAAACGTTTTCGGATGTTCCGATGTAGTTTCATATGGAAATGTTCTGCAGCGGAAACGTTTTTTGATGTTCCGATGTAGTTTCGATGTAACTTGCAACGATGAATTGTTCCTACAGCACTTTTTCCAACCCTTGCACCTTTGGGGGCTTATAACTTTTTTGTCTTTCGTCCTACCGAAATTTTACTAAACATATTTTTTGTTGCAAATTTAATTTCCTTCCGTTTAGTGACCTTGGCGTCCTTCTAACTGTTTTAGTTTTTGAGATATTCACGTTTGATCAAAGACATTTGTTTCAAAAACGATCAAATGTTGAACGATTTGAATGTTCCGGACACGTTTTCGGATGTTCCGATGTAGTTTCATATGGAAATGTTCTGCAGCGGAATCGTTTTTTGGATGTTCCGAAGAAGTTTCATATGAAAATGTTCTTCAGTGGAAACGTTTTTTGGATGTTCCGAAGAAGTTTCATATGAAAATGTTCTTCAGTGGAAACGTTTTTTGGATGTTCCGAAGAAGTTTCATATGAAAATGTTCTGCAGCGGAAACGTTTTCGGATGTTCCGATGTAGTTTCATATGGAAATGTTCTGCAGCGGAAACGTTTTCGGATGTTCCGAAGAAGTTTCATATGAAAATGTTCTTCAGTGGAAACGTTTTTTGGATGTTCCGAAGAAGTTTCATATGAAAATGTTCTTCAGTGGAAACGTTTTTTTGATGTTCCGAAGAAGTTTCATATGAAAATGTTCTGCAGCGGAAACGTTTTCGGATGTTCCGATGTAGTTTCATATGGAAATGTTCTGCAGCGGAAACGTTTTCGGATGTTCCGATGTAGTTTCATATGGAAATGTTCTGCAGCGGAAACGTTTTCGGATGTTCCGATGTAGTTTCGATGTAACTTGCAACGATGAATTGTTCCTACAGCACTTTTTCCAACCCTTGCACCTTTGGGGGCTTATAACTTTTTTGTCTTTCGTCCTACCGAAATTTTACTAAACATATTTTTTGTTGCAAATTTAATTTCCTTTCGTTAAGTGACCTTGGCGTCCTTCTAACTGTTTTAGTTTTTGAGATATTCACGTTTGATCAAAGACATTTGTTTCAAAAACGATCAAATGTTGAACGATTTGAATGTTCCGGACACGTTTTCGGATGTTCCGATGTAGTTTCATATGGAAATGTTCTGCAGCGGAATCGTTTTTTGGATGTTCCGAAGAAGTTTCATATGAAAATGTTCTTCAGTGGAAACGTTTTTTGGATGTTCCGAAGAAGTTTCATATGAAAATGTTCTTCAGTGGAAACGTTTTCTGGATGTTCCGAAGAAGTTTCATATGAAAATGTTCTGCAGCGGAAACGTTTTCGGATGTTCCGATGTAGTTTCATATGGAAATGTTCTGCAGCGGAAACGTTTTCGGATGTTCCGATGTAGTTTCATATGGAAATGTTCTGCAGCGGAAACGTTTTCGGATGTTCCGATGTAGTTTCATATGGAAATGTTCTGCATCGGAAACGTTTTCGGATGTTCCGATGTAGTTTCATATGGAAATGTTCTGCAGCGGAAACGTTTTCTGGATGTTCCGAAGAAGTTTCATATGAAAATGTTCTGCAGCGGAAACGTTTTCGGATGTTCCGATGTAGTTTCGATGTAACTTGCAACGATGAATTGTTCCTACAGCACTTTTTCCAACCCTTGCCCCTTCATACGCCTGTAACTTTGTGGTCTTTTGTCCTATCGTTAATTTGCTAAACATGTTTTTTGTTTAAAATTTAATTTCCTTTCGTTTGGTATCATTAGCGTCCTTCTAGCTCTTCTAGTTGGCGAGATATTCACGTTTTTTAATGGAGAGCTTTTTTCAAGCCCTTGCACCTTCAAACGCTTATAACTTCATTGTCTTTCGATCAATCCGTGATTTTTTCCCTTAATATTGTGTAGAATTTAATTTCCTTTCGTTTGATGCCCCGGGCGTCCTTCTAGCTCTTCTAGTTTTTGAGATATTCACGTTTTAGTGAAGAACTTGGTTTCTTCTTCTTCTTGACGAAAGACTTATAATAAAAACTCGCCAGAAGCGTTACAACATGCGTTACACCTATAGAAACCGGTCCCTTCATTCCTTGACATGACGATTTGTTCCTGCAGCACTTTTTCCAACCCTTGCACCTTTGGGGGCTTATAACTTTTTTGTCTTTCGTCCTACCGAAATTTTACTAAACATATTTTTTGTTGCAAATTTAATTTCCTTTCGTTTAGTGACCTTGGCGTCCTTCTAACTGTTTTAGTTTTTGAGATATTCACGTTTGATCAAAGACATTTGTTTCAAAAACGATCAAATGTTGAACGATTTGAATGTTCCGGACACGTTTTCGGATGTTCCGATGTAGTTTCATATGGAAATGTTCTGCAGCGGAATCGTTTTTTGGATGTTCCGAAGAAGTTTCATATGAAAATGTTCTTCAGTGGAAACGTTTTTTGGATGTTCCGAAGCAGTTTCATATGAAAATGTTCTTCAGTGGAAACGTTTTTTGGATGTTCCGAAGAAGTTTCATATGAAAATGTTCTGCAGCGGAAACGTTTTCGGATGTTCCGATGTAGTTTCATATGGAAATGTTCTGCAGTGGAAACGTTTTTTGGTTGTTCCGAAGAAGTTTCATATGAAAATGTTCTGCAGCGGAAACGTTTTCGGATGTTCCGATGTAGTTTCATATGGAAATGTTCTGCAGCGGAAACGTTTTCGGATGTTCCGAAGAAGTTTCATATGAAAATGTTCTTCAGTGGAAACGTTTTTTGGATGTTCCGAAGAAGTTTCATATGAAAATGTTCTGCAGCGGAAACGTTTTCGGATGTTCCGAAGAAGTTTCATATGAAAATGTTCTGCAGCGGAAACGTTTTCGTATGTTCCGATGTAGTTTCATATGGAAATGTTCTGCAGTGGAAACGTTTTTTGGTTGTTCCGAAGAAGTTTCATATGAAAATGTTCTGCAGCGGAAACGTTTTCGGATGTTCCGATGTAGTTTCATATGGAAATGTTCTGCAGCGGAAACGTTTTCGGATGTTCCGAAGAAGTTTCATATGAAAATGTTCTTCAGTGGAAACGTTTTTTGGATGTTCCGAAGAAGTTTCATATGAAAATGTTCTGCAGCGGAAACGTTTTCGGATGTTCCGAAGAAGTTTCATATGAAAATGTTCTGCAGCGGAAACGTTTTCGGATGTTCCGATGTAGTTTCATATGGAAATGTTCTGCAGCGGAATCGTTTTTTGGATGTTCCGAAGAAGTTTCATATGAAAATGTTCTTCAGTGGAAACGTTTTTTGGATGTTCCGAAGAAGTTTCATATGAAAATGTTCTGCAGCGGATACGTTTTCGGATGTTCCGATGTAGTTTCATATGGAAATGTTCTGCAGCGGAATCGTTTTTTGGATGTTCCGAAGAAGTTTCATATGAAAATGTTCTTCAGTGGAAACGTTTTTTGGATGTTCCGAAGAAGTTTCATATGAAAATGTTCTGCAGCGGAAACGTTTTCGGATGTTCCGATGTAGTTTCATATGGAAATGTTCTGCAGTGGAAACGTTTTTTGGTTGTTCCGAAGAAGTTTCATATGAAAATGTTCTGCAGCGGAAACGTTTTCGGATGTTCCGATGTAGTTTCATATGGAAATGTTCTGCAGCGGAAACGTTTTCGGATGTTCCGAAGAAGTTTCATATGAAAATGTTCTTCAGTGGAAACGTTTTTTGGATGTTCCGAAGAAGTTTCATATGAAAATGTTCTGCAGCGGAAACGTTTTCGGATGTTCCGAAGAAGTTTCATATGAAAATGTTCTGCAGCGGAAACGTTTTCGTATGTTCCGATGTAGTTTCATATGGAAATGTTCTGCAGTGGAAACGTTTTTTGGTTGTTCCGAAGAAGTTTCATATGAAAATGTTCTGCAGCGGAAACGTTTTCGGATGTTCCGATGTAGTTTCATATGGAAATGTTCTGCAGCGGAAACGTTTTCGGATGTTCCGAAGAAGTTTCATATGAAAATGTTCTTCAGTGGAAACGTTTTTTGGATGTTCCGAAGAAGTTTCATATGAAAATGTTCTGCAGCGGAAACGTTTTCGGATGTTCCGAAGAAGTTTCATATGAAAATGTTCTGCAGCGGAAACGTTTTCGGATGTTCCGATGTAGTTTCATATGGAAATGTTCTGCAGTGGAAACGTTTTTTGGTTGTTCCGAAGAAGTTTCATATGAAAATGTTCTGCAGCGGAAACGTTTTCGGATGTTCCGATGTAGTTTCATATGGAAATGTTCTGCAGCGGAAACGTTTTCGGATGTTCCGAAGAAGTTTCATATGAAAATGTTCTTCAGTGGAAACGTTTTTTGGATGTTCCGAAGAAGTTTCATATGAAAATGTTCTGCAGCGGATACGTTTTCGGATGTTCCGATGTAGTTTCATATGGAAATGTTCTGCAGCGGAATCGTTTTTTGGATGTTCCGAAGAAGTTTCATATGAAAATGTTCTTCAGTGGAAACGTTTTTTGGATGTTCCGAAGAAGTTTCATATGAAAATGTTCTGCAGCGGAAACGTTTTCGGATGTTCCGAAGAAGTTTCATATGAAAATGTTCTGCAGCGGAAACGTTTTCGGATGTTCCGATGTAGTTTCATATGGAAATGTTCTGCAGTGGAAACGTTTTTTGGTTGTTCCGAAGAAGTTTCATATGGAAATGTTCTGCAGCGGAAACGTTTTCGGATGTTCCGAAGAAGTTTCATATGAAAATGTTCTTCAGTGGAAACGTTTTTTGGATGTACCGAAGAAGTTTCATATGAAAATGTTCTTCAGTGGAAACGTTTTTTTGATGTTCCGAAGAAGTTTCATATGAAAATGTTCTGCAGCGGAAACGTTTTCGGATGTTCCGATGTAGTTTCATATGGAAATGTTCTGCAGCGGAAACGTTTTCGGATGTTCCGAAGAAGTTTCATATGAAAATGTTCTTCAGTGGAAACGTTTTTTGGATGTTCCGAAGAAGTTTCATATGAAAATGTTCTGCAGCGGATACGTTTTCGGATGTTCCGATGTAGTTTCATATGGAAATGTTCTGCAGCGGAATCGTTTTTTGGATGTTCCGAAGAAGTTTCATATGAAAATGTTCTTCAGTGGAAACGTTTTTTGGATGTTCCGAAGAAGTTTCATATGAAAATGTTCTGCAGCGGAAACGTTTTTTGGTTGTTCCGAAGAAGTTTCATATGAAAATGTTCTGCAGCGGAAACGTTTTCGGATGTTCCGATGTAGTTTCATATGGAAATGTTCTGCAGTGGAAACGTTTTTTGGTTGTTCCGAAGAAGTTTCATATGGAAATGTTCTGCAGCGGAAACGTTTTCGGATGTTCCGAAGAAGTTTCATATGAAAATGTTCTTCAGTGGAAACGTTTTTTGGATGTACCGAAGAAGTTTCATATGAAAATGTTCTTCAGTGGAAACGTTTTTTTGATGTTCCGAAGAAGTTTCATATGAAAATGTTCTGCAGCGGAAACGTTTTCGGATGTTCCGATGTAGTTTCATATGGAAATGTTCTGCAGCGGAAACGTTTTCGGATGTTCCGAAGAAGTTTCATATGAAAATGTTCTTCAGTGGAAACGTTTTTTGGATGTTCCGAAGAAGTTTCATATGAAAATGTTCTGCAGCGGATACGTTTTCGGATGTTCCGATGTAGTTTCATATGGAAATGTTCTGCAGCGGAATCGTTTTTTGGATGTTCCGAAGAAGTTTCATATGAAAATGTTCTTCAGTGGAAACGTTTTTTGGATGTTCCGAAGAAGTTTCATATGAAAATGTTCTGCAGCGGAAACGTTTTCGGATGTTCCGAAGAAGTTTCATATGAAAATGTTCTGCAGCGGAAACGTTTTCGGATGTTCCGATGTAGTTTCATATGGAAATGTTCTGCAGTGGAAACGTTTTTTGGTTGTTCCGAAGAAGTTTCATATGGAAATGTTCTGCAGCGGAAACGTTTTCGGATGTTCCGAAGAAGTTTCATATGAAAATGTTCTTCAGTGGAAACGTTTTTTGGATGTACCGAAGAAGTTTCATATGAAAATGTTCTTCAGTGGAAACGTTTTTTTGATGTTCCGAAGAAGTTTCATATGAAAATGTTCTGCAGCGGAAACGTTTTCGGATGTTTCGATGTAGTTTCATATGGAAATGTTCTGCAGCGGAAACGTTTTCGGATGTTCCGATGTAGTTTCATATGGAAATGTTCTGCAGCGGAAACGTTTTTGGATGTTCCGATGTAGTTTCGATGTAACTTGCAACGATGAATTGTTCCTACAGCACTTTTTCCAACCCTTGCACCTTTGGGGGCTTATAACTTTTTTGTCTTTCGTCCTACCGAAATTTTACTAAACATATTTTTTGTTGCAAATTTAATTTCCTTTCGTTTAGTGACCTTGGCGTCCTTCTAACTGTTTTAGTTTTTGAGATATTCCCGTTTGATCAAAGACATTTGTTTCAAAAACGATCAAATGTTGAACGATTTGAATGTTCCGGACACGTTTTCGGATGTTCCGATGTAGTTTCATATGGAAATGTTCTGCAGCGGAATCGTTTTTTGGATGTTCCGAAGAAGTTTCATATGAAAATGTTTCATATGAAACATTGTTCAGTTTCCGAAGAAGTTTCATATGAAAATGTTCTGCAGCGGAAACGTTTTCGGATGTTCCGATGTAGTTTCATATGGAAATGTTCTGCAGCGGAAACGTTTTCGGATGTTCCGATGTAGTTTCATATGGAAATGTTCTGCAGCGGAAACGTTTTCGGATGTTCCGATGTAGTTTCATATGGAAATGTTCTGCAGCGGAAACGTTTTTGGATGTTCCGATGTAGTTTCGATGTAACTTGCAACGATGAATTGTTCCTACAGCACTTTTTCCAACCCTTGCACCTTTGGGGGCTTATAACTTTTTTGTCTTTCGTCCTACCGAAATTTTACTAAACATATTTTTTGTTGCAAATTTAATTTCCTTTCGTTTAATGACCTTGGCGTCCTTCTAACTGTTTTAGTTTTTGAGATATTCACGTTTGATCAAAGACATTTGTTTCAAAAACGATCAAATGTTGAACGATTTGAATGTTCCGGACACGTTTTCGGATGTTCCGATGTAGTTTCATATGGAAATGTTCTGCAGCGGAAACGTTTTCGGATGTTCCGATGTAGTTTCATATGGAAATGTTCTGCAGCGGAAACGTTTTCGGATGTTCCGATGTAGTTTCATATGGAAATGTTCTGCAGCGGAAACGTTTTCGGATGTTCCGATGTAGTTTCATATGGAAATGTTCTGCAGCGTAAACGTTTTCTGGATGTTCCGAAGAAGTTTCATATGAAAATGTTCTTCAGCGTAAACGTTTTCTGGATGTTCCGAAGAAGTTTCATATGAAAATGTTCTTCAGCGTAAACGTTTTCTGGATGTTCCGAAGAAGTTTCATATGAAAATGTTCTTCAGCGGAATCAATAATATCTCAAAAACTAGAGAAGCTAGAAGGACGCCAAGGTGATCAAACGAAAGTAAATTAAATTTTAAACAAAAAACATGTTTAGCAAATTAGCGATAGGACGAAAGACAAAAAAGTTATAAGCGTTTGAAGGTGCAAGGGTCGGAAAAAGTGCTGCAGGAATAATTCGCCAAGTCAATGAATGAAGGGACCGGTTTCTATAGGTGTAACGCATGTTGTAACGCTTCTGACGAGTTTTTATTATAAGTCTTTCGTCAAGAAGAAGAAGAAACCAAGGTCTTCGGCAAAACGTGAATATCTCGAAAACTAGAAGGGCTAGAAGGACGCCCGGGGCATCAAACGAAAGGAAATTAAATTCTGCACCATATAAATGAAAAAAAATTACGGATTGGACGAAATACAACGAAGTTATAAGCGTTTGAAGGTGCAAAGGTTTGAAAAGTGCTTTCCATGAAAAAACGTTTATATCTCCGAGGCTAGAAGAGCTAGAAGCACGCCAAGGGCAGCAAACGAAAGGAAATTAAATTTCAAACAAAAAACATGTTTAGCAAATTAACGATAAGACGAAAGACAAAAAAGTTATAAGCGATTGAAGGTGCACGGGTTGGAAAAAGTGCTGCGAGAACAATTCGTCATGGCCATAGTTTCATATGAAAATGTTCTTCAGTGGAAACGTTTTTTGGATGTTCCGAAGAAGTTTCAAATGAAAATGTTCTTCAGTTCAAACGTTTTCTGGATGTTCCGAAGAAGTTTCATATGAAAATGTTCTTCAGCGTAAACGTTTTCTGGATGTTCCGAAGAAGTTTCATATGAAAATGTTCTTCAGCGGAAACGTTTTTTGGATGTTCCGAAGAAGTTTCATATGAAAATGTTCTTCAGTTCAAACGTTTTCTGGATGTTCCGAAGAAGTTTCATATGAAAATGTTCTTCAGCGTAAACGTTTTCTGGATGTTCCGAAGAAGTTTCATATGAAAATGTTCTTCAGTGGAAACGTTTTTTGGATGTTCCGAAGAAGTTTCATATGAAAATGTTCTTCAGCGTAAACGTTTTCTGGATGTTCCGAAGAAGTTTCATATGAAAATGTTCTTCAGTGGAAACGTTTTTTGGATGTTCCGAAGAAGTTTCATATGAAAATGTTCTTCAGCGTAAACGTTTTTTGGATGTTCCGAAGAAGTTTCATATGAAAATGTTCTTCAGCGTAAACGTTTTTTGGATGTTCCGATGAAGTTTCATATGAAAATGTTCTTCAGCGTAAACGTTTTCTGGATGTTCCGAAGAAGTTTCATTTGAAAATGTTCTTCAGCGTAAACGTTTTCTGGATGTTCCGAAGAAGTTTCATATGAAAATGTTCTTCAGTGGAAACGTTTTTTGGATGTTCCGAAGAAGTTTCATATGAAAATGTTCTTCAGCGTAAACGTTTTTTGGATGTTCCGAAGAAGTTTCATATGAAAATGTTCTTCAGCGTAAACGTTTTTTGGATGTTCCGATGAAGTTTCATATGAAAATGTTCTTCAGCGTAAACGTTTTCTGGATGTTCCGAAGAAGTTTCATATGAAAATGTTCTTCAGCGTAAACGTTTTCTGGATGTTCCGAAGAAGTTTCATATGAAAATGTTCTTCAGCGTAAACGTTTTCTGGATGTTCCGAAGAAGTTTCATTTGAAAATGTTCTTCAGCGTAAACGTTTTCTGGATGTTCCGAAGAAGTTTCATTTGAAAATGTTCTTCAGCGTAAACGTTTTCTGGATGTTCCGAAGAAGTTTCATATGAAAATGTTCTTCAGCGTAAACGTTTTCTGGATGTTCCGAAGAAGTTTCATATGAAAATGTTCTTCAGTGGAAACGTTTTTTGGATGTTCCGAAGAAGTTTCATATGAAAATGTTCTTCAGCGTAAACGTTTTTTGGATGTTCCGAAGAAGTTTCATATGAAAATGTTCTTCAGCGTAAACGTTTTTTGGATGTTCCGATGAAGTTTCATATGAAAATGTTCTTCAGCGTAAACGTTTTCTGGATGTTCCGAAGAAGTTTCATATGAAAATGTTCTTCAGCGTAAACGTTTTCTGGATGTTCCGAAGAAGTTTCATATGAAAATGTTCTTTAGCGTAAACGTTTTTTGGATGTTCCGAAGAAGTTTCATATGAAAATGTTCTTCAGCGTAAACGTTTTCTGGATGTTCCGAAGAAGTTTCATATGAAAATGTTCTGCAGCGTGAACGTTTTTTGGATGTTCCGAAGAAGTTTCATATGAAAATGTTCTTCAGCGTAAACGTTTTTTGGATGTTCCGAAGAAGTTTCATATGAAAATGTTCTTCAGCGTAAACGTTTTTTGGATGTTCCGAAGAAGTTTCATATGAAAATGTTCTTCAGCGTAAACGTTTTCTGGTTGTTCCGAAGAAGTTTCATATGAAAATGTTCTTCAGCGTAAACGTTTTTTGGATGTTCCGAAGAAGTTTCATATGAAAATGTTCTTCAGCGTAAACGTTTTTTGGATGTTCCGAAGAAGTTTCATATGAAAATGTTCTTCAGCGTAAACGTTTTCTGGATGTTCCGAAGAAGTTTCATATGAAAATGTTCTGCAGCGTAAACGTTTTCTGGATGTTCCGAAGAAGTTTCATATGAAAATGTTCTTCAGCGTAAACGTTTTCTGGATGTTCCGAAGAAGTTTCATATGAAAATGTTCTTCAGCGTAAACGTTTTTTGGATGTTCCGAAGAAGTTTCATATGAAAATGTTCTTCAGCGTAAACGTTTTTTGGATGTTCCGAAGAAGTTTCATATGAAAATGTTCTTCAGCGTAAACGTTTTCTGGATGTTCCGAAGAAGTTTCATATGAAAATGTTCTTTAGCGTAAACGTTTTTTGGATGTTCCGAAGAAGTTTCATATGAAAATGTTCTTCAGCGTAAACGTTTTCTGGATGTTCCGAAGAAGTTTCATATGAAAATGTTCTGCAGCGTGAACGTTTTTTGGATGTTCCGAAGAAGTTTCATATGAAAATGTTCTTCAGCGTAAACGTTTTTTGGATGTTCCGAAGAAGTTTCATATGAAAATGTTCTTCAGCGTAAACGTTTTTTGGATGTTCCGAAGAAGTTTCATATGAAAATGTTCTTCAGCGTAAACGTTTTCTGGTTGTTCCGAAGAAGTTTCATATGAAAATGTTCTTCAGCGTAAACGTTTTTTGGATGTTCCGAAGAAGTTTCATATGAAAATGTTCTTCAGCGTAAACGTTTTTTGGATGTTCCGAAGAAGTTTCATATGAAAATGTTCTTCAGCGTAAACGTTTTCTGGATGTTCCGAAGAAGTTTCATATGAAAATGTTCTTCAGCGTAAACGTTTTCTGGTTGTTCCGAAGAAGTTTCATATGAAAATGTTCTTCAGCGTAAACGTTTTCTGGATGTTCCGAAGAAGTTTCATATGAAAATGTTCTTCAGCGTAAACGTTTTTTGGATGTTCCGAAGAAGTTTCATATGAAAATGTTCTTCAGCGTAAACGTTTTCTGGATGTTCCGAAGAAGTTTCATATGAAAATGTTCTTCAGCGTAAACGTTTTCTGGTTGTTCCGAAGAAGTTTCATATGAAAATGTTCTGCAGCGTAAACGTTTTCTGGATGTTCCGAAGAAGTTTCATATGAAAATGTTCTTCAGCGTAAACGTTTTCTGGATGTTCCGAAGAAGTTTCATATGAAAATGTTCTTCAGCGTAAACGTTTTTTGGATGTTCCGAAGAAGTTTCATATGAAAATGTTCTTCAGCGTAAACGTTTTCTGGTTGTTCCGAAGAAGTTTCATATGAAAATGTTCTTCAGCGTAAACGTTTTCTGGATGTTCCGAAGAAGTTTCATATGAAAATGTTCTTCAGCGTAAACGTTTTTTGGATGTTCCGAAGAAGTTTCATATGAAAATGTTCTTCAGCGTAAACGTTTTCTGGATGTTCCGAAGAAGTTTCATATGAAAATGTTCTGCAGCGTAAACGTTTTTTGGATGTTCCGAAGAAGTTTCATATGAAAATGTTCTGCAGCGTAAACGTTTTTTGGATGTTCCGAAGAAGTTTCATATGAAAATGTTCTGCAGCGTAAACGTTTTTTGGATGTTCCGAAGAAGTTTCATATGAAAATGTTCTTTAGCGTAAACGTTTTCTGGATGTTCCGAAGAAGTTTCATATGAAAATGTTCTGCAGCGTAAACGTTTTTTGGATGTTCCGAAGAAGTTGCATATGAAAATGTTCTGCAGCGTAAACGTTTTTGGATGTTCCGAAGAAGTTTCATATGAAAATGTTCTTCAGCGTAAACGTTTTCTGGTTGTTCTGATGTAGTTTCATATGAAAATGTTCTTCAGCGTAAACGTTTTCTGGTTGTTCCGAAGAAGTTTCATATGAAAATGTTCTTCAGCGTAAACGTTTTCTGGATGTTCCGAAGAAGTTTCATATGAAAATGTTCTTCAGCGTAAACGTTTTTTGGATGTTCCGAAGAAGTTTCATATGAAAATGTTCTTCAGCGTAAACGTTTTTTGGATGTTCCGAAGAAGTTTCATATGAAAATGTTCTTCAGCGTAAACGTTTTCTGGTTGTTCCGAAGAAGTTTCATATGAAAATGTTCTTCAGCGTAAACGTTTTTTGGATGTTCCGAAGAAGTTTCATATGAAAATGTTCTTCAGCGTAAACGTTTTTTGGATGTTCCGAAGAAGTTTCATATGAAAATGTTCTTCAGCGTAAACGTTTTCTGGATGTTCCGAAGAAGTTTCATATGAAAATGTTCTGCAGCGTAAACGTTTTCTGGATGTTCCGAAGAAGTTTCATATGAAAATGTTCTTCAGCGTAAACGTTTTCTGGATGTTCCGAAGAAGTTTCATATGAAAATGTTCTTCAGCGTAAACGTTTTTTGGATGTTCCGAAGAAGTTTCATATGAAAATGTTCTTCAGCGTAAACGTTTTCTGGTTGTTCTGATGTAGTTTCATATGAAAATGTTCTTCGGCGTAAACGTTTTCTGGTTGTTCCGAAGAAGTTTCATATGAAAATGTTCTTCAGCGTAAACGTTTTCTGGATGTTCCGAAGAAGTTTCATATGAAAATGTTCTTCAGCGTAAACGTTTTTTGGATGTTCCGAAGAAGTTTCATATGAAAATGTTCTTCAGCGTAAACGTTTTCTGGATGTTCCGAAGAAGTTTCATATGAAAATGTTCTGCAGCGTAAACGTTTTTTGGATGTTCCGAAGAAGTTTCATATGAAAATGTTCTGCAGCGTAAACGTTTTTTGGATGTTCCGAAGAAGTTTCATATGAAAATGTTCTGCAGCGTAAACGTTTTTTGGATGTTCCGAAGAAGTTTCATATGAAAATGTTCTTCAGCGTAAACGTTTTTTGGATGTTCCGAAGAAGTTTCATATGAAAATGTTCTGCAGCGTAAACGTTTTTTGGATGTTCCGAAGAAGTTTCATATGAAAATGTTCTTCAGCGTAAACGTTTTTTGGATGTTCCGAAGAAGTTTCATATGAAAATGTTCTGCAGCGTAAACGTTTTTGGATGTTCCGAAGAAGTTTCATATGAAAATGTTCTTCAGCGTAAACGTTTTCTGGTTGTTCTGATGTAGTTTCATATGAAAATGTTCTTCAGCGTAAACGTTTTCTGGTTGTTCCGAAGAAGTTTCATATGAAAATGTTCTTCAGCGTAAACGTTTTTTGGATGTTCCGAAGAAGTTTCATATGAAAATGTTCTTCAGCGTAAACGTTTTCTGGTTGTTCTGATGTAGTTTCATATGAAAATGTTCTTCAGCGTAAACGTTTTCTGGTTGTTCCGAAGAAGTTTCATATGAAAATGTTCTTCAGCGTAAACGTTTTTTGGATGTTCCGAAGAAGTTTCATATGAAAATGTTCTTCAGCGTAAACGTTTTCTGGATGTTCCGAAGAAGTTTCATATGAAAATGTTCTTCAGCGTAAACGTTTTTTGGATGTTCCGAAGAAGTTTCATATGAAAATGTTCTTCAGCGTAAACGTTTTCTGGATGTTCCGAAGAAGTTTCATATGAAAATGTTCTGCAGCGTAAACGTTTTTTGGATGTTCCGAAGAAGTTTCATATGAAAATGTTCTTCAGCGTAAACGTTTTTTGGATGTTCCGAAGAAGTTTCATATGAAAATGTTCTGCAGCGTAAACGTTTTTTGGATGTTCCGAAGAAGTTTCATATGAAAATGTTCTTCAGCGTAAACGTTTTTTGGATGTTCCGAAGAAGTTTCATATGAAAATGTTCTGCAGCGTAAACGTTTTTGGATGTTCCGAAGAAGTTTCATATGAAAATGTTCTTCAGCGTAAACGTTTTCTGGTTGTTCTGATGTAGTTTCATATGAAAATGTTCTGCAGCGTAAACGTTTTTTGGATGTTCCGAAGAAGTTTCATATGAAAATGTTCTGCAGCGTAAACGTTTTTTGGATGTTCCGAAGAAGTTTCATATGAAAATGTTCTTCAGCGTAAACGTTTTCTGGTTGTTCTGATGTAGTTTCATATGAAAATGTTCTTCAGCGTAAACGTTTTCTGGTTGTTCCGAAGAAGTTTCATATGAAAATGTTCTTCAGCGTAAACGTTTTTTGGATGTTCCGAAGAAGTTTCATATGAAAATGTTCTGCAGCGTAAACGTTTTTGGATGTTCCGAAGAAGTTTCATATGAAAATGTTCTTCAGCGTAAACGTTTTCTGGTTGTTCTGATGTAGTTTCATATGAAAATGTTCTTCAGCGTAAACGTTTTCTGGTTGTTCCGAAGAAGTTTCATATGAAAATGTTCTTCAGCGTAAACGTTTTTTGGATGTTCCGAAGAAGTTTCATATGTAAATGTTCTTCAGCGTAAACGTTTTTTGGATGTTCCGAAGAAGTTTCATATGAAAATGTTCTGCAGCGTAAACGTTTTTTGGATGTTCCGAAGAAGTTTCATATGAAAATGTTCTTTAGCGTAAACGTTTTCTGGATGTTCCGAAGAAGTTTCATATGAAAATGTTCTGCAGCGTAAACGTTTTTTGGATGTTCCGAAGAAGTTTCATATGAAAATGTTCTTTAGCGTAAACGTTTTCTGGATGTTCCGAAGAAGTTTCATATGAAAATGTTCTGCAGCTTAAACGTTTTTTGGTTGTTCCGAAGAAGTTTCATATGAAAATGTTCTTCAGCGTAAACGTTTTCTGGTTGTTCCGAAGAAGTTTCATATGAAAATGTTCTGCAGCGGAAACGTTTTTTGGATGTTCCGAAGAAGTTTCATATGAAAATGTTCTTCAGCGTAAACGTTTTCTGGATGTTCCGAAGAAGTTTCATATGAAAATGTTCTTTAGCGTAAACGTTTTCTGGATGTTCCGAAGAAGTTTCATATGAAAATGTTCTGCAGCGTAAACGTTTTTTGGATGTTCCGAAGAAGTTTCATATGAAAATGTTCTTCAGCGTAAACGTTTTTTGGATGTTCCGAAGAAGTTTCATATGAAAATGTTCTTCAGCGTAAACGTTTTTTGGATGTTCCGAAGAAGTTTCATATGAAAATGTTCTGCAGCGTAAACGTTTTTTGGATGTTCCGAAGAAGTTTCATATGAAAATGTTCTTTAGCGTAAACGTTTTCTGGATGTTCCGAAGAAGTTTCATATGAAAATGTTCTGCAGCGTAAACGTTTTTTGGATGTTCCGAAGAAGTTTCATATGAAAATGTTCTTTAGCGTAAACGTTTTCTGGATGTTCCGAAGAAGTTTCATATGAAAATGTTCTGCAGCTTAAACGTTTTTTGGTTGTTCCGAAGAAGTTTCATATGAAAATGTTCTTCAGCGTAAACGTTTTCTGGTTGTTCCGAAGAAGTTTCATATGAAAATGTTCTGCAGCGGAAACGTTTTTTGGATGTTCCGAAGAAGTTTCATATGAAAATGTTCTTCAGCGTAAACGTTTTCTGGATGTTCCGAAGAAGTTTCATATGAAAATGTTCTGCAGCGTAAACGTTTTTTGGATGTTCCGAAGAAGTTTCATATGAAAATGTTCTTCAGCGTAAACGTTTTCTGGTTGTTCCGAAGAAGTTTCATATGAAAATGTTCTTCAGCGTAAACGTTTTTTGGATGTTCCGAAGAAGTTTCATATGAAAATGTTCTTCAGCGTAAACGTTTTTTGGATGTTCCGAAGAAGTTTCATATGAAAATGTTCTTCAGCGTAAACGTTTTCTGGATGTTCCGAAGAAGTTTCATATGAAAATGTTCTGCAGCGTAAACGTTTTCTGGATGTTCCGAAGAAGTTTCATATGAAAATGTTCTTCAGCGTAAACGTTTTCTGGATGTTCCGAAGAAGTTTCATATGAAAATGTTCTTCAGCGTAAACGTTTTTTGGATGTTCCGAAGAAGTTTCATATGAAAATGTTCTTCAGCGTAAACGTTTTCTGGTTGTTCTGATGTAGTTTCATATGAAAATGTTCTTCAGCGTAAACGTTTTCTGGTTGTTCCGAAGAAGTTTCATATGAAAATGTTCTTCAGCGTAAACGTTTTCTGGATGTTCCGAAGAAGTTTCATATGAAAATGTTCTTCAGCGTAAACGTTTTTTGGATGTTCCGAAGAAGTTTCATATGAAAATGTTCTTCAGCGTAAACGTTTTCTGGATGTTCCGAAGAAGTTTCATATGAAAATGTTCTGCAGCGTAAACGTTTTTTGGATGTTCCGAAGAAGTTTCATATGAAAATGTTCTGCAGCGTAAACGTTTTTTGGATGTTCCGAAGAAGTTTCATATGAAAATGTTCTGCAGCGTAAACGTTTTTTGGATGTTCCGAAGAAGTTTCATATGAAAATGTTCTTCAGCGTAAACGTTTTCTGGTTGTTCTGATGTAGTTTCATATGAAAATGTTCTGCAGCGTAAACGTTTTTTGGATGTTCCGAAGAAGTTTCATATGAAAATGTTCTGCAGCGTAAACGTTTTTTGGATGTTCCGAAGAAGTTTCATATGAAAATGTTCTGCAGCGTAAACGTTTTTTGGATGTTCCGAAGAAGTTTCATATGAAAATGTTCTTCAGCGTAAACGTTTTCTGGTTGTTCCGAAGAAGTTTCATATGAAAATGTTCTTCAGCGTAAACGTTTTTTGGATGTTCCGAAGAAGTTTCATATGAAAATGTTCTGCAGCGTAAACGTTTTTGGATGTTCCGAAGAAGTTTCATATGAAAATGTTCTTCAGCGTAAACGTTTTCTGGTTGTTCTGATGTAGTTTCATATGAAAATGTTCTTCAGCGTAAACGTTTTCTGGTTGTTCCGAAGAAGTTTCATATGAAAATGTTCTTCAGCGTAAACGTTTTTTGGATGTTCCGAAGAAGTTTCATATGAAAATGTTCTTCAGCGTAAACGTTTTTTGGATGTTCCGAAGAAGTTTCATATGAAAATGTTCTGCAGCGTAAACGTTTTTTGGATGTTCCGAAGAAGTTTCATATGAAAATGTTCTTTAGCGTAAACGTTTTCTGGATGTTCCGAAGAAGTTTCATATGAAAATGTTCTGCAGCGTAAACGTTTTTTGGATGTTCCGAAGAAGTTTCATATGAAAATGTTCTTTAGCGTAAACGTTTTCTGGATGTTCCGAAGAAGTTTCATATGAAAATGTTCTGCAGCTTAAACGTTTTTTGGTTGTTCCGAAGAAGTTTCATATGAAAATGTTCTTCAGCGTAAACGTTTTCTGGTTGTTCCGAAGAAGTTTCATATGAAAATGTTCTGCAGCGGAAACGTTTTTTGGATGTTCCGAAGAAGTTTCATATGAAAATGTTCTTCAGCGTAAACGTTTTCTGGATGTTCCGAAGAAGTTTCATATGAAAATGTTCTTTAGCGTAAACGTTTTCTGGATGTTCCGAAGAAGTTTCATATGAAAATGTTCTGCAGCGTAAACGTTTTTTGGATGTTCCGAAGAAGTTTCATATGAAAATGTTCTTTAGCGTAAACGTTTTCTGGATGTTCCGAAGAAGTTTCATATGAAAATGTTCTGCAGCGTAAACGTTTTTTGGATGTTCCGAAGAAGTTTCATATGAAAATGTTCTTTAGCGTAAACGTTTTCTGGATGTTCCGAAGAAGTTTCATATGAAAATGTTCTGCAGCGTAAACGTTTTTTGGATGTTCCGAAGAAGTTTCATATGAAAATGTTCTGCAGCGTAAACGTTTTTTGGATGTTCCGAAGAAGTTTCATATGAAAATGTTCTTTAGCGTAAACGTTTTCTGGATGTTCCGAAGAAGTTTCATATGAAAATGTTCTGCAGCGTAAACGTTTTTTTGGATGTTCCGAAGAAGTTTCATATGAAAATGTTCTTTAGCGTAAACGTTTTCTGGATGTTCCGAAGAAGTTTCATATGAAAATGTTCTGCAGCGTAAACGTTTTTTGGATGTTCCGAAGAAGTTTCATATGAAAATGTTCTTTAGCGTAAACGTTTTCTGGATGTTCCGAAGAAGTTTCATATGAAAATGTTCTGCAGCGTAAACGTTTTTTGGATGTTCCGAAGAAGTTTCATATGAAAATGTTCTTTAGCGTAAACGTTTTCTGGATGTTCCGAAGAAGTTTCATATGAAAATGTTCTGCAGCGTAAACGTTTTTTGGATGTTCCGAAGAAGTTTCATATGAAAATGTTCTGCAGCGTAAACGTTTTTGGATGTTCCGAAGAAGTTTCATATGAAAATGTTCTTCAGCGTAAACGTTTTTTGGATGTTCCGAAGAAGTTTCATATGAAAATGTTCTTCAGCGTAAACGTTTTCTGGATGTTCCGAAGAAGTTTCATATGAAAATGTTCTGCAGCGTAAACGTTTTTTGGATGTTCCGAAGAAGTTTCATATGAAAATGTTCTTCAGCGTAAACGTTTTCTGGTTGTTCTGATGTAGTTTCATATGAAAATGTTCTTCAGCGTAAACGTTTTCTGGTTGTTCCGAAGAAGTTTCATATGAAAATGTTCTTCAGCGTAAACGTTTTTTGGATGTTCCGAAGAAGTTTCATATGGAAATGTTCTTCAGCGTAAACGTTTTTTGGATGTTCCGAAGAAGTTTCATATGAAAATGTTCTGCAGCGTAAACGTTTTCTGGATGTTCCGAAGAAGTTTCATATGAAAATGTTCTTTAGCGTAAACGTTTTCTGGATGTTCCGAAGAAGTTTCATATGAAAATGTTCTGCAGCGTAAACGTTTTTTGGATGTTCCGAAGAAGATTCATATGAAAATGTTCTTCAGCGTAAACGTTTTCTGGTTGTTCTGATGTAGTTTCATATGAAAATGTTCTTCAGCGTAAACGTTTTCTGGTTGTTCCGAAGAAGTTTCATATGAAAATGTTCTGCAGCGTAAACGTTTTTTGGATGTTCCGAAGAAGTTTCATATGAAAATGTTCTTCAGCGTAAACGTTTTTTGGATGTTCCGAAGAAGTTTCATATGAAAATGTTCTGCAGCGTAAACGTTTTTTGGATGTTCCGAAGAAGTTTCATATGAAAATGTTCTTCAGTGGAAACGTTTTTTTGATGTTCCGAAGAAGTTTCATATGAAAATGTTCTTCAGTGGAAACGTTTTTTGGATGTTCCGAAGAAGTTTCATATGAAAATGTTCTTCAGTGGAAACGTTTTTTGGATGTTCCGAAGAAGTTTCAAATGAAAATGTTCTTCAGCGTAAACGTTTTTTGGATGTTCCGAAGAAGTTTCATATGAAAATGTTCTTCAGCGTAAACGTTTTTTGGATGTTCCGAAGAAGTTTCATATGAAAATGTTCTTCAGTGGAAACGTTTTTTGGATGTTCCGAAGAAGTTTCATATGAAAATGTTCTTCAGCGTAAACGTTTTTTGGATGTTCCGAAGAAGTTTCATATGAAAATGTTCTTCAGCGTAAACGTTTTTTGGATGTTCCGAAGAAGTTTCATATGAAAATGTTCTTCAGTGGAAACGTTTTTAAGATGTTCCGATGTCGTTTTATATGAAAATGTTCTGCAGTGAAAACGTTTTTAAGATGTTCCGATGTCGTTTTATATGAAAATTTTCTGCAGCGGAAACGTTTTTAAGATGTTCCGATGTCGTTTTATATGAAAATGTTCTGCAGCGGAAACGTTTTTAAGATGTTCCGATGTCGTTTTATATGAAAATGTTCTGCAGCGGAAACGTTTTTAAGATGTTCCGATGTCGTTTTATATGAAAATGTTCTGCAGTGGAAACGTTTTTAAGATGTTCCGAAGTCGTTTTATATGAAAATGTTCTGCAGCGGAAACGTTTTTAAGATGTTCCGAAGTCGTTTTATATGAAAATGTTCTGCAGCGGAAACGTTTTTAAGATGTTCCGAAGTCGTTTTATATGAAAAGGTTCTGCAGTGGAAACGTTTTTAAGATGTTCCGATGTCGTTTTATATGAAAATGTTCTGCAGCGGAAACGTTTTTAAGATGTTCCGAAGTCGTTTTATATGAAAATGTTCTGCAGTGAAAACGTTTTTAAGATGTTCCGATGTCGTTTTATATGAAAATGCTCTGCAGCGGAAACGTTTTTAAGATGTTCCGATGTCGTTTTATATGAAAATGTTCTGCAGCGGAAACGTTTTTAAGATGTTCCGATGTCGTTTTATATGAAAATGTTCTGCAGCGGAAATGTTTTTAAGATGTTCCGAAGTCGTTTTATATGAAAATGTTCTGCAGCGGAAACGTTTTTAAGATGTTCCGATGTCGTTTTATATGAAAATGCTCTGCAGCGGAAACGTTTTTAAGATGTTCCGATGTCGTTTTATATGAAAATGTTCTACAGCGGAAACGTTTTTAAGATGTTCCGAAGTCGTTTTATATGAAAATGTTCTGCAGCGGAAACGTTTTTAAGATGTTCCGATGTCGTTTTATATGAAAATGTTCTACAGCGGAAACGTTTTTAAGATGTTCCGAAGTCGTTTTATATGAAAATGTTCTGCAGTGAAAACGTTTTTAAGATGTTCCGATGTCGTTTTATATGAAAATGTTCTGCAGCGGAAACGTTTTTAAGATGTTCCGATGTCGTTTTATATGAAAATGTTCTGCAGCGGAAACGGTTTTTGGATGTTCCGATGTCGTCGGAATGAAAATGTTCTGCAGCGAAAACGTTTTTTGAATGTTCCGATGTCGTTGGAATGAAAATGTTCTGCAGCGGAAACGTTTTTTGGATGTTCCGATGTCGTTGGAATGAAAATGTTCTGCAGCAGAAACGTTTTTGGGATGTTCCGATGCCGTTGGAATGAAAATGTTCTGCAGCAGAAACGTTTTCCGGATGTTCCGATGTCGTTGGAATGAAAATGTTCTGCAGCGGAAACTTTTTTTGGATGTTCCGATGTCGTTGGAATGAAAATGTTCTGCAGCGGAAACGTTTTTTGGATGTTCCGATGTCGTTGGAATGAAAATGTTCTGCAGCGGAAACGTTTTTAAGATGTTCCGATGTCGTTTTATATGAAAATGTTCTGCAGCGGAAACGGTTTTTGGATGTTCCGATGTCGTCGGAATGAAAATGTTCTGCAGCGGAAACGTTTTTTGAATGTTCCGATGCCGTTGGAATGAAAATGTTCTGCAGCGGAAACGTTTTTCGGATGTTCCGATTTCGTTGGAATGAAAATGTTCTGCACCGGAAACGTTTTTTGGATGTTCCGATGTCGTTGGAATGAAAATGTTCTGCAGCAGAAACGTTTTTTGAATGTACCGATGCCGTTGAAATGAAAATGTTCTGCAGCGGAAACGTTTTTTGGATATTCTGATGTCGTTGGAATGAAAATGTTCTGCAGCGGAAACGTTTTTTGAATGTTCCGATGCCGTTGGAATGAAAATGTTCTGCAGCAGAAACGTTTTTTGAATGTTCCGATGCCGTTGAAATGAAAATGTTCTGCAGCGGAAACGTTTTTCAGATGTTCCGATTTCGTTGGAATGAAAATGTTCTGCAGCAGAAACGTTTTTTGAATGTTCCGATGCCGTTGAAATGAAAATGTTCTGCAGCGGAAACGTTTTTTGAATGTTCCGATGCCGTTGGAATGAAAATGTTCTGCAGCGGAAACGTTTTTTGGATATTCTGATGTCGTTGGAATGAAAATGTTCTGCAGCAGAAACGTTTTTTGAATGTTCCGATGCCGTTGAAATGAAAATGTTCTGCAGCGGAAACGTTTTTTGGATGTTTCGATGTCGTTGGAATGAAAATGTTCTGCAGCGGAAACGTTTTTTGGATGTTCCGATGTCGTTGGAATGAAAATGTTCTGCAGCGGAAACGTTTTTTGAATGTTCCGATGCCGTTGGAATGAAAATGTTCTGCAGCGGAAACGTTTTTTGGATATTCTGATGTCGTTGGAATGAAAATGTTCTGCAGCGGAAACGTTTTTTGGATGTTTCGATGTCGTTGGAATGAAAATGTTCTGCAGCGGAAACGTTTTTAAGATGTTCCGATGTCGTTTTATATGAAAATGTTCTGCAGCGGAAACGGTTTTTGGATGTTCCGATGTCGTCGGAATGAAAATGTTCTGCAGCGGAAACGTTTTTTGAATGTTCCGATGCCGTTGGAATGAAAATGTTCTGCAGCGGAAACGTTTTTCGGATGTTCCGATTTCGTTGGAATGAAAATGTTCTGCACCGGAAACGTTTTTTGGATGTTCCGATGTCGTTGGAATGAAAATGTTCTGCAGCAGAAACGTTTTTTGAATGTTCCGATGCCGTTGAAATGAAAATGTTCTGCAGCGGAAACGTTTTTTGGATATTCTGATGTCGTTGGAATGAAAATGTTCTGCAGCGGAAACGTTTTTTGAATGTTCCGATGCCGTTGGAATGAAAATGTTCTGCAGCAGAAACGTTTTTTGAATGTTCCGATGCCGTTGAAATGAAAATGTTCTGCAGCGGAAACGTTTTTCAGATGTTCCGATTTCGTTGGAATGAAAATGTTCTGCAGCGGAAACGTTTTTCGGATGTTTCGATGTCGTTGGAATGAAAATGTTCTGCAGCGGAAACGTTTTTTGGATGTTCCGATGTCGTTGGAATGAAAATGTTCTGCAGCAGAAACGTTTTTTGAATGTTCCGATGCCGTTGAAATGAAAATGTTCTGCACCGGAAACGTTTTTCGGATGTTCCGATTTCGTTGGAATGAAAATGTTCTGCAGCGGAAACGTTTTTTGGATGTTTCGATGTCGTTGGAATGAAAATGTTCTGCAGCGAAAACGTTTTTTGGATGTTCCGATGTCGTTGGAATGAAAATGTTCTGCAGCGGAAACGTTTTTTGAATGTTCCGATGCCGTTGGAATGAAAATGTTCTGCAGCGGAAACGTTTTTTGGATGTTCCGATTTCGTTGGAATGAAAATGTTCTGCAGCGGAAACGTTTTTTGGATGTTTCGATGTCGTTGGAATGAAAATGTTCTGCAGCGGAAACGTTTTTTGGATGTTTCGATGTCGTTGGAATGAAAATGTTCTGCAGCGGAAACGTTTTTTGAATGTTCCGATGTCGTTGAAATGAAAATGTTCTGCAGCGGAAACGTTTTTTGGATGTTCCGATGTCGTTGGAATGAAAATGTTCTGCAGCGGAAACGTTTTTTGGATGTTTCGATGTCGTTGGAATGAAAATGTTCTGCAGCGGAAACGTTTTTTGGATGTTCCGATGTCGTTGGAATGAAAATGTTCTGCAGCAGAAACGTTTTTGGGATGTTCCGATGCCGTTGGAATGAAAATGTTCTGCAGCGGAAACGTTTTTTGAATGTTCCGATGCCGTTGGAATGAAAATGTTCTGCAGCGGAAACGTTTTTTGGATGTTCCGATGTCGTTGGAATGAAAATGTTCTGCAGCGGAAACGTTTTTTGAATGTTCCGATGTCGTTGGAATGAAAATGTTCTGCAGCGGAAACGTTTTTTGAATGTTCCGATGTCGTTGGAATGAAAATGTTCTGCAGCGGAAACGTTTTTTGGATGTTTCGATGTCGTTGGAATGAAAATGTTCTGCAGCGGAAACGTTTTTTGGATGTTCCGATGTCGTTGGAATGAAAATGTTCTGCAGCGGAAACGTTTTTTGGATGTTCCGATGTCGTTGGAATGAAAATGTTCTGCAGCGGAAACGTTTTTTGAATGTTCCGATGTCGTTGGAATGAAAATGTTCTGCAGCGGAAACGTTTTTTGGATGTTTCGATGTCGTTGGAATGAAAATGTTCTGCAGCAGAAACGTTTTTGGGATGTTCCGATGCCGTTGGAATGAAAATGTTCTGCAGCGGAAACGTTTTTTGAATGTTCCGATGCCGTTGGAATGAAAATGTTCTGCAGCGGAAACGTTTTTTGGATGTTCCGATGTCGTTGGAATGAAAATGTTCTGCAGCGGAAACGTTTTTTGAATGTTCCGATGTCGTTGGAATGAAAATGTTCTGCAGCGGAAACGTTTTTTGAATGTTCCGATGTCGTTGGAATGAAAATGTTCTACAGCGGAAACGTTTTTTGAATGTTCCGATGCCGTTGGAATGAAAATGTTCTGCAGCGGAAACGTTTTTTGAATGTTCCGATGTCGTTGGAATGAAAATGTTCTACAGCGGAAACGTTTTTTGAATGTTCCGATGCCGTTGGAATGAAAATGTTCTGCAGCGGAAACGTTTTTTGGATATTCTGATGTCGTTGGAATGAAAATGTTCTGCAGCGGAAACGTTTTTTGGATGTTCCGATGTCGTTGGAATGAAAATGTTCTGCAGCGGAAACGTTTTTTGGATGTTCCGATGTCGTTGGAATGAAAATGTTCTGCAGCGGAAACGTTTTTTGAATGTTCCGATGTCGTTGGAATGAAAATGTTCTGCAGCGGAAACGTTTTTTGAATGTTCCGATGCCGTTGGAATGAAAATGTTCTGCAGCGGAAACGTTTTTTGGATGTTCCGATGTCGTTGGAATGAAAATGTTCTGCAGCAGAAACGTTTTTGGGATGTTCCGATGCCGTTGGAATGAAAATGTTCTGCAGCGGAAACGTTTTTTGAATGTTCCGATGCCGTTGGAATGAAAATGTTCTGCAGCGGAAACGTTTTTTGGATGTTCCGATGTCGTTGGAATGAAAATGTTCTGCAGCGGAAACGTTTTTTGAATGTTCCGATGTCGTTGGAATGAAAATGTTCTGCAGCGGAAACGTTTTTTGAATGTTCCGATGTCGTTGGAATGAAAATGTTCTGCAGCGGAAACGTTTTTTGGATGTTTCGATGTCGTTGGAATGAAAATGTTCTGCAGCGGAAACGTTTTTTGGATGTTCCGATGTCGTTGGAATGAAAATGTTCTGCAGCGGAAACGTTTTTTGGATGTTCCGATGTCGTTGGAATGAAAATGTTCTGCAGCGGAAACGTTTTTTGGATGTTTCGATGTCGTTGGAATGAAAATGTTCTGCAGCGGAAACGTTTTTTGAATGTTCCGATGCCGTTGGAATGTAAATGTTCTGCAGCGGAAACGTTTTTTGGATGTTTCGATGTCGTTGGAATGAAAATGTTCTGCAGCGGAAACGTTTTTTGGATGTTCCGATGTCGTTGGAATGAAAATGTTCTGCAGCGGAAACGTTTTTTGAATGTTCCGATGTCGTTGGAATGAAAATGTTCTGCAGCGGAAACGTTTTTTGGATGTTTCGATGTCGTTGGAATGAAAATGTTCTGCAGCGGAAACGTTTTTTGGATGTTTCGATGTCGTTGGAATGAAAATGTTCTGCAGCGGAAACGTTTTTTGGATGTTCCGATGTCGTTGGAATGAAAATGTTCTGCAGCAGAAACGTTTTTTGAATGTTCCGATGCCGTTGAAATGAAAATGTTCTGCACCGGAAACGTTTTTCGGATGTTCCGATTTCGTTGGAATGAAAATGTTCTGCAGCGGAAACGTTTTTTGGATGTTTCGATGTCGTTGGAATGAAAATGTTCTCCAGCGGAAACGTTTTTTGGATGTTCCGATGTCGTTGGAATGAAAATGTTCTGCAGCGGAAACGTTTTTTGAATGTTCCGATGCCGTTGGAATGAAAATGTTCTGCAGCGGAAACGTTTTTTGGATATTCTGATGTCGTTGAAATGAAAATGTTCTGCAGCGGAAACGTTTTTTGGATGTTCCGATGCCGTTGAAATGAAAATGTTCTGCACCGGAAACGTTTTTCGGATGTTCCGATTTCGTTGGAATGAAAATGTTCTGCAGCGGAAACGTTTTTGGGATGTTCCGATGTCGTTGGAATGAAAATGTTCTGCAGCAGAAACGTTTTTTGAATGTTCCGATGTCGTTGGAATGAAAATGTTCTGCAGCGGAAACGTTTTTTGGATGTTCCGATGTCGTTGGAATGAAAATGTTCTGCAGCGAAAACGTGTTTTGGATGTTCCGATGTCGTTGGAATGAAAATGTTCTGCAGCGGAAACGTTTTTTGGATGTTCCGATGCCGTTGAAATGAAAATGTTCTGCAGCGGAAACGTTTTCCGGATGTTCCGATGTCGTTGGAATGAAAATGTTCTGCAGCGGAAACTTTTTTTGGATGTTCCGATGTCGTTGGAATGAAAATGTTCTGCAGCGGAAACGTTTTTTGGATGTTCCGATATCGTTGGAATGAAAATGTTCTGCAGCGAAAACGTTTTTTGGATGTTCCGATGTCGTTGGGATGAAAATGTTCTGCAGCGGAAACGTTTTTTGGATGTTCCGATGTCGTTGGAATGAAAATGTTCTGCAGCGGAAACGTTTTTTGGATGTTCCGATGTCGTTGGAATGAAAATGTTCTGCAGCGCAAACGTTTTTTGAATGTTCCGATGTCGTTGGAATGAAAATGTTCTGCAGCAGAAACGTTTTTTGAATGTTCCGATGCCGTTGAAATGAAAATGTTCTGCAGCGGAAACGTTTTTTGGATATTCTGATGTCGTTGGAATGAAAATGTTCTGCAGCGGAAACGTTTTTTGAATGTTCCGATGCCGTTGGAATGAAAATGTTCTGCAGCAGAAACGTTTTTTGAATGTTCCGATGCCGTTGGAATGAAAATGTTCTGCAGCGGAAACGTTTTTCAGATGTTCCGATTTCGTTGGAATGAAAATGTTCTGCAGCGGAAACGTTTTTTGAATGTTCCGATGCCGTTGGAATGAAAATGTTCTGCAGCGGAAACGTTTTTTGGATATTCTGATGTCGTTGGAATGAAAATGTTCTGCAGCGGAAACGTTTTTTGGATGTTTCGATGTCGTTGGAATGAAAATGTTCTGCAGCGGAAACGTTTTTTGGATGTTCCGATGTCGTTGGAATGAAAATGTTCTGCAGCAGAAACGTTTTTTGAATGTTCCGATGCCGTTGAAATGAAAATGTTCTGCACCGGAAACGTTTTTCGGATGTTCCGATTTCGTTGGAATGAAAATGTTCTGCAGCGGAAACGTTTTTTGGATGTTTCGATGTCGTTGGAATGAAAATGTTCTGCAGCGGAAACGTTTTTTGGATGTTCCGATGTCGTTGAAATGAAAATGTTCTGCAGCGGAAACGTTTTTTGAATGTTCCGATGCCGTTGGAATGAAAATGTTCTGCAGCGGAAACGTTTTTTGGATATTCTGATGTCGTTGGAATGAAAATGTTCTGCAGCGGAAACGTTTTTTGGATGTTTCGATGTCGTTGGAATGAAAATGTTCTGCAGCGGAAACGTTTTTTGGATGTTTCGATGTCGTTGGAATGAAAATGTTCTGCAGCGGAAACGTTTTTTGAATGTTCCGATGTCGTTGAAATGAAAATGTTCTGCAGCGGAAACGTTTTTTGGATGTTTCGATGTCGTTGGAATGAAAATGTTCTGCAGCGGAAACGTTTTTTGGATGTTTCGATGTCGTTGGAATGAAAATGTTCTGCAGCAGAAACGTTTTTTGAATGTTCCGATGCCGTTGAAATGAAAATGTTCTGCACCGGAAACGTTTTTCGGATGTTCCGATTTCGTTGGAATGAAAATGTTCTGCAGCGGAAACGTTTTTTGGATGTTTCGATGTCGTTGGAATGAAAATGTTCTGCAGCGGAAACGTTTTTTGGATGTTCCGATGTCGTTGAAATGAAAATGTTCTGCAGAGGAAACGTTTTTTGAATGTTCCGATGCCGTTGGAATGAAAATGTTCTGCAGCGGAAACGTTTTTTGGATATTCTGATGTCGTTGGAATGAAAATGTTCTGCAGCGGAAACGTTTTTTGGATGTTTCGATGTCGTTGGAATGAAAATGTTCTGCAGCGGAAACGTTTTTTGGATGTTTCGATGTCGTTGGAATGAAAATGTTCTGCAGCGGAAACGTTTTTTGGATGTTTCGATGTCGTTGGAATGAAAATGTTCTGCAGCGGAAACGTTTTTTGGATGTTCCGATGTCGTTGGAATGAAAATGTTCTGCAGCAGAAACGTTTTTGGGATGTTCCGATGCCGTTGGAATGAAAATGTTCTGCAGCGGAAACGTTTTTTGAATGTTCCGATGCCGTTGGAATGAAAATGTTCTGCAGCGGAAACGTTTTTTGGATGTTTCGATGTCGTTGGAATGAAAATGTTCTGCAGCGGAAACGTTTTTTGGATGTTCCGATGTCGTTGGAATGAAAATGTTCTGCAGCGGAAACGTTTTTTGGATGTTTCGATGTCGTTGGAATGAAAATGTTCTGCAGCGGAAACGTTTTTTGGATGTTCCGATGTCGTTGGAATGAAAATGTTCTGCAGCGGAAACGTTTTTTGAATGTTCCGATGCCGTTGGAATGAAAATGTTCTGCAGCGGAAACGTTTTTTGAATGTTCCGATGTCGTTGGAATGAAAATGTTCTGCAGCGGAAACGTTTTTTGGATGTTCCGATGTCGTTGGAATGAAAATGTTCTGCAGCGGAAACGTTTTTTGAATGTTCCGATGTCGTTGGAATGAAAATGTTCTGCAGCAGAAACGTTTTTGGGATGTTCCGATGTCGTTGGATTGAAAATGTTCTGCAGCAGAAACGTTTTTTGAATGTTCCGATGTCGTTGGAATGAAAATGTTCTGCAGCGGAAACGTTTTTTGGATGTTCCGATGTCGTTGGAATGAAAATGTTCTGCAGCAGAAACGTTTTTTGAATGTTCCGATGTCGTTGGAATGAAAATGTTCTGCAGCAGAAACGTTTTTTGGATGTTCCGATGTCGTTGGAATGAAAATGTTCTGCAGCAGAAACGTTTTTGGGATGTTCCGATGCCGTTGGAATGAAAATGTTCTGCAGCGGAAACGTTTTTTGAATGTTCCGATGCCGTTGGAATGAAAATGTTCTGCAGCGGAAACGTTTTTTGGATGTTTCGATGTCGTTGGAATGAAAATGTTCTGCAGCGGAAACGTTTTTTGGATGTTCCGATGTCGTTGGAATGAAAATGTTCTGCAGCGGAAACGTTTTTTGGATGTTTCGATGTCGTTGGAATGAAAATGTTCTGCAGCAGAAACGTTTTTGGGATGTTCCGATGCCGTTGGAATGAAAATGTTCTGCAGCGGAAACGTTTTTTGAATGTTCCGATGCCGTTGGAATGAAAATGTTCTGCAGCGGAAACGTTTTTTGAATGTTCCGATGTCGTTGGAATGAAAATGTTCTGCAGCGGAAACGTTTTTTGGATGTTCCGATGTCGTTGGAATGAAAATGTTCTGCAGCGGAAACGTTTTTTGAATGTTCCGATGTCGTTGGAATGAAAATGTTCTGCAGCAGAAACGTTTTTGGGATGTTCCGATGTCGTTGGATTGAAAATGTTCTGCAGCAGAAACGTTTTTTGAATGTTCCGATGTCGTTGGAATGAAAATGTTCTGCAGCGGAAACGTTTTTTGGATGTTCCGATGTCGTTGGAATGAAAATGTTCTGCAGCAGAAACGTTTTTTGAATGTTCCGATGTCGTTGGAATGAAAATGTTCTGCAGCGGAAACGTTTTTTGGATGTTCCGATGTCGTTGGAATGAAAATGTTCTGCAGCGAAAACGTGTTTTGGATGTTCCGATGTCGTTGGAATGAAAATGTTCTGCAGCGGAAACGTTTTTTTGGATGTTTCGATGTCGTTGGAATGAAAATGTTCTGCAGCGGAAACGTTTTTTGGATGTTTCGATGTCGTTGGAATGAAAATGTTCTGCAGCGGAAACGTTTTTGGGATGTTCCGATGTCGTTGGAATGAAAATGTTCTGCAGCAGAAACGTTTTTTGGATGTTCCGATGCCGTTGGAATGAAAATGTTCTGCAGCGGAAACGTTTTTTGAATGTTCCGATGCCGTTGGAATGAAAATGTTCTGCAGCGGAAACGTTTTTTGGATGTTTCGATGTCGTTGGAATGAAAATGTTCTGCAGCGGAAACGTTTTTTGGATGTTCCGATGTCGTTGGAATGAAAATGTTCTGCAGCGGAAACGTTTTTTGAATGTTCCGATGTCGTTGGAATGAAAATGTTCTGCAGCGGAAACGTTTTTTGGATGTTTCGATGTCGTTGGAATGAAAATGTTCTGCAGCGGAAACGTTTTTTGGATGTTCCGATGTCGTTGGAATGAAAATGTTCTGCAGCGGAAACGTTTTTTGGATGTTTCGATGTCGTTGGAATGAAAATGTTCTGCAGCGGAAACGTTTTTTGGATGTTCCGATGTCGTTGGAATGAAAATGTTCTGCAGCGGAAACGTTTTTTGAATGTTCCGATGCCGTTGGAATGAAAATGTTCTGCAGCAGAAACGTTTTTGGGATGTTCCGATGTCGTTGGAATGAAAATGTTCTGCAGCGGAAACGTTTTTTGGAAGTTCTGAAGTCGTTTTGAATGAAAATGTTCTGCAGCGGAAACGTTTTTTGAATGTTCCGAAGTCGTTTTGAATGAAAATGTTCTGCAGCGGAAACGTTTTTTGAATGTTCCGATTCCGTTGGAATGAAAATGTTCTGCAGCGGAAACGTTTTTTGGATATTCTGATGTCGTTGAAATGAAAATGTTCTGCAGCGGAAACGTTTTTTGGATGTTTCGATGTCGTTGGAATGAAAATGTTCTGCAGCGGAAACGTTTTTGGGATGTTCCGATGTCGTTGGAATGAAAATGTTCTGCAGCAGAAACGTTTTTTGAATGTTCCGATGTCGTTGGAATGAAAATGTTCTGCAGCGGAAACGTTTTTTGGATGTTCCGATGTCGTTGGAATGAAAATGTTCTGCAGCGAAAACGTGTTTTGGATGTTCCGATGTCGTTGGAATGAAAATGTTCTGCAGCGGAAACGTTTTTTGGATGTTTCGATGTCGTTGGAATGAAAATGTTCTGCAGCGGAAACGTTTTTTGGATGTTTCGATGTCGTTGGAATGAAAATGTTCTGCAGCGGAAACGTTTTTTGGATGTTCCGATGTCGTTGGAATGAAAATGTTCTGCAGCAGAAACGTTTTTGGGATGTTCCGATGCCGTTGGAATGAAAATGTTCTGCAGCGGAAACGTTTTTTGAATGTTCCGATGCCGTTGGAATGAAAATGTTCTGCAGCGGAAACGTTTTTTGGATGTTTCGATGTCGTTGGAATGAAAATGTTCTGCAGCGGAAACGTTTTTTGGATGTTCCGATGTCGTTGGAATGAAAATGTTCTGCAGCGGAAACGTTTTTTGAATGTTCCGATGTCGTTGGAATGAAAATGTTCTGCAGCGGAAACGTTTTTTGGATGTTTCGATGTCGTTGGAATGAAAATGTTCTGCAGCGGAAACGTTTTTTGGATGTTCCGATGTCGTTGGAATGAAAATGTTCTGCAGCGGAAACGTTTTTTGGATGTTTCGATGTCGTTGGAATGAAAATGTTCTGCAGCGGAAACGTTTTTTGAATGTTCCGATGCCGTTGGAATGAAAATGTTCTGCAGCGGAAACGTTTTTTGGATGTTTCGATGTCGTTGGAATGAAAATGTTCTGCAGCGGAAACGTTTTTTGGATGTTCCGATGTCGTTGGAATGAAAATGTTCTGCAGCGGAAACGTTTTTTGAATGTTCCGATGTCGTTGGAATGAAAATGTTCTGCAGCGGAAACGTTTTTTGGATGTTTCGATGTCGTTGGAATGAAAATGTTCTGCAGCGGAAACGTTTTTTGGATGTTCCGATGTCGTTGGAATGAAAATGTTCTGCAGCGGAAACGTTTTTTGGATGTTCCGATGTCGTTGGAATGAAAATGTTCTGCAGCGGAAACGTTTTTTGAATGTTCCGATGCCGTTGGAATGAAAATGTTCTGCAGCAGAAACGTTTTTGGGATGTTCCGATGCCGTTGGAATGAAAATGTTCTGCAGCGGAAACGTTTTTTGAATGTTCCGATGCCGTTGGAATGAAAATGTTCTGCAGCGGAAACGTTTTTTGAATGTTCCGATGTCGTTGGAATGAAAATGTTCTGCAGCAGAAACGTTTTTGGGATGTTCCGATGTCGTTGGATTGAAAATGTTCTGCAGCGGAAACGTTTTTTGGATGTTCCGATGTCGTTGAAATGAAAATGTTCTGCAGCGGAAACGTTTTTTGAATGTTCCGATGTCGTTGGAATGAAAATGTTCTGCAGCAGAAACGTTTTTGGGATGTTCCGATGCCGTTGGAATGAAAATGTTCTGCAGCGGAAACGTTTTTTGAATGTTCCGATTCCGTTGGAATGAAAATGTTCTGCAGCGGAAACGTTTTTTGGATATTCTGATGTCGTTGAAATGAAAATGTTCTGCAGCGGAAACGTTTTTTGGATGTTTCGATGTCGTTGGAATGAAAATGTTCTGCAGCGGAAACGTTTTTGGGATGTTCCGATGTCGTTGGAATGAAAATGTTCTGCAGCAGAAACGTTTTTTGAATGTTCCGATGTCGTTGGAATGAAAATGTTCTGCAGCGGAAACGTTTTTTGGATGTTCCGATGTCGTTGGAATGAAAATGTTCTGCAGCGAAAACGTGTTTTGGATGTTCCGATGTCGTTGGAATGAAAATGTTCTGCAGCGGAAACGTTTTTTGGATGTTCCGATGCCGTTGAAATGAAAATGTTCTGCAGCGGAAACGTTTTTTGGATGTTTCGATGTCGTTGGAATGAAAATGTTCTGCAGCGGAAACGTTTTTTGAATGTTCCGATGCCGTTGGAATGAAAATGTTCTGCAGCGGAAACGTTTTTTGAATGTTCCGATGTCGTTGGAATGAAAATGTTCTGCAGCGGAAACGTTTTTTGGATGTTCCGATGTCGTTGGAATGAAAATGTTCTGCAGCGGAAACGTTTTTTGAATGTTCCGATGTCGTTGGAATGAAAATGTTCTGCAGCGGAAACGTTTTTTGGATGTTCCGATGTCGTTGGAATGAAAATGTTCTGCAGCGGAAACGTTTTTTGAATGTTCCGATGTCGTTGGAATGAAAATGTTCTGCAGCAGAAACGTTTTTGGGATGTTCCGATGTCGTTGGATTGAAAATGTTCTGCAGCGGAAACGTTTTTTGAATGTTCCGATTCCGTTGGAATGAAAATGTTCTGCAGCGGAAACGTTTTTTGGATGTTCCGATGTCGTTGGAATGAAAATGTTCTGCAGCGGAAACGTTTTTTGGATGTTCCGATGTCGTTGGAATGAAAATGTTCTGCAGCGGAAACGTTTTTTGAATGTTCCGATGTCGTTGGAATGAAAATGTTCTGCAGCGGAAACGTTTTTTGGATGTTTCGATGTCGTTGGAATGAAAATGTTCTGCAGCGGAAACGTTTTTTGGATGTTCCGATGTCGTTGGAATGAAAATGTTCTTCAGCGGAAACGTTTTTTGGATGTTCCGATGTCGTTGGAATGAAAATGTTCTGCAGCGGAAACGTTTTTTGAATGTTCCGATGCCGTTGGAATGAAAATGTTCTGCAGCAGAAACGTTTTTGGGATGTTCCGATGCCGTTGGAATGAAAATGTTCTGCAGCGGAAACGTTTTTTGAATGTTCCGATGCCGTTGGAATGAAAATGTTCTGCAGCGGAAACGTTTTTTGAATGTTCCGATGTCGTTGGAATGAAAATGTTCTGCAGCGGAAACGTTTTTGGGATGTTCCGATGCCGTTGGAATGAAAATGTTCTGCAGCGGAAACGTTTTTTGAATGTTCCGATGCCGTTGGAATGAAAATGTTCTGCAGCGGAAACGTTTTTTGAATGTTCCGATGTCGTTGGAATGAAAATGTTCTGCAGCGGAAACGTTTTTGGGATGTTCCGATGCCGTTGGAATGAAAATGTTCTGCAGCGGAAACGTTTTTTGAATGTTCCGATGTCGTTGGAATGAAAATGTTCTGCAGCAGAAACGTTTTTGGGATGTTCCGATGCCGTTGGAATGAAAATGTTCTGCAGCGGAAACGTTTTTTGAATGTTCCGATTCCGTTGGAATGAAAATGTTCTGCAGCGGAAACGTTTTTTGGATATTCTGATGTCGTTGAAATGAAAATGTTCTGCAGCGGAAACGTTTTTTGGATGTTTCGATGTCGTTGGAATGAAAATGTTCTGCAGCGGAAACGTTTTTGGGATGTTCCGATGTCGTTGGAATGAAAATGTTCTGCAGCAGAAACGTTTTTTGAATGTTCCGATGTCGTTGGAATGAAAATGTTCTGCAGCGGAAACGTTTTTTGGATGTTCCGATGTCGTTGGAATGAAAATGTTCTGCAGCGAAAACGTGTTTTGGATGTTCCGATGTCGTTGGAATGAAAATGTTCTGCAGCGGAAACGTTTTTTGGATGTTCCGATGCCGTTGAAATGAAAATGTTCTGCAGCGGAAACGTTTTTTGGATGTTTCGATGTCGTTGGAATGAAAATGTTCTGCAGCGGAAACGTTTTTTGAATGTTCCGATGCCGTTGGAATGAAAATGTTCTGCAGCGGAAACGTTTTTTGAATGTTCCGATGTCGTTGGAATGAAAATGTTCTGCAGCGGAAACGTTTTTTGGATGTTCCGATGTCGTTGGAATGAAAATGTTCTGCAGCGGAAACGTTTTTTGAATGTTCCGATGTCGTTGGAATGAAAATGTTCTGCAGCGGAAACGTTTTTTGGATGTTCCGATGTCGTTGGAATGAAAATGTTCTGCAGCGGAAACGTTTTTTGAATGTTCCGATGTCGTTGGAATGAAAATGTTCTGCAGCAGAAACGTTTTTGGGATGTTCCGATGTCGTTGGATTGAAAATGTTCTGCAGCGGAAACGTTTTTTGAATGTTCCGATTCCGTTGGAATGAAAATGTTCTGCAGCGGAAACGTTTTTTGGATGTTCCGATGTCGTTGGAATGAAAATGTTCTGCAGCGGAAACGTTTTTTGGATGTTCCGATGTCGTTGGAATGAAAATGTTCTGCAGCGGAAACGTTTTTTGAATGTTCCGATGCCGTTGGAATGAAAATGTTCTGCAGCGGAAACGTTTTTTGAATGTTCCGATTCCGTTGGAATGAAAATGTTCTGCAGCGGAAACGTTTTTTGGATGTTCCGATGTCGTTGGAATGAAAATGTTCTGCAGCGGAAACGTTTTTTGGATGTTCCGATGTCGTTGGAATGAAAATGTTCTGCAGCGGAAACGTTTTTTGGATGTTCCGATGTCGTTGGAATGAAAATGTTCTGCAGCGAAAACGTGTTTTGGATGTTCCGATGTCGTTGGAATGAAAATGTTCTGCAGCGGAAACGTTTTTTGGATATTCTGATGTCGTTGAAATGAAAATGTTCTGCAGCGGAAACGTTTTTTGGATGTTCCGATGTCGTTGGATTGAAAATGTTCTGCAGCGGAAACGTTTTTTGGATGTTCCGATGTCGTTGGAATGAAAATGTTCTGCAGCGAAAACGTTTTTTGGATGTTCCGATGTCGTTGGGATGAAAATGTTCTGCAGCGGAAACGTTTTTTGGATGTTCCGATGTCGTTGGAATGAAAATGTTCTGCAGCGGAAACGTTTTTTGAATGTTCCGATGCCGTTGGAATGAAAATGTTCTGCAGCGGAAACGTTTTTTGGATGTTCCGATGTCGTTGGAATGAAAATGTTCTGCAGCGCAAACGTTTTTTGAATGTTCCGATGTCGTTGGAATGAAAATGTTCTGCAGCGGAAACGTTTTTTGGATGTTCCGATGTCGTTGGAATGAAAATGTTCTGCAGCGAAAACGTGTTTTGGATGTTCCGATGTCGTTGGAATGAAAATGTTCTGCAGCGGAAACGTTTTTTGAATGTTCCGATGTCGTTGGAATGAAAATGTTCTGCAGCGGAAACGTTTTTTGGATGTTCCGATGTCGTTGGAATGAAAATGTTCTGCAGCAGAAACGTTTTTTGAATGTTCCGATGCCGTTGAAATGAAAATGTTCTGCAGCGGAAACGTTTTTTGGATATTCTGATGTCGTTGGAATGAAAATGTTCTGCAGCTCAAACGTTTTTTGAATGTTCCGATGCCGTTGGAATGAAAATGTTCTGCAGCAGAAACGTTTTTTGAATGTTCCGATGCCGTTGAAATGAAAATGTTCTGCAGCGGAAACGTTTTTTGGATGTTCCGATGTCGTTGGAATGAAAATGTTCTGCAGCGCAAACGTTTTTTGAATGTTCCGATGTCGTTGGAATGAAAATGTTCTGCAGCGGAAACGTTTTTTGGATGTTCCGATGTCGTTGGAATGAAAATGTTCTGCAGCGAAAACGTGTTTTGGATGTTCCGATGTCGTTGGAATGAAAATGTTCTGCAGCGGAAACGTTTTTTGAATGTTCCGATGTCGTTGGAATGAAAATGTTCTGCAGCGGAAACGTTTTTTGGATGTTCCGATGTCGTTGGAATGAAAATGTTCTGCAGCGGAAACGTTTTTTGGATGTTCCGATGTCGTTGGAATGAAAATGTTCTGCAGCAGAAACGTTTTTTGAATGTTCCGATGCCGTTGAAATGAAAATGTTCTGCAGCGGAAACGTTTTTTGGATATTCTGATGTCGTTGGAATGAAAATGTTCTGCAGCTCAAACGTTTTTTGAATGTTCCGATGCCGTTGGAATGAAAATGTTCTGCAGCAGAAACGTTTTTTGAATGTTCCGATGCCGTTGAAATGAAAATGTTCTGCAGCGGAAACGTTTTTTGGATGTTCCGATGTCGTTGGAATGAAAATGTTCTGCAGCGGAAACGTTTTTCAGATGTTCCGATTTCGTTGGAATGAAAATGTTCTGCAGCGGAAACGTTTTTTGGATGTTCCGATGTCGTTGGAATGAAAATGTTCTGCAGCGGAAACGTTTTTTGAATGTTCCGATGCCGTTGGAATGAAAATGTTCTGCAGCGGAAACGTTTTTTGAATGTTCCGATGCCGTTGGAATGAAAATGTTCTGCAGCGGAAACGTTTTTTGGATATTCTGATGTCGTTGAAATGAAAATGTTCTGCAGCGGAAACGTTTTTTGGATGTTTCGATGTCGTTGGAATGAAAATGTTCTGCAGCAGAAACGTTTTTGGGATGTTCCGATGTCGTTGGATTGAAAATGTTCTGCAGCGGAAACGTTTTTTGAATGTTCCGATTCCGTTGGAATGAAAATGTTCTGCAGCGGAAACGTTTTTTGGATGTTCCGATGTCGTTGGAATGAAAATGTTCTGCAGCGGAAACGTTTTTTGGATGTTCCGATGTCGTTGGAATGAAAATGTTCTGCAGCGGAAACGTTTTTTGAATGTTCCGATGCCGTTGGAATGAAAATGTTCTGCAGCGGAAACGTTTTTTGAATGTTCCGATGTCGTTGGAATGAAAATGTTCTGCAGCGGAAACGTTTTTTGGATGTTCCGATGTCGTTGGAATGAAAATGTTCTGCAGCGAAAACGTGTTTTGGATGTTCCGATGTCGTTGGAATGAAAATGTTCTGCAGCGGAAACGTTTTTTGGATATTCTGATGTCGTTGAAATGAAAATGTTCTGCAGCGGAAACGTTTTTTGGATGTTCCGATGTCGTTGGATTGAAAATGTTCTGCAGCGGAAACGTTTTTTGGATGTTCCGATGTCGTTGGAATGAAAATGTTCTGCAGCGAAAACGTTTTTTGGATGTTCCGATGTCGTTGGGATGAAAATGTTCTGCAGCGGAAACGTTTTTTGGATGTTCCGATGTCGTTGGAATGAAAATGTTCTGCAGCGGAAACGTTTTTTGGATGTTCCGATGTCGTTGGAATGAAAATGTTCTGCAGCGGAAACGTTTTTTGAATGTTCCGATGTCGTTGGAATGAAAATGTTCTGCAGCAGAAACGTTTTTGGGATGTTCCGATGTCGTTGGATTGAAAATGTTCTGCAGCAGAAACGTTTTTGGGATGTTCCGATGTCGTTGGAATGAAAATGTTCTGCAGCGGAAACGTTTTTGGGATGTTCCGATGTCGTTGGAATGAAAATGTTCTGCAGCAGAAACGTTTTTTGAATGTTCCGATGTCGTTGGAATGAAAATGTTCTGCAGCGGAAACGTTTTTTGGATGTTCCGATGCCGTTGAAATGAAAATGTTCTGCAGCGGAAACGTTTTTGGGATGTTCCGATGTCGTTGGAATGAAAATGTTCTGCAGCGGAAACGTTTTTTGAATGTTCCGATGTCGTTGGAATGAAAATGTTCTGCAGCAGAAACGTTTTTGGGATGTTCCGATGTCGTTGGAATGAAAATGTTCTGCAGCAGAAACGTTTTTTGAATGTTCCGATGTCGTTGGAATGAAAATGTTCTGCAGCAGAAACGTTTTTTGGATGTTCCGATATAATTTTGGAGAAAATGTTCTGCAGCGGAAACGTTTTTTGGATGTTCCGATGTCGTTGGAATGAAAATGTTCTGCAGCGAAAACGTGTTTTGGATGTTCCGATGTCGTTGGAATGAAAATGTTCTGCAGCGGAAACGTTTTTTGGATGTTCCGATGCCGTTGAAATGAAAATGTTCTGCAGCGGAAACGTTTTTTGGATGTTTCGATGTCGTTGGAATGAAAATGTTCTGCAGCGGAAACGTTTTTTAAATGTTCCGATGCCGTTGGAATGAAAATGTTCTGCAGCGGAAACGTTTTTTGAATGTTCCGATGTCGTTGGAATGAAAATGTTCTGCAGCGGAAACGTTTTTTGGATGTTCCGATGTCGTTGGAATGAAAATGTTCTGCAGCGGAAACGTTTTTTGAATGTTCCGATGTCGTTGGAATGAAAATGTTCTGCAGCGGAAACGTTTTTTGGATGTTCCGATGTCGTTGGAATGAAAATGTTCTGCAGCGGAAACATTTTTTGAATGTTCCGATGTCGTTGGAATGAAAATGTTCTGCAGCAGAAACGTTTTTGGGATGTTCCGATGTCGTTGGATTGAAAATGTTCTGCAGCGGAAACGTTTTTTGAATGTTCCGATTCCGTTGGAATGAAAATGTTCTGCAGCGGAAACGTTTTTTGGATGTTCCGATGTCGTTGGAATGAAAATGTTCTGCAGCGGAAACGTTTTTTGGATGTTCCGATGTCGTTGGAATGAAAATGTTCTGCAGCGGAAACGTTTTTTGAATGTTCCGATGCCGTTGGAATGAAAATGTTCTGCAGCGGAAACGTTTTTTGAATGTTCCGATGCCGTTGGAATGAAAATGTTCTGCAGCGGAAACGTTTTTTGGATATTCTGATGTCGTTGAAATGAAAATGTTCTGCAGCGGAAACGTTTTTTGGATGTTTCGATGTCGTTGGAATGAAAATGTTCTGCAGCGAAAACGTTTTTTGGATGTTCCGATGTCGTTGGATTGAAAATGTTCTGCAGCGGAAACGTTTTTTGGATGTTCCGATGTCGTTGGATTGAAAATGTTCTGCAGCGGAAACGTTTTTTGGATGTTCCGATGTCGTTGGAATGAAAATGTTCTGCAGCGGAAACGTTTTTTAAATGTTCCGATGCCGTTGGAATGAAAATGTTCTGCAGCAGAAACGTTTTTTGAATGTTCCGATGTCGTTGGAATGAAAATGTTCTGCAGCGAAAACGTTTTTTGAATGTTCCGATGTCGTTGGAATGAAAATGTTCTGCAGCAGAAACGTTTTTGGGATGTTCCGATGTCGTTGGATTGAAAATGTTCTGCAGCGGAAACGTTTTTTGGATGTTCCGATGTCGTTGGAATGAAAATGTTCTGCAGCGAAAACGTGTTTTGGATGTTCCGATGTCGTTGGAATGAAAATGTTCTGCAGCGGAAACGTTTTTTGGATGTTCCGATGTCGTTGGATTGAAAATGTTCTGCAGCGGAAACGTTTTTTGAATGTTCCGATTCCGTTGGAATGAAAATGTTCTGCAGCGGAAACGTTTTTTGGATGTTCCGATGTCGTTGGAATGAAAATGTTCTGCAGCGGAAACGTTTTTTGGATGTTCCGATGTCGTTGGAATGAAAATGTTCTGCAGCGGAAACGTTTTTTGGATGTTCCGATGTCGTTGGAATGAAAATGTTCTGCAGCGGAAACGTTTTTTGGATGTTCCGATGTCGTTGGAATGAAAATGTTCTGCAGCGGAAACGTTTTTTGGATGTTCCGATGTCGTTGGAATGAAAATGTTCTGCAGCGGAAACGTTTTTTGGATGTTCCGATGTCGTTGGAATGAAAATGTTCTGCAGCGGAAACGTTTTTTGGATGTTCCGATGTCGTTGGAATGAAAATGTTCTGCAGCGAAAACGTGTTTTGGATGTTCCGATGTCGTTGGAATGAAAATGTTCTGCAGCGGAAACGTTTTTTGAATGTTCCGATGTCGTTGGAATGAAAATGTTCTGCAGCGGAAACGTTTTTTGGATGTTCCGATGTCGTTGGAATGAAAATGTTCTGCAGCGAAAACGTGTTTTGGATGTTCCGATGTCGTTGGAATGAAAATGTTCTGCAGCGAAAACGTTTTTTGGATGTTCCGATGTCGTTGGGATGAAAATGTTCTGCAGCGGAAACGTTTTTTGGATGTTCCGATGTCGTTGGAATGAAAATGTTCTGCAGCGGAAACGTTTTTTGAATGTTCCGATGCCGTTGGAATGAAAATGTTCTGCAGCGGAAACGTTTTTTGGATGTTCCGATGTCGTTGGAATGAAAATGTTCTGCAGCGCAAACGTTTTTTGAATGTTCCGATGTCGTTGGAATGAAAATGTTCTGCAGCAGAAACGTTTTTTGAATGTTCCGATGCCGTTGAAATGAAAATGTTCTGCAGCGGAAACGTTTTTTGGATATTCTGATGTCGTTGGAATGAAAATGTTCTGCAGCTCAAACGTTTTTTGAATGTTCCGATGCCGTTGGAATGAAAATGTTCTGCAGCAGAAACGTTTTTTGAATGTTCCGATGCCGTTGAAATGAAAATGTTCTGCAGCGGAAACGTTTTTTGGATGTTCCGATGTCGTTGGAATGAAAATGTTCTGCAGCGGAAACGTTTTTCAGATGTTCCGATTTCGTTGGAATGAAAATGTTCTGCAGCGGAAACGTTTTTTGAATGTTCCGATGCCGTTGGAATGAAAATGTTCTGCAGCGGAAACGTTTTTTGGATATTCTGATGTCGTTGGAATGAAAATGTTCTGCAGCGGAAACGTTTTTTGGATGTTCCGATGTCGTTGGAATGAAAATGTTCTGCAGCGGAAACGTTTTTTGGATGTTCCGATGTCGTTGGAATGAAAATGTTCTGCAGCGAAAACGTGTTTTGGATGTTCCGATGTCGTTGGAATGAAAATGTTCTGCAGCGGAAACGTTTTTTGAATGTTCCGATGTCGTTGGAATGAAAATGTTCTGCAGCGGAAACGTTTTTTGGATGTTCCGATGTCGTTGGAATGAAAATGTTCTGCAGCGGAAACGTTTTTTGGATGTTCCGATTCCGTTGGAATGAAAATGTTCTGCAGCGGAAACGTTTTTTGGATATTCTGATGTCGTTGAAATGAAAATGTTCTGCAGCGGAAACGTTTTTTGGATGTTTCGATGTCGTTGGAATGAAAATGTTCTGCAGCGGAAACGTTTTCGGGATGTTCCGATGTCGTTGGAATGAAAATGTTCTGCAGCAGAAACGTTTTTTGAATGTTCCGATGTCGTTGGAATGAAAATGTTCTGCAGCGGAAACGTTTTTTGGATGTTCCGATGTCGTTGGAATGAAAATGTTCTGCAGCGAAAACGTGTTTTGGATGTTCCGATGTCGTTGGAATGAAAATGTTCTGCAGCGGAAACGTTTTTTGGATGTTCCGATGCCGTTGAAATGAAAATGTTCTGCAGCGGAAACGTTTTTTGGATGTTTCGATGTCGTTGGAATGAAAATGTTCTGCAGCGGAAACGTTTTTTGAATGTTCCGATGCCGTTGGAATGAAAATGTTCTGCAGCGGAAACGTTTTTTGAATGTTCCGATGTCGTTGGAATGAAAATGTTCTGCAGCGGAAACGTTTTTTGGATGTTCCGATGTCGTTGGAATGAAAATGTTCTGCAGCGGAAACGTTTTTTGAATGTTCCGATGTCGTTGGAATGAAAATGTTCTGCAGCGGAAACGTTTTTTGGATGTTCCGATGTCGTTGGAATGAAAATGTTCTGCAGCGGAAACGTTTTTTGAATGTTCCGATGTCGTTGGAATGAAAATGTTCTGCAGCAGAAACGTTTTTGGGATGTTCCGATGTCGTTGGATTGAAAATGTTCTGCAGCGGAAACGTTTTTTGAATGTTCCGATTCCGTTGGAATGAAAATGTTCTGCAGCGGAAACGTTTTTTGGATGTTCCGATGTCGTTGGAATGAAAATGTTCTGCAGCGGAAACGTTTTTTGGATGTTCCGATGTCGTTGGAATGAAAATGTTCTGCAGCGGAAACGTTTTTTGAATGTTCCGATGCCGTTGGAATGAAAATGTTCTGCAGCGGAAACGTTTTTTGAATGTTCCGATGTCGTTGGAATGAAAATGTTCTGCAGCGGAAACGTTTTTTGGATGTTCCGATGTCGTTGGAATGAAAATGTTCTGCAGCGAAAACGTGTTTTGGATGTTCCGATGTCGTTGGAATGAAAATGTTCTGCAGCGGAAACGTTTTTTGGATATTCTGATGTCGTTGAAATGAAAATGTTCTGCAGCGGAAACGTTTTTTGGATGTTTCGATGTCGTTGGAATGAAAATGTTCTGCAGCAGAAACGTTTTTTGAATGTTCCGATGTCGTTGGAATGAAAATGTTCTGCAGCGGAAACGTTTTTTGGATGTTCCGATGTCGTTGGAATGAAAATGTTCTGCAGCGAAAACGTTTTTTGGATGTTCCGATGTCGTTGGGATGAAAATGTTCTGCAGCGGAAACGTTTTTTGGATGTTCCGATGTCGTTGGAATGAAAATGTTCTGCAGCGGAAACGTTTTTTGAATGTTCCGATGCCGTTGGAATGAAAATGTTCTGCAGCGGAAACGTTTTTTGGATGTTCCGATGTCGTTGGAATGAAAATGTTCTGCAGCGCAAACGTTTTTTGAATGTTCCGATGTCGTTGGAATGAAAATGTTCTGCAGCAGAAACGTTTTTTGAATGTTCCGATGCCGTTGAAATGAAAATGTTCTGCAGCGGAAACGTTTTTTGGATATTCTGATGTCGTTGGAATGAAAATGTTCTGCAGCTCAAACGTTTTTTGAATGTTCCGATGCCGTTGGAATGAAAATGTTCTGCAGCAGAAACGTTTTTTGAATGTTCCGATGCCGTTGAAATGAAAATGTTCTGCAGCGGAAACGTTTTTTGGATGTTCCGATGTCGTTGGAATGAAAATGTTCTGCAGCGGAAACGTTTTTCAGATGTTCCGATTTCGTTGGAATGAAAATGTTCTGCAGCGGAAACGTTTTTTGAATGTTCCGATGCCGTTGGAATGAAAATGTTCTGCAGCGGAAACGTTTTTTGGATATTCTGATGTCGTTGGAATGAAAATGTTCTGCAGCGGAAACGTTTTTTGGATGTTCCGATGTCGTTGGAATGAAAATGTTCTGCAGCAGAAACGTTTTTTGAATGTTCCGATGTCGTTGGAATGAAAATGTTCTGCAGCGGAAACGTTTTTCGGATGTTCCGATTTCGTTGGAATGAAAATGTTCTGCAGCGGAAACGATTTTTGGATGTTTCGATGTCGTTGGAATGAAAATGTTCTGCAGCGGAAACGTTTTTTGGATGTTCCGATGCCGTTGGAATGAAAATGTTCTGCAGCGGAAACGTTTTTCAGATGTTCCGATTTCGTTGGAATGAAAATGTTCTGCAGCGGAAACGTTTTTTGAATGTTCCGATGCCGTTGGAATGAAAATGTTCTGCAGCGGAAACGTTTTTTGGATATTCTGATGTCGTTGGAATGAAAATGTTCTGCAGCGGAAACGTTTTTTGGATGTTTCGATGTCGTTGGAATGAAAATGTTCTGCAGCGGAAACGTTTTTTGGATGTTTCGATGTCGTTGGAATGAAAATGTTCTGCAGCGAAAACGTTTTTTGAATGTTCCGATGTCGTTGAAATGAAAATGTTCTGCAGCGGAAACGTTTTTTGGATGTTTCGATGTCGTTGGAATGAAAATGTTCTGCAGCGGAAACGTTTTTTGGATGTTCCGATGCCGTTGGAATGAAAATGTTCTGCACCGGAAACGTTTTTCGGATGTTCCGATTTCGTTGGAATGAAAATGTTCTGCAGCGGAAACGTTTTTTGGATGTTTCGATGTCGTTGGAATGAAAATGTTCTGCAGCGGAAACGTTTTTTGGATGTTCCGATGTCGTTGAAATGAAAATGTTCTGCAGCGGAAACGTTTTTTGAATGTTCCGATGCCGTTGGAATGAAAATGTTCTGCAGCGGAAACGTTTTTTGGATATTCTGATGTCGTTGGAATGAAAATGTTCTGCAGCGGAAACGTTTTTTGGATGTTCCGATGTCGTTGGAATGAAAATGTTCTGCAGCAGAAACGTTTTTTGAATGTTCCGATGTCGTTGGAATGAAAATGTTCTGCAGCGGAAACGTTTTTTGGATGTTCCGATGCCGTTGGAATGAAAATGTTCTGCACCGGAAACGTTTTTCGGATGTTCCGATTTCGTTGGAATGAAAATGTTCTGCAGCGGAAACGTTTTTTGGATGTTTCGATGTCGTTGGAATGAAAATGTTCTGCAGCGGAAACGTTTTTTGGATGTTTCGATGTCGTTGGAATGAAAATGTTCTGCAGCGGAAACGTTTTTTGGATGTTCCGATGTCGTTGGAATGAAAATGTTCTGCAGCAGAAACGTTTTTGGGATGTTCCGATGTCGTTGGAATGAAAATGTTCTGCAGCGGAAACGTTTTTTGAATGTTCCGATGTCGTTGGAATGAAAATGTTCTGCAGCGGAAACGTTTTTTGGATGTTCCGATTTCGTTGGAATGAAAATGTTCTGCAGCGGAAACGTTTTTTGGATGTTTCGATGTCGTTGGAATGAAAATGTTCTGCAGCGGAAACGATTTTTGGATGTTTCGATGTCGTTGGAATGAAAATGTTCTGCAGCGGAAACGTTTTTTGGATGTTCCGATGTCGTTGAAATGAAAATGTTCTGCAGCGGAAACGTTTTTTGAATGTTCCGATGCCGTTGGAATGAAAATGTTCTGCAGCGGAAACGTTTTTTGGATGTTCCGATGTCGTTGGAATGAAAATGTTCTGCAGCGGAAACGTTTTTTGAATGTTCCGATGTCGTTGGAATGAAAATGTTCTGCAGCGGAAACGTTTTTTGGATGTTCCGATGCCGTTGGAATGAAAATGTTCTGCACCGGAAACGTTTTTCGGATGTTCCGATTTCGTTGGAATGAAAATGTTCTGCAGCGGAAACGTTTTTTGGATGTTTCGATGTCGTTGGAATGAAAATGTTCTGCAGCGGAAACGTTTTTTGGATGTTTCGATGTCGTTGGAATGAAAATGTTCTGCAGCGAAAACGTTTTTTGAATGTTCCGATGTCGTTGAAATGAAAATGTTCTGCAGCGGAAACGTTTTTTGGATGTTTCGATGTCGTTGGAATGAAAATGTTCTGCAGCGGAAACGTTTTTTGGATGTTTCGATGTCGTTGGAATGAAAATGTTCTGCAGCGGAAACGTTTTTTGGATGTTCCGATGTCGTTGGAATGAAAATGTTCTGCAGCAGAAACGTTTTTGGGATGTTCCGATGTCGTTGGAATGAAAATGTTCTGCAGCGGAAACGTTTTTTGAATGTTCCGATGCCGTTGGAATGAAAATGTTCTGCAGCGGAAACGTTTTTTGGATGTTTCGATGTCGTTGGAATGAAAATGTTCTGCAGCGGAAACGTTTTTTGGATGTTCCGATGTCGTTGGAATGAAAATGTTCTGCAGCGGAAACGTTTTTTGAATGTTCCGATGTCGTTGGAATGAAAATGTTCTGCAGCGGAAACGTTTTTTGGATGTTTCGATGTCGTTGGAATGAAAATGTTCTGCAGCGGAAACGTTTTTTGGATGTTCCGATGTCGTTGGAATGAAAATGTTCTGCAGCGGAAACGTTTTTTGGATGTTCCGATGTCGTTGGAATGAAAATGTTCTGCAGCGGAAACGTTTTTTGAATGTTCCGATGCCGTTGGAATGAAAATGTTCTGCAGCAGAAACGTTTTTGGGATGTTCCGATGCCGTTGGAATGAAAATGTTCTGCAGCGGAAACGTTTTTTGAATGTTCCGATGCCGTTGGAATGAAAATGTTCTGCAGCGGAAACGTTTTTTGAATGTTCCGATGTCGTTGGAATGAAAATGTTCTGCAGCGGAAACGTTTTTTGGATGTTCCGATGTCGTTGGAATGAAAAGGTTCTGCAGCAGAAACGTTTTTGGGATGTTCCGATGTCGTTGGAATGAAAATGTTCTGCAGCGGAAACGTTTTTTGAATGTTCCGATGTCGTTGGAATGAAAATGTTCTGCAGCGGAAACGTTTTTTGGATGTTTCGATGTCGTTGGAATGAAAATGTTCTGCAGCGGAAACGTTTTTTAGATGTTCCGATGTCGTTGGAATGAAAATGTTCTGCAGCGGAAACGTTTTTTGGATGTTTCGATGTCGTTGGAATGAAAATGTTCTGCAGCGGAAACGTTTTTTGAATGTTCCGATGCCGTTGGAATGAAAATGTTCTGCAGCGGAAACGTTTTTTGAATGTTCCGATGCCGTTGGAATGAAAATGTTCTGCAGCGGAAACGTTTTTTGGATGTTTCGATGTCGTTGGAATGAAAATGTTCTGCAGCGGAAACGTTTTTTGGATATTCTGATGTCGTTGGAATGAAAATGTTCTGCAGCGGAAACGTTTTTTGAATGTTCAGATGTCGTTGGAATGAAAATGTTCTGCAGCGGAAACGTTTTTTGAATGTTCCGACGCCGTTGGAATGAAAATGTTCTGCAGCGGAAACGTTTTTTGGATGTTCCGATGTCGTTGGAATGAAAATGTTCTGCAGCGGAAACGTTTTTTGAATGTTCCGATGTCGTTGGAATGAAAATGTTCTGCAGCAGAAACGTTTTTGGGATGTTCCGATGTCGTTGGAATGAAAATGTTCTGCAGCGGAAACGTTTTTTGAATGTTCCGATGCCGTTGGAATGAAAATGTTCTGCAGCGGAAACGTTTTTTGGATGTTCCGATGTCGTTGGAATGAAAATGTTCTGCAGCGGAAACGTTTTTTGAATGTTCCGATGTCGTTGGAATGAAAATGTTCTGCAGCGGAAACGTTTTTTGGATGTTTCGATGTCGTTGGAATGAAAATGTTCTGCAGCGGAAACGTTTTTTGGATGTTTCGATGTCGTTGGAATGAAAATGTTCTGCAGCGGAAACGTTTTTTGGATGTTCCGATGTCGTTGGAGTGAAAATGTTCTGCAGCGGAAACGTTTTTTGAATGTTCCGATGCCGTTGGAATGAAAATGTTCTGCAGCGGAAACGTTTTTTGGATGTTCCGATGCCGTTGGAATGAAAATGTTCTGCAGCGGAAACGTTTTTTGGATGTTTCGATGTCGTTGGAATGAAAATGTTCTGCAGCGGAAACGTTTTTTGGATGTTTCGATGTCGTTGGAATGAAAATGTTCTGCAGCGGAAACGTTTTTTGGATGTTCCGATGTCGTTGGAGTGAAAATGTTCTGCAGCGGAAACGTTTTTTGAATGTTCCGATGCCGTTGGAATGAAAATGTTCTGCAGCGGAAACGTTTTTTGGATGTTCCGATGCCGTTGGAATGAAAATGTTCTGCAGCGGAAACGTTTTTTGGATGTTCCGATGTCGTTGGAATGAAAATGTTCTGCAGCGGAAACGTTTTTTGAATGTTCCGATGTCGTTGGAATGAAAATGTTCTGCAGCGGAAACGTTTTTTGGATGTTCCGATGCCGTTGGAATGAAAATGTTCTGCAGCGGAAACGTTTTTTGGATGTTCCGATGTCGTTGGAATGAAAATGTTCTGCAGCGGAAACGTTTTTTGAATGTTCCGATGTCGTTGGAATGAAAATGTTCTGCAGCGAAAACGTTTTTTAGATGTTCTGATGTCGTTGGAATGAAAATGTTCTGCAGCGGAAACGTTTTTTTGATGTTTCGATGTCGTTGGAATGAAAATGTTCTGCAGCGGAAACGTTTTTTTGATGTTTCGATGTCGTTGGAATGAAAATGTTCTGCAGCGGAAACGTTTTTTGGATGTTTCGATGTCGTTGGAATGAAAATGTTCTGCAGCGGAAACGTTTTTTGGATGTTTCGATGTCGTTGGAATGAAAATGTTCTGCAGCGGAAACGTTTTTTGGATATTCTGATGTCGTTGGAATGAAAATGTTCTGCAGCGGAAACGTTTGTTGGATGTTCCGATGTCGTTGGAATGAAAATGTTCTGCAGCGGAAACGTTTTTTGAATGTTCCGATGCCGTTGGAATGAAAATGTTCTGCAGCGGAAACGTTTTTTGAATGTTCCGATGCCGTTGGAATGAAAATGTTCTGCAGCAGAAACGTTTTTTGAATGTTCCGATGCCGTTGGAATGAAAATGTTCTGCAGCGGAAACGTTTTTTGAATGTTCCGATGCCGTTGGAATGAAAATGTTCTGCAGCGGAAACGTTTTTTGGATGTTTCGATGTCGTTGGAATGAAAATGTTCTGCAGCGGAAACGTTTTTTGGATGTTCCGATGTCGTTGGAATGAAAATGTTCTGCAGCGGAAACGTTTTTTGGATGTTCCGATGTCGTTGGAATGAAAATGTTCTGCAGCGGAAACGTTTTTTGAATGTTCCGATGTCGTTGGAATGAAAATGTTCTGCAGCGGAAACGTTTTTTTGGATGTTTCGATGTCGTTGGAATGAAAATGTTCTGCAGCGGAAACGTTTTTTGGATGTTCCGATGCCGTTGGAATGAAAATGTTCTGCAGCGGAAACGTTTTTTGGATGTTCCGATGCCGTTGGAATGAAAATGTTCTGCAGCGGAAACGTTTTTTGGATGTTCCGATGTCGTTGGAATGAAAATGTTCTGCAGCGGAAACGTTTTTTGAATGTTCCGATGTCGTTGGAATGAAAATGTTCTGCAGCGGAAACGTTTTTTGGATGTTCCGATGCCGTTGGAATGAAAATGTTCTGCAGCGGAAACGTTTTTTGGATGTTCCGATGTCGTTGGAATGAAAATGTTCTGCAGCGGAAACGTTTTTTGAATGTTCCGATGTCGTTGGAATGAAAATGTTCTGCAGCGAAAACGTTTTTTAGATGTTCTGATGTCGTTGGAATGAAAATGTTCTGCAGCGGAAACGTTTTTTTGATGTTTCGATGTCGTTGGAATGAAAATGTTCTGCAGCGGAAACGTTTTTTTGATGTTTCGATGTCGTTGGAATGAAAATGTTCTGCAGCGGAAACGTTTTTTGGATGTTTCGATGTCGTTGGAATGAAAATGTTCTGCAGCGGAAACGTTTTTTGGATGTTTCGATGTCGTTGGAATGAAAATGTTCTGCAGCGGAAACGTTTTTTGGATATTCTGATGTCGTTGGAATGAAAATGTTCTGCAGCGGAAACGTTTGTTGGATGTTCCGATGTCGTTGGAATGAAAATGTTCTGCAGCGGAAACGTTTTTTGAATGTTCCGATGCCGTTGGAATGAAAATGTTCTGCAGCGGAAACGTTTTTTGGATGTTCCGATGCCGTTGGAATGAAAATGTTCTGCAGCAGAAACGTTTTTTGAATGTTCCGATGCCGTTGGAATGAAAATGTTCTGCAGCTGAAACGTTTTTTGAATGTTCCGATGCCGTTGGAATGAAAATGTTCTGCAGCGGAAACGTTTTTTGGATGTTTCGATGTCGTTGGAATGAAAATGTTCTGCAGCGGAAACGTTTTTTGGATGTTCCGATGTCGTTGGAATGAAAATGTTCTGCAGCGGAAACGTTTTTTGGATGTTCCGATGTCGTTGGAATGAAAATGTTCTGCAGCGGAAACGTTTTTTGAATGTTCCGATGCCGTTGGAATGAAAATGTTCTGCAGCAGAAACGTTTTTGGGATGTTCCGATGCCGTTGGAATGAAAATGTTCTGCAGCGGAAACGTTTTTTGGATGTTCCGATGTCGTTGGAATGAAAAGGTTCTGCAGCAGAAACGTTTTTTGAATGTTCCGATGCCGTTGGAATGAAAATGTTCTGCAGCGGAAACGTTTTTTGGATGTTCCGATGTCGTTGGAATGAAAAGGTTCTGCAGCAGAAACGTTTTTGGGATGTTCCGATGTCGTTGGAATGAAAATGTTCTGCAGCGGAAACGTTTTTTGAATGTTCCGATGTCGTTGGAATGAAAATGTTCTGCAGCGGAAACGTTTGTTGGATGTTCCGATGTCGTTGGAATGAAAATGTTCTGCAGCGGAAACGTTTGTTGGATGTTCCGATGTCGTTGGAATGAAAATGTTCTGCAGCGGAAACGTTTTTTGAATGTTCCGATGTCGTTGGAATGAAAATGTTCTGCAGCGGAAACGTTTTTTGGATGTTTCGATGTCGTTGGAATGAAAATGTTCTGCAGCGGAAACGTTTTTTGGATGTTCCGATGTCGTTGGAATGAAAATGTTCTGCAGCGGAAACGTTTTTTGGATGTTCCGATGTCGTTGGAATGAAAATGTTCTGCAGCGGAAACGTTTTTTGAATGTTCCGATGCCGTTGGAATGAAAATGTTCTGCAGCAGAAACGTTTTTGGGATGTTCCGATGCCGTTGGAATGAAAATGTTCTGCAGCGGAAACGTTTTTTGAATGTTCCGATGCCGTTGGAATGAAAATGTTCTGCAGCGGAAACGTTTTTTGAATGTTCCGATGTCGTTGGAATGAAAATGTTCTGCAGCGGAAACGTTTTTTGGATGTTCCGATGTCGTTGGAATGAAAAGGTTCTGCAGCAGAAACGTTTTTGGGATGTTCCGATGTCGTTGGAATGAAAATGTTCTGCAGCGGAAACGTTTTTTGAATGTTCCGATGTCGTTGGAATGAAAATGTTCTGCAGCGGAAACGTTTTTTGGATGTTTCGATGTCGTTGGAATGAAAATGTTCTGCAGCGGAAACGTTTTTTAGATGTTCCGATGTCGTTGGAATGAAAATGTTCTGCAGCGGAAACGTTTTTTGGATGTTTCGATGTCGTTGGAATGAAAATGTTCTGCAGCGGAAACGTTTTTTGAATGTTCCGATGCCGTTGGAATGAAAATGTTCTGCAGCGGAAACGTTTTTTGAATGTTCCGATGCCGTTGGAATGAAAATGTTCTGCAGCGGAAACGTTTTTTGGATGTTTCGATGTCGTTGGAATGAAAATGTTCTGCAGCGGAAACGTTTTTTGGATATTCTGATGTCGTTGGAATGAAAATGTTCTGCAGCGGAAACGTTTTTTGAATGTTCCGATGTCGTTGGAATGAAAATGTTCTGCAGCGGAAACGTTTTTTGAATGTTCCGACGCCGTTGGAATGAAAATGTTCTGCAGCGGAAACGTTTTTTGGATGTTCCGATGTCGTTGGAATGAAAATAATCTGCAGCGGAAACGTTTTTTGAATGTTCCGATGTCGTTGGAATGAAAATGTTCTGCAGCAGAAACGTTTTTGGGATGTTCCGATGTCGTTGGAATGAAAATGTTCTGCAGCGGAAACGTTTTTTGAATGTTCCGATGCCGTTGGAATGAAAATGTTCTGCAGCGGAAACGTTTTTTGGATGTTCCGATGTCGTTGGAATGAAAATGTTCTGCAGCGGAAACGTTTTTTGAATGTTCCGATGTCGTTGGAATGAAAATGTTCTGCAGCGGAAACGTTTTTTGGATGTTTCGATGTCGTTGGAATGAAAATGTTCTGCAGCGGAAACGTTTTTTGGATGTTTCGATGTCGTTGGAATGAAAATGTTCTGCAGCGGAAACGTTTTTTGGATGTTCCGATGTCGTTGGAGTGAAAATGTTCTGCAGCGGAAACGTTTTTTGAATGTTCCGATGCCGTTGGAATGAAAATGTTCTGCAGCGGAAACGTTTTTTGGATGTTCCGATGCCGTTGGAATGAAAATGTTCTGCAGCGGAAACGTTTTTTGAATGTTCCGATGCCGTTGGAATGAAAATGTTCTGCAGCGGAAACGTTTTTTGGATGTTCCGATGTCGTTGGAATGAAAATGTTCTGCAGCGGAAACGTTTTTTGAATGTTCCGATGTCGTTGGAATGAAAATGTTCTGCAGCGGAAACGTTTTTTGGATGTTTCGATGTCGTTGGAATGAAAATGTTCTGCAGCGGAAACGTTTTTTGGATGTTTCGATGTCGTTGGAATGAAAATGTTCTGCAGCGGAAACGTTTTTTGGATGTTCCGATGTCGTTGGAGTGAAAATGTTCTGCAGCGGAAACGTTTTTTGAATGTTCCGATGCCGTTGGAATGAAAATGTTCTGCAGCGGAAACGTTTTTTGGATGTTCCGATGCCGTTGGAATGAAAATGTTCTGCAGCGGAAACGTTTTTTGGATGTTCCGATGTCGTTGGAATGAAAATGTTCTGCAGCGGAAACGTTTTTTGAATGTTCCGATGTCGTTGGAATGAAAATGTTCTGCAGCGGAAACGTTTTTTGGATGTTCCGATGCCGTTGGAATGAAAATGTTCTGCAGCGGAAACGTTTTTTGGATGTTCCGATGTCGTTGGAATGAAAATGTTCTGCAGCGGAAACGTTTTTTGAATGTTCCGATGTCGTTGGAATGAAAATGTTCTGCAGCGAAAACGTTTTTTAGATGTTCTGATGTCGTTGGAATGAAAATGTTCTGCAGCGGAAACGTTTTTTTGATGTTTCGATGTCGTTGGAATGAAAATGTTCTGCAGCGGAAACGTTTTTTTGATGTTTCGATGTCGTTGGAATGAAAATGTTCTGCAGCGGAAACGTTTTTTGGATGTTTCGATGTCGTTGGAATGAAAATGTTCTGCAGCGGAAACGTTTTTTGGATGTTTCGATGTCGTTGGAATGAAAATGTTCTGCAGCGGAAACGTTTTTTGGATATTCTGATGTCGTTGGAATGAAAATGTTCTGCAGCGGAAACGTTTGTTGGATGTTCCGATGTCGTTGGAATGAAAATGTTCTGCAGCGGAAACGTTTTTTGAATGTTCCGATGCCGTTGGAATGAAAATGTTCTGCAGCGGAAACGTTTTTTGAATGTTCCGATGCCGTTGGAATGAAAATGTTCTGCAGCAGAAACGTTTTTTGAATGTTCCGATGCCGTTGGAATGAAAATGTTCTGCAGCGGAAACGTTTTTTGGATATTCTGATGTCGTTGGAATGAAAATGTTCTGCAGCGGAAACGTTTTTTGAATGTTCCGATGCCGTTGGAATGAAAATGTTCTGCAGCGGAAACGTTTTTTGGATGTTTCGATGTCGTTGGAATGAAAATGTTCTGCAGCGGAAACGTTTTTTGAATGTTCCGATGTCGTTGGAATGAAAATGTTCTGCAGCGGAAACGTTTTTTGAATGTTCCGATGTCGTTGGAATGAAAATGTTCTGCAGCAGAAACGTTTTTTGAATGTTCCGATGCCGTTGGAATGAAAATGTTCTGCAGCGGAAACGTTTTTTTGGATATTCTGATGTCGTTGGAATGAAAATGTTCTGCAGCGGAAACGTTTTTTGAATGTTCCGATGCCGTTGGAATGAAAATGTTCTGCAGCGGAAACGTTTTTTGGATGTTTCGATGTCGTTGGAATGAAAATGTTCTGCAGCGGAAACGTTTTTTGAATGTTCCGATGTCGTTGGAATGAAAATGTTCTGCAGCGGAAACGTTTTTTGAATGTTCCGATGTCGTTGGAATGAAAATGTTCTGCAGCAGAAACGTTTTTTGAATGTTCCGATGCCGTTGAAATGAAAATGTTCTGCAGCGGAAACGTTTTTCGGATGTTCCGATGTCGTTGGAATGAAAATGTTCTGCAGCGGAAACGTTTGTTGGATGTTCCGATGTCGTTGGAATGAAAATGTTCTGCAGCGGAAACGTTTTTTGAATGTTCCGATGCCGTTGAAATGAAAATGTTCTGCAGCGGAAACGTTTTTCGGATGTTCCGATGTCGTTGGAATGAAAATGTTCTGCAGCGGAAACGTTTGTTGGATGTTCCGATGTCGTTGGAATGAAAATGTTCTGCAGCGGAAACGTTTTTTGAATGTTCCGATGCCGTTGGAATGAAAATGTTCTGCAGCGGAAACGTTTTTTGGATGTTCCGATGCCGTTGGAATGAAAATGTTCTGCAGCGGAAACGTTTTTTGGATATTCTGATGTCGTTGGAATGAAAATGTTCTGCAGCGGAAACGTTTTTTGAATGTTCCGATGCCGTTGGAATGAAAATGTTCTGCAGCGGAAACGTTTTTTGGATGTTTCGATGTCGTTGGAATGAAAATGTTCTGCAGCGGAAACGTTTTTTGAATGTTCCGATGCCGTTGGAATGAAAATGTTCTGCAGCGGAAACGTTTTTTGGATATTCTGATGTCGTTGGAATGAAAATGTTCTGCAGCGGAAACGTTTTTTGAATGTTCCGATGTCGTTGGAATGAAAATGTTCTGCAGCGGAAACGTTTTTTGAATGTTCCGATGTCGTTGGAATGAAAATGTTCTGCAGCAGAAACGTTTTTTGAATGTTCCGATGCCGTTGAAATGAAAATGTTCTGCAGCGGAAACGTTTTTCGGATGTTCCGATGTCGTTGGAATGAAAATGTTCTGCAGCGGAAACGTTTGTTGGATGTTCCGATGTCGTTGGAATGAAAATGTTCTGCAGCGGAAACGTTTTTTGAATGTTCCGATGCCGTTGGAATGAAAATGTTCTGCAGCGGAAACGTTTTTTGGATGTTCCGATGCCGTTGGAATGAAAATGTTCTGCAGCGGAAACGTTTTTTGGATGTTCCGATGTCGTTGGAATGAAAATGTTCTGCAGCGGAAACGTTTTTTGAATGTTCCGATGTCGTTGGAATGAAAATGTTCTGCAGCGGAAACGTTTGTTGGATGTTCCGATGTCGTTGGAATGAAAATGTTCTGCAGCGGAAACGTTTTTTGAATGTTCCGATGCCGTTGGAATGAAAATGTTCTGCAGCGGAAACGTTTTTTGGATGTTTCGATGTCGTTGGAATGAAAATGTTCTGCAGCGGAAACGTTTTTTGGATGTTTAGATGTCGTTGGAATGAAAATGTTCTGCAGCGGAAACGTTTTTTGAATGTTCCGATGCCGTTGGAATGAAAATGTTCTGCAGCGGAAACGTTTTTTGGATATTCTGATGTCGTTGGAATGAAAATGTTCTGCAGCGGAAACGTTTTTTTGATGTTTCGATGTCGTTGGAATGAAAATGTTCTGCAGCGGAAACGTTTTTTTGATGTTTCGATGTCGTTGGAATGAAAATGTTCTGCAGCGGAAACGTTTTTTGGATGTTCCGATGCCGTTGAAATGAAAATGTTCTGCAGCGGAAACGTTTTTTGGATGTTCCGATGTCGTTGGAATGAAAATGTTCTGCAGCGGAAACGTTTTTTGAATGTTCCGATGTCGTTGGAATGAAAATGTTCTGCAGCGGAAACGTTTTTTGAATGTTCCGATGCCGTTGGAATGAAAATGTTCTGCAGCGGAAACGTTTTTTGGATATTCTGATGTCGTTGGAATGAAAATGTTCTGCAGCGGAAACGTTTTTTGAATGTTCCGATGCCGTTGGAATGAAAATGTTCTGCAGCGGAAACGTTTTTTGGATGTTTCGATGTCGTTGGAATGAAAATGTTCTGCAGCGGAAACGTTTTTTGAATGTTCCGATGCCGTTGGAATGAAAATGTTCTGCAGCGGAAACGTTTTTTGGATATTCTGATGTCGTTGGAATGAAAATGTTCTGCAGCGGAAACGTTTTTTGAATGTTCCGATGTCGTTGGAATGAAAATGTTCTGCAGCGGAAACGTTTTTTGAATGTTCCGATGTCGTTGGAATGAAAATGTTCTGCAGCAGAAACGTTTTTTGAATGTTCCGATGCCGTTGAAATGAAAATGTTCTGCAGCGGAAACGTTTTTTGGATGTTCCGATGTCGTTGGAATGAAAATGTTCTGCAGCGGAAACGTTTTTTGAATGTTCCGATGTCGTTGGAATGAAAATGTTCTGCAGCGGAAACGTTTGTTGGATGTTCCGATGTCGTTGGAATGAAAATGTTCTGCAGCGGAAACGTTTTTTGAATGTTCCGATGCCGTTGGAATGAAAATGTTCTGCAGCGGAAACGTTTTTTGGATGTTTCGATGTCGTTGGAATGAAAATGTTCTGCAGCGGAAACGTTTTTTGGATGTTTAGATGTCGTTGGAATGAAAATGTTCTGCAGCGGAAACGTTTTTTGAATGTTCCGATGCCGTTGGAATGAAAATGTTCTGCAGCGGAAACGTTTTTTGGATATTCTGATGTCGTTGGAATGAAAATGTTCTGCAGCGGAAACGATTTTTTGATGTTTCGATGTCGTTGGAATGAAAATGTTCTGCAGCGGAAACGTTTTTTTGATGTTTCGATGTCGTTGGAATGAAAATGTTCTGCAGCGGAAACGTTTTTTGGATGTTCCGATGTCGTTGGAATGAAAATGTTCTGCAGCGGAAACGTTTTTTGAATGTTCCGATGTCGTTGGAATGAAAATGTTCTGCAGCGGAAACGTTTTTTGGATGTTCCGATGCCGTTGGAATGAAAATGTTCTGCAGCGGAAACGTTTTTTGGATATTCTGATGTCGTTGGAATGAAAATGTTCTGCAGCGGAAACGTTTTTTGAATGTTCCGATGCCGTTGGAATGAAAATGTTCTGCAGCGGAAACGTTTTTTGGATATTCTGATGTCGTTGGAATGAAAATGTTCTGCAGCGGAAACGTTTTTTGGATGTTTCGATGTCGTTGGAATGAAAATGTTCTGCAGCGGAAACGTTTTTTGAATGTTCCGATGTCGTTGGAATGAAAATGTTCTGCAGCGGAAACGTTTTTTGAATGTTCCGATGTCGTTGGAATGAAAATGTTCTGCAGCAGAAACGTTTTTTGAATGTTCCGATGCCGTTGAAATGAAAATGTTCTGCAGCGGAAACGTTTTTTGGATGTTCCGATGTCGTTGGAATGAAAATGTTCTGCAGCGGAAACGTTTTTTGAATGTTCCGATGTCGTTGGAATGAAAATGTTCTGCAGCGGAAACGTTTTTTGAATGTTCCGATGCCGTTGGAATGAAAATGTTCTGCAGCGGAAACGTTTTTTGGATATTCTGATGTCGTTGGAATGAAAATGTTCTGCAGCGGAAACGTTTTTTGAATGTTCCGATGCCGTTGGAATGAAAATGTTCTGCAGCGGAAACGTTTTTTGGATGTTTCGATGTCGTTGGAATGAAAATGTTCTGCAGCGGAAACGTTTTTTGAATGTTCCGATGCCGTTGGAATGAAAATGTTCTGCAGCGGAAACGTTTTTTGGATATTCTGATGTCGTTGGAATGAAAATGTTCTGCAGCGGAAACGTTTTTTGAATGTTCCGATGTCGTTGGAATGAAAATGTTCTGCAGCGGAAACGTTTTTTGAATGTTCCGATGTCGTTGGAATGAAAATGTTCTGCAGCAGAAACGTTTTTTGGATGTTCCGATGCCGTTGGAATGAAAATGTTCTGCAGCGGAAACGTTTTTTGGATGTTCCGATGTCGTTGGAATGAAAATGTTCTGCAGCGGAAACGTTTTTTGAATGTTCCGATGTCGTTGGAATGAAAATGTTCTGCAGCGGAAACGTTTGTTGGATGTTCCGATGTCGTTGGAATGAAAATGTTCTGCAGCGGAAACGTTTTTTGAATGTTCCGATGCCGTTGGAATGAAAATGTTCTGCAGCGGAAACGTTTTTTGGATGTTTCGATGTCGTTGGAATGAAAATGTTCTGCAGCGGAAACGTTTTTTGGATGTTTAGATGTCGTTGGAATGAAAATGTTCTGCAGCGGAAACGTTTTTTGAATGTTCCGATGCCGTTGGAATGAAAATGTTCTGCAGCGGAAACGTTTTTTGAATGTTCCGATGCCGTTGGAATGAAAATGTTCTGCAGCGGAAACGTTTTTTGGATGTTTCGATGTCGTTGGAATGAAAATGTTCTGCAGCGGAAACGTTTTTTGGATGTTTAGATGTCGTTGGAATGAAAATGTTCTGCAGCGGAAACGTTTTTTGAATGTTCCGATGCCGTTGGAATGAAAATGTTCTGCAGCGGAAACGTTTTTTGGATGTTTCGATGTCGTTGGAATGAAAATGTTCTGCAGCGGAAACGTTTTTTGAATGTTCCGATGCCGTTGGAATGAAAATGTTCTGCAGCGGAAACGTTTTTTGGATATTCTGATGTCGTTGGAATGAAAATGTTCTGCAGCGGAAACGTTTTTTGAATGTTCCGATGTCGTTGGAATGAAAATGTTCTGCAGCGGAAACGTTTTTTGAATGTTCCGATGTCGTTGGAATGAAAATGTTCTGCAGCAGAAACGTTTTTTGAATGTTCCGATGCCGTTGAAATGAAAATGTTCTGCAGCGGAAACGTTTTTCGGATGTTCCGATGTCGTTGGAATGAAAATGTTCTGCAGCGGAAACGTTTGTTGGATGTTCCGATGTCGTTGGAATGAAAATGTTCTGCAGCGGAAACGTTTTTTGAATGTTCCGATGCCGTTGGAATGAAAATGTTCTGCAGCGGAAACGTTTTTTGGATGTTCCGATGCCGTTGGAATGAAAATGTTCTGCAGCGGAAACGTTTTTTGGATGTTCCGATGTCGTTGGAATGAAAATGTTCTGCAGCGGAAACGTTTTTCGGATGTTCCGATGTCGTTGGAATGAAAATGTTCTGCAGCGGAAACGTTTGTTGGATGTTCCGATGTCGTTGGAATGAAAATGTTCTGCAGCGGAAACGTTTTTTGAATGTTCCGATGCCGTTGGAATGAAAATGTTCTGCAGCGGAAACGTTTTTTGGATGTTTCGATGTCGTTGGAATGAAAATGTTCTGCAGCGGAAACGTTTTTTGGATGTTTAGATGTCGTTGGAATGAAAATGTTCTGCAGCGGAAACGTTTTTTGAATGTTCCGATGCCGTTGGAATGAAAATGTTCTGCAGCGGAAACGTTTTTTGGATATTCTGATGTCGTTGGAATGAAAATGTTCTGCAGCGGAAACGTTTTTTTGATGTTTCGATGTCGTTGGAATGAAAATGTTCTGCAGCGGAAACGTTTTTTTGATGTTTCGATGTCGTTGGAATGAAAATGTTCTGCAGCGGAAACGTTTTTTGGATGTTCCGATGTCGTTGGAATGAAAATGTTCTGCAGCGGAAACGTTTTTTGAATGTTCCGATGTCGTTGGAATGAAAATGTTCTGCAGCGGAAACGTTTTTTGAATGTTCCGATGCCGTTGGAATGAAAATGTTCTGCAGCAGAAACGTTTTTTGAATGTTCCGATGCCGTTGAAAAGAAAATGTTCTGCAGCGGAAACGTTTTTGGGATGTTCCGATGTCGTTGAAATGAAAATGTTCTGCAGCGGAAACGTTTTTTGGATGTTCCGATGCCGTTGGAATGAAAATGTTCTGCAGCGGAAACGTTTTTTGAATGTTCCGATGTCGTTGGAATGAAAATGTTCTGCAGCGGAAACGTTTTTTGAATGTTCCGATGCCGTTGGAATGAAAATGTTCTGCAGCAGAAACGTTTTTTGAATGTTCCGATGCCGTTGAAAAGAAAATGTTCTGCAGCGGAAACGTTTTTGGGATGTTCCGATGTCGTTGAAATGAAAATGTTCTGCAGCGGAAACGTTTTTCGGATGTTCCGATGTCGTTGGAATGAAAATGTTCTGCAGCGGAAACGTTTTTTGAATGTTCCGATGTCGTTGGAATGAAAATGTTCTGCAGCGGAAACGTTTGTTGGATGTTCCGATGTCGTTGGAATGAAAATGTTCTGCAGCGGAAACGTTTTTTGAATGTTCCGATGCCGTTGGAATGAAAATGTTCTGCAGCGGAAACGTTTTTTGGATGTTTCGATGTCGTTGGAATGAAAATGTTCTGCAGCGGAAACGTTTTTTGGATGTTTAGATGTCGTTGGAATGAAAATGTTCTGCAGCGGAAACGTTTTTTTGATGTTTCGATGTCGTTGGAATGAAAATGTTCTGCAGCGGAAACGTTTTTTGGATGTTCCGATGTCGTTGGAATGAAAATGTTCTGCAGCGGAAACGTTTTTTGAATGTTCCGATGTCGTTGGAATGAAAATGTTCTGCAGCGGAAACGTTTTTTGAATGTTCCGATGCCGTTGGAATGAAAATGTTCTGCAGCAGAAACGTTTTTTGAATGTTCCGATGCCGTTGAAAGAAAATGTTCTGCAGCGGAAACGTTTTTGGGATGTTCCGATGTCGTCGAAATGAAAATGTTCTGCAGCGGAAACGTTTTTTGGATGTTCCGATGCCGTTGGAATGAAAATGTTCTGCAGCGGAAACGTTTTTTGAATGTTCCGATGTCGTTGGAATGAAAATGTTCTGCAGCGGAAACGTTTTTTGAATGTTCCGATGCCGTTGGAATGAAAATGTTCTGCAGCAGAAACGTTTTTTGAATGTTCCGATGCCGTTGAAAAGAAAATGTTCTGCAGCGGAAACGTTTTTGGGATGTTCCGATGTCGTTGAAATGAAAATGTTCTGCAGCGGAAACGTTTTTCGGATGTTCCGATGTCGTTGGAATGAAAATGTTCTGCAGCGGAAACGTTTTTTGAATGTTCCGATGTCGTTGGAATGAAAATGTTCTGCAGCGGAAACGTTTGTTGGATGTTCCGATGTCGTTGGAATGAAAATGTTCTGCAGCGGAAACGTTTTTTGAATGTTCCGATGCCGTTGGAATGAAAATGTTCTGCAGCGGAAACGTTTTTTGGATATTCTGATGTCGTTGGAATGAAAATGTTCTGCAGCGGAAACGTTTTTTTGATGTTTCGATGTCGTTGGAATGAAAATGTTCTGCAGCGGAAACGTTTTTTTGATGTTTCGATGTCGTTGGAATGAAAATGTTCTGCAGCGGAAACGTTTTTTGGATGTTCCGATGCCGTTGGAATGAAAATGTTCTGCAGCGGAAACGTTTTTTGAATGTTCCGATGTCGTTGGAATGAAAATGTTCTGCAGCGGAAACGTTTTTTGAATGTTCCGATGCCGTTGGAATGAAAATGTTCTGCAGCAGAAACGTTTTTTGAATGTTCCGATGCCGTTGAAAAGAAAATGTTCTGCAGCGGAAACGTTTTTGGGATGTTCCGATGTCGTTGAAATGAAAATGTTCTGCAGCGGAAACGTTTTTTGGATGTTCCGATGCCGTTGGAATGAAAATGTTCTGCAGCGGAAACGTTTTTTGAATGTTCCGATGTCGTTGGAATGAAAATGTTCTGCAGCGGAAACGTTTTTTGAATGTTCCGATGCCGTTGGAATGAAAATGTTCTGCAGCAGAAACGTTTTTTGAATGTTCCGATGCCGTTGAAAAGAAAATGTTCTGCAGCGGAAACGTTTTTGGGATGTTCCGATGTCGTTGGAATGAAAATGTTCTGCAGCGGAAACGTTTGTTGGATGTTCCGATGTCGTTGGAATGAAAATGTTCTGCAGCGGAAACGTTTTTTGAATGTTCCGATGCCGTTGGAATGAAAATGTTCTGCAGCGGAAACGTTTTTTGAATGTTCCGATGCCGTTGGAATGAAAATGTTCTGCAGCGGAAACGTTTTTTGGATGTTTCGATGTCGTTGGAATGAAAATGTTCTGCAGCGGAAACGTTTTTTGAATGTTCCGATGTCGTTGGAATGAAAATGTTCTGCAGCAGAAACGTTTTTTGAATGTTCCGATGCCGTTGAAAAGAAAATGTTCTGCAGCGGAAACGTTTTTTGAATGTTCCGATGCCGTTGGAATGAAAATGTTCTGCAGCAGAAACGTTTTTTGAATGTTCCGATGCCGTTGAAAAGAAAATGTTCTGCAGCGGAAACGTTTTTGGGATGTTCCGATGTCGTTGGAATGAAAATGTTCTGCAGCGGAAACGTTTGTTGGATGTTCCGATGTCGTTGGAATGAAAATGTTCTGCAGCGGAAACGTTTTTTGAATGTTCCGATGCCGTTGGAATGAAAATGTTCTGCAGCGGAAACGTTTTTTGAATGTTCCGATGCCGTTGGAATGAAAATGTTCTGCAGCGGAAACGTTTTTCGGATGTTCCGATGTCGTTGGAATGAAAATGTTCTGCAGCGGAAACGTTTTTTGAATGTTCCGATGTCGTTGGAATGAAAATGTTCTGCAGCGGAAACGTTTGTTGGATGTTCCGATGTCGTTGGAATGAAAATGTTCTGCAGCGGAAACGTTTTTTGAATGTTCCGATGCCGTTGGAATGAAAATGTTCTGCAGCGGAAACGTTTTTTGAATGTTCCGATGCCGTTGGAATGAAAATGTTCTGCAGCGGAAACGTTTTTTGGATGTTTCGATGTCGTTGGAATGAAAATGTTCTGCAGCGGAAACGTTTTTTGGATGTTTAGATGTCGTTGGAATGAAAATGTTCTGCAGCGGAAACGTTTTTTGAATGTTCCGATGCCGTTGGAATGAAAATGTTCTGCAGCGGAAACGTTTTTTGGATATTCTGATGTCGTTGGAATGAAAATGTTCTGCAGCGGAAACGTTTTTTTGATGTTTCGATGTCGTTGGAATGAAAATGTTCTGCAGCGGAAACGTTTTTTTGATGTTTCGATGTCGTTGGAATGAAAATGTTCTGCAGCGGAAACGTTTTTTGGATGTTCCGATGTCGTTGGAATGAAAATGTTCTGCAGCGGAAACGTTTTTTGAATGTTCCGATGTCGTTGGAATGAAAATGTTCTGCAGCGGAAACGTTTTTTGAATGTTCCGATGCCGTTGGAATGAAAATGTTCTGCAGCAGAAACGTTTTTTGAATGTTCCGATGCCGTTGAAAAGAAAATGTTCTGCAGCGGAAACGTTTTTGGGATGTTCCGATGTCGTTGAAATGAAAATGTTCTGCAGCGGAAACGTTTTTTGGATGTTCCGATGCCGTTGGAATGAAAATGTTCTGCAGCGGAAACGTTTTTTGAATGTTCCGATGTCGTTGGAATGAAAATGTTCTGCAGCGGAAACGTTTTTTGAATGTTCCGATGCCGTTGGAATGAAAATGTTCTGCAGCAGAAACGTTTTTTGAATGTTCCGATGCCGTTGAAAAGAAAATGTTCTGCAGCGGAAACGTTTTTGGGATGTTCCGATGTCGTTGAAATGAAAATGTTCTGCAGCGGAAACGTTTTTCGGATGTTCCGATGTCGTTGGAATGAAAATGTTCTGCAGCGGAAACGTTTTTTGAATGTTCCGATGTCGTTGGAATGAAAATGTTCTGCAGCGGAAACGTTTTTTGGATGTTCCGATGTCGTTGGAATGAAAATGTTCTGCAGCGGAAACGTTTTTTGTATGTTCCGATGTCGTTGGAATGAAAATGTTCTGCAGCGGAAACGTTTTTTGAATGTTCCGATGCCGTTGGAATGAAAATGTTCTGCAGCGGAAACGTTTTTTGGATGTTCCGATGCCGTTGGAATGAAAATGTTCTGCAGCGGAAACGTTTTTTGGATGTTCCGATGTCGTTGGAATGAAAATGTTCTGCAGCGGAAACGTTTTTTGAATGTTCCGATGTCGTTGGAATGAAAATGTTCTGCAGCGGAAACGTTTTTTGAATGTTCCGATGCCGTTGGAATGAAAATGTTCTGCAGCGGAAACGTTTTTTGGATGTTTCGATGTCGTTGGAATGAAAATGTTCTGCAGCGGAAACGTTTTTTGGATGTTTCGATGTCGTTGGAATGAAAATGTTCTGCAGCGGAAACGTTTTTTAGATGTTCCGATGTCGTTGGAATGAAAATGTTCTGCAGCGGAAACGTTTTTTGGATGTTCCGATGTCGTTGGAATGAAAATGTTCTGCAGCGGAAACGTTTTTTGAATGTTCCGATGTCGTTGGAATGAAAATGTTCTGCAGCGGAAACGTTTTTTGAATGTTCCGATGCCGTTGGAATGAAAATGTTCTGCAGCAGAAACGTTTTTTGAATGTTCCGATGCCGTTGGAATGAAAATGTTCTGCAGCGGAAACGTTTTTTGGATGTTTCGATGTCGTTGGAATGAAAATGTTCTGCAGCGGAAACGTTTTTTGGATGTTTCGATGTCGTTGGAATGAAAATGTTCTGCAGCGGAAACGTTTTTTGGATGTTCCGATGTCGTTGGAATGAAAATGTTCTGCAGCGGAAACGTTTTTTTGATGTTTCGATGTCGTTGGAATGAAAATGTTCTGCAGCGGAAACGTTTTTTGAATGTTCCGATGTCGTTGGAATGAAAATGTTCTGCAGCAGAAACGTTTTTTGAATGTTCCGATGCCGTTGAAATGAAAATGTTCTGCAGCGGAAACGTTTTTTGGATGTTCCGATGTCGTTGGAATGAAAATGTTCTGCAGCGGAAACGTTTTTTTGATGTTTCGATGTCGTTGGAATGAAAATGTTCTGCAGCGGAAACGTTTTTTGGATGTTCCGATGTCGTTGGAATGAAAATGTTCTGCAGCGGAAACGTTTTTTGAATGTTCCGATGTCGTTGGAATGAAAATGTTCTGCAGCGGAAACGTTTTTTGAATGTTCCGATGCCGTTGAAATGAAAATGTTCTGCAGCGAAAACGTTTTTTGGATGTTCCGATGTCGTTGAAATGAAAATGTTCTGCAGCGGAAACGTTTTTTGGATGTTCCGATGTCGTTGGAATGAAAATGTTCTGCAGCGGAAACGTTTTTTGAATGTTCCGATGTCGTTGGAATGAAAATGTTCTGCAGCGGAAACGTTTTTTGGATGTTCCGATGTCGTTGGAATGAAAATGTTCTGCAGCGGAAACGTTTTTTTGATGTTTCGATGTCGTTGGAATGAAAATGTTCTGCAGCGGAAACGTTTTTTGGATGTTCCGATGTCGTTGGAATGAAAATGTTCTGCAGCGGAAACGTTTTTTGAATGTTCCGATGTCGTTGGAATGAAAATGTTCTGCAGCGGAAACGTTTTTTGAATGTTCCGATGCCGTTGGAATGAAAATGTTCTGCAGCAGAAACGTTTTTTGAATGTTCCGATGCCGTTGGAATGAAAATGTTCTGCAGCGAAAACGTTTTTTGGATGTTCCGATGTCGTTGAAATGAAAATGTTCTGCAGCGGAAACGTTTTTTGGATGTTCCGATGTCGTTGGAATGAAAATGTTCTGCAGCGGAAACGTTTTTTGGATGTTCCGATGTCGTTGGAATGAAAATGTTCTGCAGCGGAAACGTTTTTTGAATGTTCCGATGTCGTTGGAATGAAAATGTTCTGCAGCGGAAACGTTTTTTGAATGTTCCGATGCCGTTGGAATGAAAATGTTCTGCAGCAGAAACGTTTTTTGAATGTTCCGATGCCGTTGAAATGAAAATGTTCTGCAGCGAAAACGTTTTTTCGATGTTCCGATGTCGTTGAAATGAAAATGTTCTGCAGCGGAAACGTTTTTTGGATGTTCCGATGTCGTTGGAATGAAAATGTTCTGCAGCGGAAACGTTTTCAAGATGTTCCGATGTCGTTGGAATGAAAATGTTCTGCAGCGGAAACGTTTTTTAGATGTTCCGATGTCGTTGGAATGAAAATGTTCTGCAGCGGAAACGTTTTTTGGATGTTCCGATGTCATTGGAATGAAAATGTTCTGCAGCGGAAACGTTTTTTTGATGTTTCGATGTCGTTGGAATGAAAATGTTCTGCAGCGGAAACGTTTTTTGGATGTTCCGATGTCGTTGGAATGAAAATGTTCTGCAGCGGAAACGTTTTTTGAATGTTCCGATGTCGTTGGAATGAAAATGTTCTGCAGCGGAAACGTTTTTTGAATGTTCCGATGCCGTTGGAATGAAAATGTTCTGCAGCAGAAACGTTTTTTGAATGTTCCGATGCCGTTGAAATGAAAATGTTCTGCAGCGAAAACGTTTTTTGGATGTTCCGATGTCGTTGAAATGAAAATGTTCTGCAGCGGAAACGTTTTTTGGATGTTCCGATGTCGTTGGAATGAAAATGTTCTGCAGCGGAAACGTTTTTTGAATGTTCCGATGCCGTTGGAATGAAAATGTTCTGCAGCGGAAACGTTTTTTGGATATTCTGATGTCGTTGGAATGAAAATGTTCTGCAGCGGAAACGTTTTTTGGATGTTCCGATGTCGTTGGAATGAAAATGTTCTGCAGCGGAAACGTGTTTTGAATGTTCCGATGTCGTTGGAATGAAAATGTTCTGCAGCGGAAACGTTTTTTGGATGTTTCGATGTCGTTGGAATGAAAATGTTCTGCAGCGGAAACGTTTTTTGGATGTTCCGATGTCGTTGGAATGAAAATGTTCTGCAGCAGAAACGTTTTTTGAATGTTCCGATGCCGTTGAAATGAAAATGTTCTGCACCGGAAACGTTTTTTGGATATTCTGATGTCGTTGGAATGAAAATGTTCTGCAGCGGAAACGTTTTTTGGATGTTCCGATGTCGTTGGAATGAAAATGTTCTGCAGCAGAAACGTTTTTTGAATGTTCCGATGCCGTTGAAATGAAAATGTTCTGCACCGGAAACGTTTTTCGGATGTTCCGATTTCGTTGGAATGAAAATGTTCTGCAGCGGAAACGTTTTTTGGATGTTTCGATGTCGTTGGAATGAAAATGTTCTGCAGCGGAAACGTTTTTTGGATGTTCCGATGTCGTTGGAATGAAAATGTTCTGCAGCGGAAACGTTTTTTGAATGTTCCGATGCCGTTGGAATGAAAATGTTCTGCAGCGGAAACGTTTTTTGGATATTCTGATGTCGTTGGAATGAAAATGTTCTGCAGCGGAAACGTTTTTTGGATGTTTCGATGTCGTTGGAATGAAAATGTTCTGCAGCGGAAACGTTTTTTGGATGTTTCGATGTCGTTGGAATGAAAATGTTCTGCAGCGGAAACGTTTTTTGGATGTTTCGATGTCGTTGGAATGAAAATGTTCTGCAGCGGAAACGTTTTTTGGATGTTCCGATGTCGTTGGAATGAAAATGTTCTGCAGCAGAAACGTTTTTGGGATGTTCCGATGCCGTTGGAATGAAAATGTTCTGCAGCGGAAACGTTTTTTGGATGTTCCGATGTCGTTGGAATGAAAATGTTCTGCAGCGGAAACGTTTTTTGAATGTTCCGATGCCGTTGGAATGAAAATGTTCTGCAGCGGAAACGTTTTTTGGATATTCTGATGTCGTTGGAATGAAAATGTTCTGCAGCGGAAACGTTTTTTGAATGTTCCGATGTCGTTGAAATGAAAATGTTCTGCAGCGGAAACGTTTTTTGGATGTTTCGATGTCGTTGGAATGAAAATGTTCTGCAGCGGAAACGTTTTTTGGATGTTTCGATGTCGTTGGAATGAAAATGTTCTGCAGCGGAAACGTTTTTTGGATGTTCCGATGTCGTTGGAATGAAAATGTTCTGCAGCAGAAACGTTTTTGGGATGTTCCGATGCCGTTGGAATGAAAATGTTCTGCAGCGGAAACGTTTTTTGGATGTTTCGATGTCGTTGGAATGAAAATGTTCTGCAGCGGAAACGTTTTTTGAATGTTCCGATGTCGTTGAAATGAAAATGTTCTGCAGCGGAAACGTTTTTTGGATGTTCCGATTTCGTTGGAATGAAAATGTTCTGCAGCGGAAACGTTTTTTGGATGTTTCGATGTCGTTGGAATGAAAATGTTCTGCAGCGGAAACGTTTTTTGGATGTTCCGATGTCGTTGGAATGAAAATGTTCTGCAGCGGAAACGTTTTTTGAATGTTCCGATGTCGTTGGAATGAAAATGTTCTGCAGCGGAAACGTTTTTTGGATGTTCCGATGTCGTTGGAATGAAAATGTTCTGCAGCGGAAACGTTTTTTGGATGTTCCGATGTCGTTGGAATGAAAATGTTCTGCAGCGGAAACGTTTTTTGAATGTTCCGATGTCGTTGGAATGAAAATGTTCTGCAGCGGAAACGTTTTTTGAATGTTCCGATGTCGTTGGAATGAAAATGTTCTGCAGCGGAAACGTTTTGGATGTTCCGATGTCGTTTAAATGAAAATGTTCTGCAGCGGAAACGTTTTTTGAATGTTCCGATGTCGTTGGAATGAAAATGTTCTGCAGCGGAAACGTTTTTTGAATGTTCCGATGTCGTTGGAATGCAAATGTTCTGCAGCGGAAACGTTTTTTGGATGTTCCGATGTCGTTGGAATGAAAATGTTCTGCAGCAGAAACGTTTTTTGGATGTTCCGATGTCGTTGGAATGAAAATGTTCTGCAGCGGAAACGTTTTTTGAATGTTCCGATGTCGTTGGAATGCAAATGTTCTGCAGCGGAAACGTTTTTTGGATGTTCCGATGTCGTTTAAATGAAAATGTTCTGCAGCGGAAACGTTTTTTGAATGTTCCGATGTCGTTGGAATGAAAATGTTCTGCAGCGGAAACGTTTTTTGGATGTTCCGATGTCGTTGGAATGAAAATGTTCTGCAGCAGAAACGTTTTTGGGATGTTCCGATGCCGTTGGAATGAAAATGTTCTGCAGCGGAAACGTTTTTTGGATGTTTCGATGTCGTTGGAATGAAAATGTTCTGCAGCGGAAACGTTTTTTGAATGTTCCGATGTCGTTGGAATGAAAATGTTCTGCAGCGGAAACGTTTTTTGGATGTTCCGATGTCGTTGGAATAAAAATGTTCTGCAGCGGAAACGTTTTTTTGATGTTCCGATGTCGTTGGAATGAAAATGTTCAGCAGCGGAAACGATTGTTGGATGTTCCGATGTCGTTGGAATGAAAATGTTCTGCAGCGGAAACGTTTGTTGGATGTTCCGATGCCGTTGGAATGAAAATGTTCTGCAGCGGAAACGTTTTTTGGATGTTCCGATGTCGTTGGAATAAAAATGTTCTGCAGCGGAAACGTTTTTTTGATGTTCCGATGTCGTTGGAATGAAAATGTTCAGCAGCGGAAACGATTGTTGGATGTTCCGATGCCGTTGGAATGAAAATGTTCTGCAGCGGAAACGTTTGTTGGATGTTCCGATGCCGTTGGAATGAAAATGTTCTGCAGCGGAAACGTTTTTTGGATGTTCCGATGTCATTTTTGGAGAAAATGTTCTGCAGCGGAAACGTTTTTTGGATGTTCCGATGTCATTTTGAGAGAAAATGTTCTGCAGCGGAAACGTTTTTTGGATGTTCCGATGTCATTTGAAGAAAATGTTCTGCAGCGGAAACGTTTTTTGGATGTTCCGATGTCATTTTAAGAGAAAATGTTCTGCAGCGGAAACGTTTTTTGGATGTTCCGATGTCATTTTAAGAGAAAATGTTCTGCAGCGGAAACGTTTTTTGGATGTTCCGATGTCATTTTAAGAGAAAATGTTCTGCAGCGGAAACGTTTTTTGGATGTTCCGATGTCATTTTAAGAGAAAATGTTCTGCAGCGGAAACGTTTTTTGGATGTTCCGATGTCATTTTTGGAGAAAATGTTCTGCAGCGGAAACGTTTTTTGGATGTTCCGATATCATTTTAAGAGAAAATGTTCTGCAGCGGAAACGTTTTTTGGATGTTCCGATGTCATTTTAAGAGAAAATGTTCTGCAGCGGAATCGTTTTTTGGATGTTCCGATGTCATTTTAAGAGAAAATGTTCTGCAGCGGAAACGTTTTTTGGATGTTCCGATGTCATTTTTAGAGAAAATGTTCTGCAGCGGAAACGTTTTTTGGATGTTCCGATGTCATTTTAAGAGAAAATGTTCTGCAGCGGAATCGTTTTTTGGATGTTCCGATGTCATTTTTAGAGAAAATGTTCTGCAGCGGAAACGTTTTTTGGATGTTCCGATATCATTTTTAGAGAAAATGTTCTGCAGCGGAAACGTTTTTTGGATGTTCCGATGTCATTTTTGGAGAAAATGTTCTGCAGCGGAAACGTTTTTTGGATGTTCCGATATCATTTTAAGAGAAAATGTTCTGCAGCGGAAACGTTTTTTGGATGTTCCGATGTCATTTTAAGAGAAAATGTTCTGCAGCGGAGACGTTTTATGGATGTTCCGATGTCATTTTTAGAGAAAATGTTCTGCAGCGGAAACGTTTTTTGGATGTTCCGATATCATTTTAAGAGAAAATGTTCTGCAGATGAAACGTTTTTTGGATGTTCCGATGTCATTTTAAGAGAAAATGTTCTGCAGCGGAAACGTTTTTTGGATGTTCCGATGTCATTTTAAGAGAAAATGTTCTGCAGCGGACACGTTTTTTGGATGTTCCGATGTCATTTTAAGAGAAAATGTTCTGCAGCGGAAACGTTTTTTGGATGTTCCGATGTCATTTTAAGAGAAAATGTTCTGCAGCGGAAACGTTTTTTGGATGTTCCGATGTCATTTTAAGAGAAAATGTTCTGCAGCGGAAACGTTTTTTGGATGTTCCGATATCATTTTTAGAGAAAATGTTCTGCAGCGGAAACGTTTTTTGGATGTTCCGATGTCATTTTTGGAGAAAATGTTCTGCAGCGGAAACGTTTTTTGGATGTTCCGATATCATTTTAAGAGAAAATGTTCTGCAGACGAATCGTTTTTTGGATGTTCCGATGTCATTTTAAGAGAAAATGTTCTGCAGCGGAAACGTTTTTTGGATGTTCCGATGTCATTTTAAGAGAAAATGTTCTGCAGCGGAAACGTTTTTTGGATGTTCCGATGTCATTTTAAGAGAAAATGTTCTGCAGCGGAAACGTTTTTTGGATGTTCCGATGTCATTTTAAGAGAAAATGTTCTGCAGCGGAAACGTTTTTTGGATGTTCCTATGTCATTTTAAGAGAAAATGTTCTGCAGCGGAAACGTTTTTTGGATGTTCCGATATCATTTTAAGAAAAAATGTTCTGCAGCGGAAACGTTTTTTGGATGTTCCGATGTCATTTTAAGAAAAAATGTTCTGCAGCGGAAACGTTTTTTGGATGTTCCGATGTCATTTTAAGAGAAAATGTTCTGCAGCGGAAACGTTTTTTGGATGTTCCGATGTCATTTTAAGAGAAAATGTTCTGCAGCGGAAACGTTTTTTGGATGTTCCGATGTCATTTTAAGAGAAAATGTTCTGCAGCGGAAACGTTTTTTGGATGTTCCGATGTCGTTGGAAGAGATAATGTTCTGCAGCGGAAACGTTTTTGGATGTTCCGATGTCATTTTTGGAGAACATGTTCTGCAGCGGAAACGTTTTTTGGATGTTCCGATGTCATTTTAAGAGAAAATGTTCTGCAGCGGAAACGTTTTTTGGATGTTCCGATGTCATTTTAAGAGAAAATGTTCTGCAGCGGAAACGTTTTTTGGATGTTCCGATGTCATTTTTGGAGAAAATGTTCTGCAGCGGAAACGTTTTTTGGATGTTCCGATGTCATTTTAAGAGAAAATGTTCTGCAGCGGAAACGTTTTTTGGATGTTCCGATGTCATTTTTGGAGAAAATGTTTTGCAGCGGAAACGTTTTTTGGATGTTCCGATGTCATTTGAAGAGAAAATGTTCTGCAGCGGAAACGTTTTTGGATGTTCCGATGTCATTTTTGGAGAACATGTTCTGCAGCGGAAACGTTTTTTGAATGTTCCGATGTCATTTTAAGAGAAAATGTTCTGCAACGGAAACGTTTTTTTGATGTTCCGATGTCATTTTTGGAGAAAATGTTCTGCAGCGGAATCGCTTTTTGGATGTTCCGATGTCATTTTTGGAGAAAATGTTTTGCAGCGGAAACGTTTTTTGGATGTTCCGATGTCATTTGAAGAGATAATGTTCTGCAGCGGAAACGTTTTTGGATGTTCCGATGTCATTTTTGGAGAACATGTTCTGCAGCGGAAACGTTTTTTGAATGTTCCGATGTCATTTTAAGAGAAAATGTTCTGCAGCGGAAACGTTTTTGGATGTTCCGATGTCATTTTTGGGGAAAATGTTTTGCAGCGGAAACGTTTTTTGGATGTTCCGATGTCATTTGAAGAGATAATGTTCTGCAGCGGAAACGTTTTTTGGATGTTCCGATGTCATTTTTGGAGAAAATGTTTTGCAGCGGAAACGTTTTTTGGATGTTCCGATGTCGTTTTTAATGAAAATGTTCTGCAGCGGAAAGGTTTTTTGGATGTTCCGATGTCATTTTTGGAGAAAATGTTCTGCAGCGGAATCGCTTTTTGGATGTTCCGATGTCATTTTTGGAGAAAATGTTCTGCAGCGGAATCGCTTTTTGGATGTTCCGATGTCATTTTTGGAGAAAATGTTTTGCAGCGGAAACGTTTTTTGGATGTTCCGATGTCATTTGAAGAGATAATGTTCTGCAGCGGAAACGTTTTTGGATGTTCCGATGTCATTTTTGGAGAACATGTTTTGCAGCGGAAACGTTTTTTGAATGTTCCGATGTCGTTTTTAATGAAAATGTTCTGCAGCGGAAAGGTTTTTTGGATGTTCCGATGTCATTTTTGGAGAAAATGTTCTGCAGCGGAATCGCTTTTTGGATGTTCCGATGTCATTTTTGGAGAAAATGTTCTGCAGCGGAATCGCTTTTTGGATGTTCCGATGTCATTTTTGGAGAAAATGTTTTGCAGCGGAAACGTTTTTTGGATGTTCCGATGTCATTTGAAGAGATAATGTTCTGCAGCGGAAACGTTTTTGGATGTTCCGATGTCATTTTTGGAGAACATGTTCTGCAGCGGAAACGTTTTTTGAATGTTCCGATGTCATTTTAAGAGAAAATGTTCTGCAGCGGAAACGTTTTTGGATGTTCCGATGTCATTTTTGGAGAAAATGTTTTGCAGCGGAAACGTTTTTTGGATGTTCCGATGTCATTTGAAGAGATAATGTTCTGCAGCGGAAACGTTTTTTGGATGTTCCGATGTCATTTTTGGAGAAAATGTTTTGCAGAGGAAACGTTTTTTGGATGTTCCGATTTCATTTTTGGAGAAAATGTTCTGCAGCGGAATCGCTTTTTGGATGTTCCGATGTCATTTTTGGAGAAAATGTTTTGCAGCGGAAACGTTTTTTGGATGTTCCGATGTCATTTGAAGAGATAATGTTCTGCAGCGGAAACGTTTTTGGATGTTCCGATGTCATTTTTGGAGAACATGTTTTGCAGCGGAAACGTTTTTTGAATGTTCCGATGTCGTTTTTAATGAAAATGTTCTGCAACGGAAACGTTTTTTTGATGTTCCGATGTCATTTTTGGAGAAAATGTTCTGCAGCGGAATCGCTTTTTGGATGTTCCGATGTCATTTTTGGAGAAAATGTTTTGCAGCGGAAACGTTTTTTGGATGTTCCGATGTCATTTGAAGAGATAATGTTCTGCAGCGGAAACGTTTTTGGATGTTCCGATGTCATTTTTGGAGAACATGTTCTGCAGCGGAAACGTTTTTTGAATGTTCCGATGTCATTTTAAGAGAAAATGTTCTGCAGCGGAAACGTTTTTGGATGTTCCGATGTCATTTTTGGAGAAAATGTTTTGCAGCGGAAACGTTTTTTGGATGTTCCGATGTCATTTGAAGAGATAATGTTCTGCAACGGAAACGTTTTTTTGATGTTCCGATGTCATTTTTGGAGAAAATGTTCTGCAGCGGAATCGCTTTTTGGATGTTCCGATGTCATTTTTGGAGAAAATGTTCTGCAGCGGAATCGCTTTTTGGATGTTCCGATGTCATTTTTGGAGAAAATGTTTTGCAGCGGAAACGTTTTTTGGATGTTCCGATGTCATTTGAAGAGATAATGTTCTGCAGCGGAAACGTTTTTGGATGTTCCGATGTCATTTTTGGAGAACATGTTTTGCAGCGGAAACGTTTTTTGAATGTTCCGATGTCGTTTTTAATGAAAATGTTCTGCAGCGGAAAGGTTTTTTGGATGTTCCGATGTCGTTGGAATGAAAATGTTCTGCAGCGGAAACGTTTTTGGATGTTCCGATGTCATTTTTGGAGAAAATGTTCTGCAGCGGAAACGTTTTTTTGATGTTCCGATGTCATTTTTGGAGAAAATGTTCTGCAGCGGAATCGCTTTTTGGATGTTCCGATGTCATTTTTGGAGAACATGTTCTGCAGCGGAAACGTTTTTTGAATGTTCCGATGTCATTTTAAGAGAAAATGTTCTGCAACGGAAACGTTTTTTTGATGTTCCGATGTCATTTTTGGAGAAAATGTTCTGCAGCGGAATCGCTTTTTGGATGTTCCGATGTCATTTTTGGAGAAAATGTTCTGCAGCGGAATCGCTTTTTGGATGTTCCGATGTCATTTTTGGAGAAAATGTTTTGCAGCGGAAACGTTTTTTGAATGTTCCGATGTCATTTTAAGAGAAAATGTTCTGCAGCGGAAACGTTTTTTGGATGTTCCGATGTCATTTTTGGAGAAAATGTTTTGCAGCGGAAACGTTTTTTGGATGTTCCGATGTCATTTGAAGAGATAATGTTCTGCAGCGGAAACGTTTTTGGATGTTCCGATGTCATTTTTGGAGAACATGTTCTGCAGCGGAAACGTTTTTTGAATGTTCCGATGTCATTTTAAGAGAAAATGTTCTGCAGCGGAAACCTTTTTTGGATGTTCCGATGTCATTTTTGGAGAAAATGTTCTGCATTGGAATCGCTTTTTGGATGTTCCGATGTCATTTTTAGACAAAATGTTCTACAGCGGAAACGTTTTTTGGATGTTCCGATGTCATTTTTGGAGAAAATGTTTTGCAGCGGAAACGTTTTTTGGATGTTTCGATGACGTTGGAATGAAAATGTTCTGCAGCGGAAACGTTTTTTGAATGTTCCGATGTCATTTTTGAAGAAAATGTTCTGCAGCGGAAACGATTTTGGTATGTTCCGATGTCATTTTTGGAGATAATGTTCTGCAGCGGAAACGTTTTTTGGTTGTTCCGATGTCATTTTTGGAGAAAATGTTCTGCAACGGAAACGTTTTTTGGATGTTCCGATGTCATTTTAAGAGAACATGTTCTGCAGCGGAAACGTTTTTTGGATGTTCCGATGTAATTTTGGAGAAAATATTCTGCAGCGGAAACGTTTTTTGGATGTTCCGATGTCATTTTTGGAGAACATGTTCTGCAGCGGAAACGTTTTTTGGATGTTCCGATGTCATTTTTGGAGAAAATGTTTTGCAGCGGAAACGTTTTTTGAATGTTCCGATGTCGTTGGAATGAAAGTGTTCTGCAGCGGAAACGTTTTTTGAATGTTCCGATGTCGTTGGAATGAAAATGTTCTGCAGCGGAAACGTTTTTTGAATGTTCCGATGCCGTTGGAATGAAAGTGTTCTGCAGCGGAAACGTTTTTTGAATGTTCCGATGTCGTTGGAATGAAAATGTTCTGCAGCGGAAACGTTTTTTGAATGTTCCGAAGTCGTTTTGAATGAAAATGTTCTGCAGCGGAAACGTTTTTTGAATGTTCCGATGTAGTTGGAATGAAAATGTTCTGCAGCGGAAACGTTTTTTGAATGTTCCGATGTCGTTGGAATGAAAATGTTCTGCAGCGGAAACGTTTTTTGAATGTTCCGATGTCGTTGGAATGAAAATGTTCTGCAGCGGAAACGTTTTTTGAATGTTCCGATGTCGTTGGAATGAAAATGTTCTGCAGCGGAAACGTTTTTTGAATGTTCCGATGTCGTTGAAATGAAAGTGTTCTGCAGCGGAAACGTTTTTTGAATGTTCCGATGTCGTTGGAATGAAAATGTTCTGCAGCGGAAACGTTTTTTGAATGTTCCGATGTCGTTGGAATGAAAATGTTCTGCAGCGGAAACGTTTTTTGAATGTTCCGATGTCGTTGGAATGAAAATGTTCTGCAGCGGAAACGTTTTTTGAATGTTCCGATGTCGTTGGAATGAAAATGTTCTGCAGCGGAAACGTTTTTTGAATGTTCCGATGTCGCTGGAATGAAAATGTTCTGCAGCGGAAACGTTTTTTGAATGTTCCGATGTCGTTGGAATGAAAATGTTCTGCAGCGGAAACGTTTTTTGAATGTTCCGATGTCGTTGGAATGAAAATGTTCTGCAGCGGAAACGTTTTTTGAATGTTCCGATGTCGTTGGAATGAAAATGTTCTGCAGCGGAAACGTTTTTTGAATGTTCCGAAGTCGTTTTGAATGAAAATGTTCTGCAGCGGAAACGTTTTTTGAATGTTCCGATGTCGTTGGAATGAAAATGTTCTGCAGCGGAAACGTTTTTTGAATGTTCCGAAGTCGTTTTGAATGAAAATGTTCTGCAGCGGAAACGTTTTTTGAATGTTCCGATGTCGTTGGAATGAAAATGTTCTGCAGCGGAAACGTTTTTTGAATGTTCCGAAGTCGTTTTGAATGAAAATGTTCTGCAGCGGAAACGTTTTTTGAATGTTCCGATGTCGTTGGAATGAAAATGTTCTGCAGCGGAAACGTTTTTTGAATGTTCCGATGTCGTTGGAATGAAAATGTTCTGCAGCGGAAACGTTTTTTGAATGTTCCGAAGTCGTTTTGAATGAAAATGTTCTGCAGCGGAAACGTTTTTTGAATGTTCCGATGTCGTTGGAATGAAAATGTTCTGCAGCGGAAACGTTTTTTGGATGTTCCGATGTCGTTGGAATGAAAATGTTCTGCAGCGGAAACGTTTTTTGAATGTTCCGAAGTCGTTTTGAATGAAAATGTTCTGCAGCGGAAACGTTTTTTGAATGTTCCGATGTCGTTGGAATGAAAATGTTCTGCAGCGGAAACGTTTTTTGAATGTTCCGAAGTCGTTTTGAATGAAAATGTTCTGCAGCGGAAACGTTTTTTGAATGTTCCGATGTCGTTGGAATGAAAATGTTCTGCAGCGGAAACGTTTTTTGAATGTTCCGATGTCGTTGGAATGAAAATGTTCTGCAGCGGAAACGTTTTTTGAATGTTCCGATGTCGTTGGAATGAAAATGTTCTGCAGCGGAAACGTTTTTTGAATGTTCCGATGTCGTTGGAATGAAAATGTTCTGCAGCGGAAACGTTTTTTGAATGTTCCGATGTCGTTGGAATGAAAATGTTCTGCAGCGGAAACGTTTTTTGAATGTTCCGATGTCGTTTTGAATGAAAATGTTCTGCAGCGGAAACGTTTTTTGAATGTTCCGATGTCGTTGGAATGAAAATGTTCTGCAGCGGAAACGTTTTTTGAATGTTCCGAAGTCGTTTTGAATGAAAATGTTCTGCAGCGGAAACGTTTTTTGAATGTTCCGATGTCGTTGGAATGAAAATGTTCTGCAGCGGAAACGTTTTTTGAATGTTCCGATGTCGTTGGAATGAAAATGTTCTGCAGCGGAAACGTTTTTTGAATGCTCCGAAGTCGTTTTGAATGAAAATGTTCTGCAGCGGAAACGTTTTTTGAATGTTCCGATGTCGTTGGAATGAAAATGTTCTGCAGCGGAAACGTTTTTTGGATGTTCCGATGTCGTTGGAATGAAAATGTTCTGCAGCGGAAACATTTTTTTGAATGTTCCGATGTCGTTTAAATGAAAATGTTCTGCAGCGGAAACGTTTTTTGAATGTTCCGATGTCGTTGGAATGAAAATGTTCTGCAGCGGAAACGTTTTTTGGATGTTCCGATGTCGTTTAAATGAAAATGTTCTGCAGCGGAAACGTTTTTTGAATGTTCCGATGTCGTTGGAATGAAAATGTTCTGCAGCGGAAACGTTTTTTGAATGTTCCGATGTCGTTGGAATGAAAATGTTCTGCAGCGGAAACGTTTTTTGAATGTTCCGAAGTCGTTTTGAATGAAAATGTTCTGCAGCGGAAACGTTTTTTGAATGTTCCGATGTCGTTGGAATGAAAATGTTCTGCAGCGGAAACGTTTTTTGAATGTTCCGATGTCGTTGGAATGAAAATGTTCTGCAGCGGAAACGTTTTTTGAATGTTCCGATGTCGTTGGAATGAAAATGTTCTGCAGCGGAAACGTTTTTTGAATGTTCCGATGTCGTTGGAATGAAAATGTTCTGCAGCGGAAACGTTTTTTGAATGTTCCGATGTCGTTGGAATGAAAGTGTTCTGCAGCGGAAACGTTTTTTGAATGTTCCGATGTCGTTGGAATGAAAATGTTCTGCAGCGGAAACGTTTTTTGAATGTTCCGATGTCGTTGGAATGAAAATGTTCTGCAGCGGAAACGTTTTTTGAATGTTCCGATGTCGTTGGAATGAAAATGTTCTGCAGCGGAAACGTTTTTTGAATGTTCCGATGTCGTTGGAATGAAAATGTTCTGCAGCGGAAACGTTTTTTGAATGTTCCGAAGTCGTTTTGAATGAAAATGTTCTGCAGCGGAAACGTTTTTTGAATGTTCCGATGTCGTTGGAATGAAAATGTTCTGCAGCGGAAACGTTTTTTGAATGTTCCGAAGTCGTTTTGAATGAAAATGTTCTGCAGCGGAAACGTTTTTTGAATGTTCCGATGTCGTTGGAATGAAAATGTTCTGCAGCGGAAACGTTTTTTGAATGTTCCGATGTCGTTGGAATGAAAATGTTCTGCAGCGGAAACGTTTTTTGAATGTTCCGAAGTCGTTTTGAATGAAAATGTTCTGCAGCGGAAACGTTTTTTGAATGTTCCGATGTCGTTGGAATGAAAATGTTCTGCAGCGGAAACGTTTTTTGAATGTTCCGATGTCGTTGGAATGAAAGTGTTCTGCAGCGGAAACGTTTTTTGAATGTTCCGATGTCGTTGGAATGAAAATGTTCTGCAGCGGAAACGTTTTTTGAATGTTCCGATGCCGTTGGAATGAAAATGTTCTGCAGCGGAAACGTTTTTTGAATGTTCCGAAGTCGTTTTGAATGAAAATGTTCTGCAGCGGAAACGTTTTTTGAATGTTCCGATGTCGTTGGAATGAAAATGTTCTGCAGCGGAAACGTTTTTTGGATGTTCCGATGTCGGTGGAGTGAAAATGTTCTGCAGCGGAAACGTTTTTTGTATGTTCCGATGTCGTTGGAATGAAAATGTTCTGCAGCGGAAACGTTTTTTGAATGTTCCGATGTCGTTGGAATGAAAATGTTCTGCAGCGGAAACGTTTTTTGAATGTTCCGATGTCGTTGGAATGAAAATGTTCTGCAGCTCAAACGTTTTTTGGATGTTCCGATGTCGTTGGAATGAAAATGTTCTGCAGCGGAAACGTTTTTTGAATGTTCCGATGTCGTTGGAATGAAAATGTTCTGCAGCGGAAACGTTTTTTGAATGTTCCGATGTCGTTGGAATGAAAATGTTCTGCAGCGGAAACGTTTTTTGAATGTTCCGATGTCGGTGGAGTGAAAATGTTCTGCAGCGGAAACGTTTTTTGTATGTTCCGATGTCGTTGGAATGAAAATGTTCTGCAGCGGAAACGTTTTTTGAATGTTCCGATGTCGTTGGAATGAAAATGTTCTGCAGCGGAAACGTTTTTTGGATGTTCCGATGTCGTTGGAGTGAAAATGTTCTGCAGCGGAAACGTTTTTTGAATGTTCCGATGTCGTTGGAATGAAAATGTTCTGCAGCTCAAACGTTTTTTGGATGTTCCGATGTCGTTGGAATGAAAATGTTCTGCAGCGGAAACGTTTTTTGAATGTTCCGATGTCGTTGGAATGAAAATGTTCTGCAGCGGAAACGTTTTTTGAATGTTCCGATGTCGTTGGAATGAAAATGTTCTGCAGCTCAAACGTTTTTTGGATGTTCCGATGTCGTTGGAATGAAAATGTTCTGCAGCGGAAACGTTTTTTGAATGTTCCGATGTCGTTGGAATGAAAATGTTCTGCAGCGGAAACGTTTTTTGAATGTTCCGATGTCGGTGGAGTGAAAATGTTCTGCAGCGGAAACGTTTTTTGAATGTTCCGATGTCGTTGGAATGAAAATGTTCTGCAGCGGAAACGTTTTTTGAATGTTCCGATGTCGTTGGAATGAAAATGTTTTGCAGCGGAAACGTTTTTTGGATGTTCCGATGTCGTTGGAATGAAAATGTTTTGCAGCGGAAACGTTTTTTGGATGTTCCGATGTCGTTGGAATGAAAATGTTCTGCAGCGGAAACGTTTTTTGAATGTTCCGATGTCGTTGGAATGAAAATGTTCTGCAGCGGAAACGTTTTTTGAATGTTCCGATGTCGGTGGAGTGAAAATGTTCTGCAGCGGAAACGTTTTTTGTTTGTTCCGATGTCGTTGGAATGAAAATGTTCTGCAGCGGAAACGTTTTTTGGATGTTCCGATGTCGTTGGAGTGAAAATGTTTTGCAGCGGAAACGTTTTTTGTATGTTCCGATGTCGTTGGAATGAAAATGTTCTGCAGCTCAAACGTTTTTTGAATGTTCCGATGTCGTTGGAATGAAAATGTTCTGCAGCGGAAACGTTTTTTGGATGTTCCGATGTCGTTGGAGTGAAAATGTTTTGCAGCGGAAACGTTTTTTGGATGTTCCGATGTCGTTGGAGTGAAAATGTTTTGCAGCGGAAACGTTTTTTGTATGTTCCGATGTCGTTGGAATGAAAATGTTCTGCAGCGGAAACGTTTTTTGAATGTTCCGATGTCGGTGGAGTGAAAATGTTCTGCAGCTCAAACGTTTTTTGGATGTTCCGATGTCGTTGGAGTGAAAATGTTCTGCAGCTCAAACGTTTTTTGAATGTTCCGATGTCGTTGGAATGAAAATGTTCTGCAGCGGAAACGTTTTTTGGATGTTCCGATGTCGTTGGAATGAAAATGTTCTGCAGCGGAAACGTTTTTTGGATGTTCCGATGTCGTTGGAGTGAAAATGTTTTGCAGCGGATACGTTTTTTGAATGTTCCGATGTCGTTGGAATGAAAATGTTCTGCAGCGGAAACGTTTTTTGAATGTTCCGATGTCGTTTAAATGAAAATGTTCTGCAGCGGAAACGTTTTTTGGATGTTCCGATGTCGTTGGAATGAAAATGTTTTGCAGCGGAAACGTTTTTTGGATGTTCCGATGTCGTTGGAATGAAAATGTTCTGCAGCGGAAACGTTTTTTGAATGTTCCGATGTCGTTGGAATGAAAATGTTCTGCAGCGGAAACGTTTTTTGAATGTTCCGATGTCGGTGGAGTGAAAATGTTCTGCAGCGGAAACGTTTTTTGTATGTTCCGATGTCGTTGGAATGAAAATGTTCTGCAGCGGAAACGTTTTTTGGATGTTCCGATGTCGTTGGAGTGAAAATGTTTTGCAGCGGAAACGTTTTTTGTATGTTCCGATGTCGTTGGAATGAAAATGTTCTGCAGCTCAAACGTTTTTTGAATGTTCCGATGTCGTTGGAATGAAAATGTTCTGCAGCGGAAACGTTTTTTGGATGTTCCGATGTCGTTGGAGTGAAAATGTTTTGCAGCGGAAACGTTTTTTGGATGTTCCGATGTCGTTGGAGTGAAAATGTTTTGCAGCGGAAACGTTTTTTGTATGTTCCGATGTCGTTGGAATGAAAATGTTCTGCAGCGGAAACGTTTTTTGAATGTTCCGATGTCGGTGGAGTGAAAATGTTCTGCAGCTCAAACGTTTTTTGGATGTTCCGATGTCGTTGGAGTGAAAATGTTCTGCAGCTCAAACGTTTTTTGGATGTTCCGATGTCGTTGGAATGAAAATGTTCTGCAGCGGAAACGTTTTTTGGATGTTCCGATGTCGTTGGAATGAAAATGTTCTGCAGCGGAAACGTTTTTTGGATGTTCCGATGTCGTTGGAATGAAAATGTTTTGCAGCGGAAACGTTTTTTGGATGTTCCGATGTCGTTGGAATGAAAATGTTCTGCAGCGGAAACGTTTTTTGGATGTTCCGATGTCGTTGGAATGAAAATGTTCTGCAGCGGAAACGTTTTTTGGATGTTCCGATGTCGTTGGAATGAAAATGTTCTGCAGCGGAAACGTTTTTTGGATGTTCCGATGTCGTTGGAATGAAAATGTTTTGCAGCGGAAACGTTTTTTGGATGTTCCGATGTCGTTGGAATGAAAATGTTCTGCAGCGGAAACGTTTTTTGGATGTTCCGATGTCGTTGGAATGAAAATGTTCTGCAGCGGAAACGTTTTTTGAATGTTCCGATGTCGTTGGAATGAAAATGTTCTGCAGCGGAAACGTTTTTTGAATGTTCCGATGTCGGTGGAGTGAAAATGTTCTGCAGCGGAAACGTTTTTTGAATGTTCCGATGTCGTTGGAATGAAAATGTTCTGCAGCGGAAACGTTTTTTGAATGTTCCGATGTCGGTGGAGTGAAAATGTTCTGCAGCGGAAACGTTTTTTGGATGTTCCGATGTCGTTGGAGTGAAAATGTTTTGCAGCGGAAACGTTTTTTGAATGTTCCGATGTCGGTGGAGTGAAAATGTTCTGCAGCGGAAACGTTTTTTGAATGTTCCGATGTCGGTGGAGTGAAAATGTTCTGCAGCGGAAACGTTTTTTGAATGTTCCGATGTCGTTGGAATGAAAATGTTCTGCAGCGGAAACGTTTTTTGAATGTTCCGATGTCGGTGGAGTGAAAATGTTCTGCAGCGGAAACGTTTTTTGAATGTTCCGATGTCGTTGGAATGAAAATGTTCTGCAGCGGAAACGTTTTTTGAATGTTCCGATGTCGGTGGAGTGAAAATGTTCTGCAGCGGAAACGTTTTTTGGATGTTCCGATGTCGTTGGAGTGAAAATGTTTTGCAGCGGAAACGTTTTTTGAATGTTCCGATGTCGGTGGAGTGAAAATGTTCTGCAGCGGAAACGTTTTTTGAATGTTCCGATGTCGGTGGAGTGAAAATGTTCTGCAGCGGAAACGTTTTTTGAATGTTCCGATGTCGGTGGAGTGAAAATGTTCTGCAGCGGAAACGTTTTTTGAATGTTCCGATGTCGGTGGAGTGAAAATGTTCTGCAGCGGAAACGTTTTTTGGATGTTCCGATGTCGTTGGAGTGAAAATGTTCTGCAGCGGAAACGTTTTTTGAATGTTCCGATGTCGTTGGAATGAAAATGTTCTGCAGCGGAAACGTTTTTTGAATGTTCCGATGTCGTTGGAATGAAAATGTTCTGCAGCGGAAACGTTTTTTGAATGTTCCGATGTCGTTGGAATGAAAATGTTCTGCAGCGGAAACGTTTTTTGAATGTTCCGATGTCGTTGGAATGAAAATGTTCTGCAGCGGAAACGTTTTTTGGATGTTCCGATGTCGTTGGAATGAAAATGTTCTGCAGCGGAAACGTTTTTTGAATGTTCCGATGTCGGTGGAGTGAAATTGTTCTGCAGCGGAAACGTTTTTTGGATGTTCCGATGTCGTTTGAGTGAAAATGTTCTGCAGCGGAAACGTTTTTTGAATGTTCCGATGTCGTTGGAATGAAAATGTTCTGCAGCGGAAACGTTTTTTGAATGTTCCGATGTCGTTGGAATGAAAATGTTCTGCAGCGGAAACGTTTTTTGGATGTTCCGATGTCGTTGGAATGAAAATGTTCTGCAGCGGAAACGTTTTTTGGATGTTCCGATGTCGTTGGAATGAAAATGTTCTGCAGCGGAAACGTTTTTTGGATATTCCGACGACGTTTTGAATGAAAATGTTCTGCAGCGGAAACGTTTTTTGAATGTTCCGATGTCGTTGGAATGAAAATGTTCTGCAGCGGAAACGTTTTTTGAATGTTCCGATGTCGGTGGAGTGAAAATGTTCTGCAGCGGAAACGTTTTTTGAATGTTCCGATGTCGTTGGAATGAAAATGTTCTGCAGCGGAAACGTTTTTTGAATGTTCCGATGTCGGTGGAGTGAAAATGTTCTGCAGCGGAAACGTTTTTTGAATGTTCCGATGTCGTTGGAATGAAAATGTTCTGCAGCGGAAACGTTTTTTGAATGTTCCGATGTCGTTGGAGTGAAAATGTTCTGCAGCGGAAACGTTTTTTGAATGTTCCGATGTCGTTGGAATGAAAATGTTCTGCAGCGGAAACGTTTTTTGAATGTTCCGATGTCGTTGGAATGAAAATGTTCTGCAGCGGAAACGTTTTTTGAATGTTCCGATGTCGTTGGAATGAAAATGTTCTGCAGCGGAAACGTTTTTTGAATGTTCCGATGTCGTTGGAATGAAAATGTTCTGCAGCGGAAACGTTTTTTGAATGTTCCGATGTCGTTGGAATGAAAATGTTCTGCAGCGGAAACGTTTTTTGAATGTTCCGATGTCGGTGGAGTGAAAATGTTCTGCAGCGGAAACGTTTTTTGGATGTTCCGATGTCGTTGGAGTGAAAATGTTCTGCAGCGGAAACGTTTTTTGAATGTTCCGATGTCGTTGGAATGAAAATGTTCTGCAGCGGAAACGTTTTTTGGATGTTCCGATGTCGTTGGAATGAAAATGTTCTGCAGCGGAAACGTTTTTTGGATATTCCGACGACGTTTTGAATGAAAATGTTCTGCAGCGGAAACGTTTTTTGAATGTTCCGATGTCGTTGGAATGAAAATGTTCTGCAGCGGAAACGTTTTTTGAATGTTCCGATGTCGGTGGAGTGAAAATGTTCTGCAGCGGAAACGTTTTTTGAATGTTCCGATGTCGTTGGAATGAAAATGTTCTGCAGCGGAAACGTTTTTTGAATGTTCCGATGTCGTTGGAATGAAAATGTTTTGCAGCGGAAACGTTTTTTGGATGTTCCGATGTCGTTGGAGTGAAAATGTTCTGCAGCGGAAACGTTTTTTGAATGTTCCGATGTCGTTGGAATGAAAATGTTCTGCAGCGGAAACGTTTTTTGGATGTTCCGATGTCGTTGGAATGAAAATGTTCTGCAGCGGAAACGTTTTTTGAATGTTTCGATGTCGTTGGAATGAAAATGTTCTGCAGCGGAAACGTTTTTTGAATGTTCCGATGTCGTTTAAATGAAAATGTTCTGCAGCGGAAACGTTTTTTGGATGTTTCGATGTCGTTGGAATGAAAATGTTCTGCAGCGGAAACGTTTTTTGAATGTTCCGATAACGTTGGAGTGAAAATGTTCTGCAGCGGAAACGTTTTTTAAATGTTCCGATGTCGTTGGAATGAAAATGTTCTGCAGCGGAAACGTTTTTTGGATGTTCCGATGGCGTGGGAATGAAAATGTTCTGCAGCGGAAACGTTTTTTGAATGTTCCGATGTCGTTGGAATGAAAATGTTCTGCAGCGGAAACGTTTTTTGGATGTTCCGATGTCGTTGGAATGAAAATGTTCTGCAGCGGAAACGTTTTTTAAATGTTCCGATGTCGTTGGAATGAAAATGTTCTGCAGCGTAAACGTTTTTTGAATGTTCCGATGTCGTTGGAATGAAAATTTTCTGCAGCGGAAACGTTTTTTGAATGTTCCAATGTCGGTGGAGTAAAAATGTTCTGCAGCGGAAACGTTTTTTGAATGTTCCGATGTCGTTGGAGTGAAAATGTTCTGCAGCGGAAACGTTTTTTGAATGTTCCGATGTCGTTGGAATGAAAATGTTCTGCAGCGGAAACGTTTTTTGAATATTCCGATGCCACTGGAATGAAAATGTTCTGCAGCGGAAACGTTTTTTGAATGTTCCGATGTCGTTGGAGTGACAATGTTCTGCAGCGGAAACGTTTTTTGAATGTTCCGATGTCGTTGGAATGAAAATGTTCTGCAGCGGAAACGTTTTTTGGATGTTCCGATGTCGTTGGAGTGAAAAGTTCTGCAGCGGAAACGTTTTTTGAATGTTCCGATGTCGTTGGAGTGAAAATGTTCTGCAGCGGAAACGTTTTTTGAATGTTCCGATGTCGGTGGAGTGAAAATGTTCTGCAGCGTAAACGTTTTTTGAATGTTCCGATGTCGTTGGAATGAAAATTTTCTGCAGCGGAAACGTTTTTTGAATGTTCCAATGTCGGTGGAGTAAAAATGTTCTGCAGCGGAAACGTTTTTTGAATGTTCCGATGTCGTTGGAATGAAAATGTTCTGCAGCGGAAACGTTTTTTGAATGTTCCGATGTCGTTGGAATGAAAATGTTCTGCAGCGGAAACGTTTTTTGAATGTTCCGATGTCGTTGGAGTGAAAATGTTCTGCAGCGGAAACGTTTTTTGAATGTTCCGATGTCGTTGGAATGAAAATGTTCTGCAGCGGAAACGTTTTTTGAATGTTCCGATGTCGTTGGAGTGAAAATGTTCTGCAGCGGAAACGTTTTTTGAATGTTCCGATGTCGTTGGAATGAAAATGTTCTGCAGCTCAAACGTTTTTTGAATGTTCCGATGTCGTTGGAATGAAAATGTTCTGCAGCGGAAACGTTTTTTGGATGTTCCGATGTCGTTGGAGTGAAAATGTTTTGCAGCGGAAACGTTTTTTGTATGTTCCGATGTCGTTGGAATGAAAATGTTCTGCAGCGGAAACGTTTTTTGTATGTTCCGATGTCGTTGGAATGAAAATGTTCTGCAGCGGAAACGTTTTTTGAATGTTCCGATGTCGTTGGAATGAAAATGTTCTGCAGCGGAAACGTTTTTTGGATGTTCCGATGTCGTTGGAGTGAAAATGTTCTGCAGCGGAAACGTTTTTTGAATGTTCCGATGTCGTTGGAATGAAAATGTTCTGCAGCTCAAACGTTTTTTGAATGTTCCGATGTCGTTGGAATGAAAATGTTCTGCAGCGGAAACGTTTTTTGGATGTTCCGATGTCGTTGGAGTGAAAATGTTTTGCAGCGGAAACGTTTTTTGTATGTTCCGATGTCGTTGGAATGAAAATGTTCTGCAGCGGAAACGTTTTTTGAATGTTCCGATGTCGTTGAAATGAAAATGTTCTGCAGCTCAAACGTTTTTTGAATGTTCCGATGTCGTTGGAATGAAAATGTTCTGCAGCGGAAACGTTTTTTGGATGTTCCGATGTCGTTGGAGTGAAAATGTTCTGCAGCTCAAACGTTTTTTGAATGTTCCGATGTCGTTGGAATGAAAATGTTCTGCAGCGGAAACGTTTTTTGGATGTTCCGATGTCGTTGGAGTGAAAATGTTTTGCAGCGGATACGTTTTTTGAATGTTCCGATGTCGGTGGAGTGAAAATGTTCTGCAGCGGAAACGTTTTTTGAATGTTCCGATGTCGTTTAAATGAAAATGTTCTGCAGCGGAAACGTTTTTTGGATGTTCCGATGTCGTTGGAATGAAAATGTTCTGCAGCGGAAACGTTTTTTAGATGTTCCGATGTCGTTGGAGTGAAAATGTTTTGCAGCGGAAACGTTTTTTGTATGTTCCGATGTCGTTGGAATGAAAATGTTCTGCAGCGGAAACGTTTTTTGAATGTTCCGATGTCGGTGGAGTGAAAATGTTCTGCAGCGGAAACGTTTTTTACATGTTCCGATGTCGTTTTGAATGAAAATGTTTTGCAGCGGAAACGTTTTTTGGATGTTCCGATGTCGTTGGAGTGAAAATGTTCTGCAGCGGAAACGTTTTTTGAATGTTCCGATGTCGGTGGAGTGAAAATGTTCTGCAGCGGAAACGTTTTTTGAATGTTCCGATGTCGTTGGAATGAAAATGTTCTGCAGCGGAAACGTTTTTTGAATGTTCCGATGTCGGTGGAGTGAAAATGTTCTGCAGCGGAAACGTTTTTTGGATGTTCCGATGTCGTTGGAATGAAAATGTTCTGCAGCGGAAACGTTTTTTGGATGTTCCGATGTCGTTGGAATGAAAATGTTTTGCAGCGGAAACGTTTTTTGGATGTTCCGATGTCGTTGGAATGAAAATGTTCTGCAGCGAAAACGTTTTTTGGATGTTCCGATGTCGTTGGAATGAAAATGTTCTGCAGCGGAAACGTTTTTTGAATGTTCCGATGTCGTTGGAATGAAAATGTTCTGCAGCGGAAACGTTTTTTGAATGTTCCGATGTCGTTGGAATGAAAATGTTCTGCAGCGGAAACGTTTTTTGTATGTTCCGATGTCGTTGGAATGAAAATGTTCTGCAGCGGAAACGTTTTTTGGATGTTCCGATGTCGTTGGAGTGAAAATGTTCTGCAGCTCAAACGTTTTTTGAATGTTCCGATGTCGTTGGAATGAAAATGTTCTGCAGCGGAAACGTTTTTTGGATGTTCCGATGTCGTTGGAATGAAAATGTTTTGCAGCGGATACGTTTTTTGAATGTTCCGATGTCGGTGGAGTGAAAATGTTCTGCAGCGGAAACGTTTTTTGGATGTTCCGATGTCGTTGGAATGAAAATGTTTTGCAGCGGAAACGTTTTTTGGATGTTCCGATGTCGTTGGAATGAAAATGTTCTGCAGCGGAAACGTTTTTTGGATGTTCCGATGTCGTTGGAATGAAAATGTTTTGCAGCGGAAACGTTTTTTGGATGTTCCGATGTCGTTGGAATGAAAATGTTCTGCAGCGAAAACGTTTTTTGGATGTTCCGATGTCGTTGGAATGAAAATGTTCTGCAGCGGAAACGTTTTTTGAATGTTCCGATGTCGTTTAAATGAAAATGTTCTGCAGCGGAAACGTTTTTTGGATGTTCCGATGTCGTTGGAATGAAAATGTTCTGCAGCGGAAACGTTTTTTGGATGTTCCGATGTCGTTGGCATGAAAATGTTCTGCAGCGGAAACGTTTTTTGAATGTTCCGATGTCGTTGGAATGAAAATGTTTTGCAGCGGAAACGTTTTTTGTATGTTCCGATGTCGTTGGAATGAAAATGTTCTGCAGCTGAAACGTTTTTTGAATGTTCCGATGTCGTTGGAATGAAAATGTTCTGCAGCGGAAACGTTTTTTGGATGTTCCGATGTCGTTGGAGTGAAAATGTTCTGCAGCGGAAACGTTTTTTGAATGTTCCGATGTCGTTTAAATGAAAATGTTCTGCAGCGGAAACGTTTTTTGAATGTTCCGATGTCGTTGGAATGAAAATGTTTTGCAGCGGAAACGTTTTTTGTATGTTCCGATGTCGGTGGAGTGAAAATGTTCTGCAGCTCAAACGTTTTTTGAATGTTCCGATGTCGTTGGAATGAAAATGTTCTGCAGCGGAAACGTTTTTTGGATGTTCCGATGTCGTTGGAGTGAAAATGTTTTGCAGCGGAAACGTTTTTTGGATGTTCCGATGTCGTTGGAATGAAAATGTTCTGCAGCGAAAACGTTTTTTGGATGTTCCGATGTCGGTGGAGTGAAAATGTTCTGCAGCGGAAACGTTTTTTGAATGTTCCGATGTCGTTTAAATGAAAATGTTCTGCAGCGGAAACGTTTTTTGAATGTTCCGATGTCGTTGGAATGAAAATGTTTTGCAGCGGAAACGTTTTTTGTATGTTCCGATGTCGGTGGAGTGAAAATGTTCTGCAGCGGAAACGTTTTTTGAATGTTCCGATGTCGGTGGAGTGAAAATGTTCTGCAGCGGAAACGTTTTTTGGATGTTCCGATGTCGTTGGAATGAAAATGTTCTGCAGCGGAAACGTTTTTTGAATGTTCCGATGTCGTTGGAGTGAAAATGTTCTGCAGCGGAAACGTTTTTTGAATGTTCCGATGTCGTTGGAATGAAAATGTTCTGCAGCTCAAACGTTTTTTGAATGTTCCGATGTCGTTGGAATGAAAATGTTCTGCAGCGGAAACGTTTTTTGGATGTTCCGATGTCGTTGGAGTGAAAATGTTTTGCAGCGGAAACGTTTTTTGTATGTTCCGATGTCGTTGGAATGAAAATGTTCTGCAGCGGAAACGTTTTTTGTATGTTCCGATGTCGTTGGAATGAAAATGTTCTGCAGCGGAAACGTTTTTTGAATGTTCCGATGTCGTTGGAATGAAAATGTTCTGCAGCGGAAACGTTTTTTGGATGTTCCGATGTCGTTGGAGTGAAAATGTTCTGCAGCGGAAACGTTTTTTGAATGTTCCGATGTCGTTGGAATGAAAATGTTCTGCAGCGGAAACGTTTTTTGAATGTTCCGATGTCGTTGGAGTGAAAATGTTCTGCAGCGGAAACGTTTTTTGAATGTTCCGATGTCGTTGGAATGAAAATGTTCTGCAGCTCAAACGTTTTTTGAATGTTCCGATGTCGTTGGAATGAAAATGTTCTGCAGCGGAAACGTTTTTTGGATGTTCCGATGTCGTTGGAGTGAAAATGTTTTGCAGCGGAAACGTTTTTTGTATGTTCCGATGTCGTTGGAATGAAAATGTTCTGCAGCGGAAACGTTTTTTGTATGTTCCGATGTCGTTGGAATGAAAATGTTCTGCAGCGGAAACGTTTTTTGAATGTTCCGATGTCGTTGGAATGAAAATGTTCTGCAGCGGAAACGTTTTTTGGATGTTCCGATGTCGTTGGAGTGAAAATGTTCTGCAGCGGAAACGTTTTTTGAATGTTCCGATGTCGTTGGAATGAAAATGTTCTGCAGCTCAAACGTTTTTTGAATGTTCCGATGTCGTTGGAATGAAAATGTTCTGCAGCGGAAACGTTTTTTGGATGTTCCGATGTCGTTGGAGTGAAAATGTTTTGCAGCGGAAACGTTTTTTGTATGTTCCGATGTCGTTGGAATGAAAATGTTCTGCAGCGGAAACGTTTTTTGAATGTTCCGATGTCGTTGAAATGAAAATGTTCTGCAGCTCAAACGTTTTTTGAATGTTCCGATGTCGTTGGAATGAAAATGTTCTGCAGCGGAAACGTTTTTTGGATGTTCCGATGTCGTTGGAGTGAAAATGTTCTGCAGCTCAAACGTTTTTTGAATGTTCCGATGTCGTTGGAATGAAAATGTTCTGCAGCGGAAACGTTTTTTGGATGTTCCGATGTCGTTGGAGTGAAAATGTTTTGCAGCGGATACGTTTTTTGAATGTTCCGATGTCGGTGGAGTGAAAATGTTCTGCAGCGGAAACGTTTTTTGAATGTTCCGATGTCGTTTAAATGAAAATGTTCTGCAGCGGAAACGTTTTTTGGATGTTCCGATGTCGTTGGAATGAAAATGTTCTGCAGCGGAAACGTTTTTTAGATGTTCCGATGTCGTTGGAGTGAAAATGTTTTGCAGCGGAAACGTTTTTTGTATGTTCCGATGTCGTTGGAATGAAAATGTTCTGCAGCGGAAACGTTTTTTGAATGTTCCGATGTCGGTGGAGTGAAAATGTTCTGCAGCGGAAACGTTTTTTACATGTTCCGATGTCGTTTTGAATGAAAATGTTTTGCAGCGGAAACGTTTTTTGGATGTTCCGATGTCGTTGGAGTGAAAATGTTCTGCAGCGGAAACGTTTTTTGAATGTTCCGATGTCGGTGGAGTGAAAATGTTCTGCAGCGGAAACGTTTTTTGAATGTTCCGATGTCGTTGGAATGAAAATGTTCTGCAGCGGAAACGTTTTTTGAATGTTCCGATGTCGGTGGAGTGAAAATGTTCTGCAGCGGAAACGTTTTTTGGATGTTCCGATGTCGTTGGAATGAAAATGTTCTGCAGCGGAAACGTTTTTTGGATGTTCCGATGTCGTTGGAATGAAAATGTTTTGCAGCGGAAACGTTTTTTGGATGTTCCGATGTCGTTGGAATGAAAATGTTCTGCAGCGAAAACGTTTTTTGGATGTTCCGATGTCGTTGGAATGAAAATGTTCTGCAGCGGAAACGTTTTTTGAATGTTCCGATGTCGTTGGAATGAAAATGTTCTGCAGCGGAAACGTTTTTTGAATGTTCCGATGTCGTTGGAATGAAAATGTTCTGCAGCGGAAACGTTTTTTGTATGTTCCGATGTCGTTGGAATGAAAATGTTCTGCAGCGGAAACGTTTTTTGGATGTTCCGATGTCGTTGGAGTGAAAATGTTCTGCAGCTCAAACGTTTTTTGAATGTTCCGATGTCGTTGGAATGAAAATGTTCTGCAGCGGAAACGTTTTTTGGATGTTCCGATGTCGTTGGAATGAAAATGTTTTGCAGCGGATACGTTTTTTGAATGTTCCGATGTCGGTGGAGTGAAAATGTTCTGCAGCGGAAACGTTTTTTGGATGTTCCGATGTCGTTGGAATGAAAATGTTTTGCAGCGGAAACGTTTTTTGGATGTTCCGATGTCGTTGGAATGAAAATGTTCTGCAGCGGAAACGTTTTTTGGATGTTCCGATGTCGTTGGAATGAAAATGTTTTGCAGCGGAAACGTTTTTTGGATGTTCCGATGTCGTTGGAATGAAAATGTTCTGCAGCGAAAACGTTTTTTGGATGTTCCGATGTCGTTGGAATGAAAATGTTCTGCAGCGGAAACGTTTTTTGAATGTTCCGATGTCGTTTAAATGAAAATGTTCTGCAGCGGAAACGTTTTTTGGATGTTCCGATGTCGTTGGAATGAAAATGTTCTGCAGCGGAAACGTTTTTTGAATGTTCCGATGTCGTTGGAATGAAAATGTTCTGCAGCTCAAACGTTTTTTGAATGTTCCGATGTCGTTGGAATGAAAATGTTCTGCAGCGGAAACGTTTTTTGGATGTTCCGATGTCGTTGGAGTGAAAATGTTTTGCAGCGGAAACGTTTTTTGAATGTTCCGATGTCGTTGGAATGAAAATGTTCTGCAGCGGAAACGTTTTTTGTATGTTCCGATGTCGTTGGAATGAAAATGTTCTGCAGCGGAAACGTTTTTTGAATGTTCCGATGTCGTTGGAATGAAAATGTTCTGCAGCGGAAACGTTTTTTGAATGTTCCGATGTCGTTGGAGTGAAAATGTTCTGCAGCGGAAACGTTTTTTGAATGTTCCGATGTCGTTGGAATGAAAATGTTCTGCAGCGGAAACGTTTTTTGAATGTTCCGATGTCGTTGGAGTGAAAATGTTCTGCAGCGGAAACGTTTTTTGAATGTTCCGATGTCGTTGGAATGAAAATGTTCTGCAGCTCAAACGTTTTTTGAATGTTCCGATGTCGTTGGAATGAAAATGTTCTGCAGCGGAAACGTTTTTTGGATGTTCCGATGTCGTTGGAGTGAAAATGTTTTGCAGCGGAAACGTTTTTTGTATGTTCCGATGTCGTTGGAATGAAAATGTTCTGCAGCGGAAACGTTTTTTGTATGTTCCGATGTCGTTGGAATGAAAATGTTCTGCAGCGGAAACGTTTTTTGAATGTTCCGATGTCGTTGGAATGAAAATGTTCTGCAGCGGAAACGTTTTTTGGATGTTCCGATGTCGTTGGAGTGAAAATGTTCTGCAGCGGAAACGTTTTTTGAATGTTCCGATGTCGTTGGAATGAAAATGTTCTGCAGCTCAAACGTTTTTTGAATGTTCCGATGTCGTTGGAATGAAAATGTTCTGCAGCGGAAACGTTTTTTGGATGTTCCGATGTCGTTGGAGTGAAAATGTTTTGCAGCGGAAACGTTTTTTGTATGTTCCGATGTCGTTGGAATGAAAATGTTCTGCAGCGGAAACGTTTTTTGAATGTTCCGATGTCGTTGAAATGAAAATGTTCTGCAGCTCAAACGTTTTTTGAATGTTCCGATGTCGTTGGAATGAAAATGTTCTGCAGCGGAAACGTTTTTTGGATGTTCCGATGTCGTTGGAGTGAAAATGTTCTGCAGCTCAAACGTTTTTTGAATGTTCCGATGTCGTTGGAATGAAAATGTTCTGCAGCGGAAACGTTTTTTGGATGTTCCGATGTCGTTGGAGTGAAAATGTTTTGCAGCGGATACGTTTTTTGAATGTTCCGATGTCGGTGGAGTGAAAATGTTCTGCAGCGGAAACGTTTTTTGAATGTTCCGATGTCGTTTAAATGAAAATGTTCTGCAGCGGAAACGTTTTTTGGATGTTCCGATGTCGTTGGAATGAAAATGTTCTGCAGCGGAAACGTTTTTTAGATGTTCCGATGTCGTTGGAGTGAAAATGTTTTGCAGCGGAAACGTTTTTTGTATGTTCCGATGTCGTTGGAATGAAAATGTTCTGCAGCGGAAACGTTTTTTGAATGTTCCGATGTCGGTGGAGTGAAAATGTTCTGCAGCGGAAACGTTTTTTACATGTTCCGATGTCGTTTTGAATGAAAATGTTTTGCAGCGGAAACGTTTTTTGGATGTTCCGATGTCGTTGGAGTGAAAATGTTCTGCAGCGGAAACGTTTTTTGAATGTTCCGATGTCGGTGGAGTGAAAATGTTCTGCAGCGGAAACGTTTTTTGAATGTTCCGATGTCGTTGGAATGAAAATGTTCTGCAGCGGAAACGTTTTTTGAATGTTCCGATGTCGGTGGAGTGAAAATGTTCTGCAGCGGAAACGTTTTTTGGATGTTCCGATGTCGTTGGAATGAAAATGTTCTGCAGCGGAAACGTTTTTTGGATGTTCCGATGTCGTTGGAATGAAAATGTTTTGCAGCGGAAACGTTTTTTGGATGTTCCGATGTCGTTGGAATGAAAATGTTCTGCAGCGAAAACGTTTTTTGGATGTTCCGATGTCGTTGGAATGAAAATGTTCTGCAGCGGAAACGTTTTTTGAATGTTCCGATGTCGTTGGAATGAAAATGTTCTGCAGCGGAAACGTTTTTTGAATGTTCCGATGTCGTTGGAATGAAAATGTTCTGCAGCGGAAACGTTTTTTGTATGTTCCGATGTCGTTGGAATGAAAATGTTCTGCAGCGGAAACGTTTTTTGGATGTTCCGATGTCGTTGGAGTGAAAATGTTCTGCAGCTCAAACGTTTTTTGAATGTTCCGATGTCGTTGGAATGAAAATGTTCTGCAGCGGAAACGTTTTTTGGATGTTCCGATGTCGTTGGAATGAAAATGTTTTGCAGCGGATACGTTTTTTGAATGTTCCGATGTCGGTGGAGTGAAAATGTTCTGCAGCGGAAACGTTTTTTGGATGTTCCGATGTCGTTGGAATGAAAATGTTTTGCAGCGGAAACGTTTTTTGGATGTTCCGATGTCGTTGGAATGAAAATGTTCTGCAGCGGAAACGTTTTTTGGATGTTCCGATGTCGTTGGAATGAAAATGTTTTGCAGCGGAAACGTTTTTTGGATGTTCCGATGTCGTTGGAATGAAAATGTTCTGCAGCGAAAACGTTTTTTGGATGTTCCGATGTCGTTGGAATGAAAATGTTCTGCAGCGGAAACGTTTTTTGAATGTTCCGATGTCGTTTAAATGAAAATGTTCTGCAGCGGAAACGTTTTTTGGATGTTCCGATGTCGTTGGAATGAAAATGTTCTGCAGCGGAAACGTTTTTTGGATGTTCCGATGTCGTTGGCATGAAAATGTTCTGCAGCGGAAACGTTTTTTGAATGTTCCGATGTCGTTGGAATGAAAATGTTTTGCAGCGGAAACGTTTTTTGTATGTTCCGATGTCGTTGGAATGAAAATGTTCTGCAGCTGAAACGTTTTTTGAATGTTCCGATGTCGTTGGAATGAAAATGTTCTGCAGCGGAAACGTTTTTTGGATGTTCCGATGTCGTTGGAGTGAAAATGTTCTGCAGCGGAAACGTTTTTTGAATGTTCCGATGTCGTTTAAATGAAAATGTTCTGCAGCGGAAACGTTTTTTGAATGTTCCGATGTCGTTGGAATGAAAATGTTTTGCAGCGGAAACGTTTTTTGTATGTTCCGATGTCGGTGGAGTGAAAATGTTCTGCAGCTCAAACGTTTTTTGAATGTTCCGATGTCGTTGGAATGAAAATGTTCTGCAGCGGAAACGTTTTTTGGATGTTCCGATGTCGTTGGAGTGAAAATGTTTTGCAGCGGAAACGTTTTTTGGATGTTCCGATGTCGTTGGAATGAAAATGTTCTGCAGCGAAAACGTTTTTTGGATGTTCCGATGTCGGTGGAGTGAAAATGTTCTGCAGCGGAAACGTTTTTTGAATGTTCCGATGTCGTTTAAATGAAAATGTTCTGCAGCGGAAACGTTTTTTGAATGTTCCGATGTCGTTGGAATGAAAATGTTTTGCAGCGGAAACGTTTTTTGTATGTTCCGATGTCGGTGGAGTGAAAATGTTCTGCAGCGGAAACGTTTTTTGAATGTTCCGATGTCGGTGGAGTGAAAATGTTCTGCAGCGGAAACGTTTTTTGGATGTTCCGATGTCGTTGGAATGAAAATGTTCTGCAGCGGAAACGTTTTTTGAATGTTCCGATGTCGTTGGAGTGAAAATGTTCTGCAGCGGAAACGTTTTTTGAATGTTCCGATGTCGTTGGAATGAAAATGTTCTGCAGCTCAAACGTTTTTTGAATGTTCCGATGTCGTTGGAATGAAAATGTTCTGCAGCGGAAACGTTTTTTGGATGTTCCGATGTCGTTGGAGTGAAAATGTTTTGCAGCGGAAACGTTTTTTGTATGTTCCGATGTCGTTGGAATGAAAATGTTCTGCAGCGGAAACGTTTTTTGTATGTTCCGATGTCGTTGGAATGAAAATGTTCTGCAGCGGAAACGTTTTTTGAATGTTCCGATGTCGTTGGAATGAAAATGTTCTGCAGCGGAAACGTTTTTTGGATGTTCCGATGTCGTTGGAGTGAAAATGTTCTGCAGCGGAAACGTTTTTTGAATGTTCCGATGTCGTTGGAATGAAAATGTTCTGCAGCTCAAACGTTTTTTGAATGTTCCGATGTCGTTGGAATGAAAATGTTCTGCAGCGGAAACGTTTTTTGGATGTTCCGATGTCGTTGGAGTGAAAATGTTTTGCAGCGGAAACGTTTTTTGTATGTTCCGATGTCGTTGGAATGAAAATGTTCTGCAGCGGAAACGTTTTTTGAATGTTCCGATGTCGTTGAAATGAAAATGTTCTGCAGCTCAAACGTTTTTTGAATGTTCCGATGTCGTTGGAATGAAAATGTTCTGCAGCGGAAACGTTTTTTGGATGTTCCGATGTCGTTGGAGTGAAAATGTTCTGCAGCTCAAACGTTTTTTGAATGTTCCGATGTCGTTGGAATGAAAATGTTCTGCAGCGGAAACGTTTTTTGGATGTTCCGATGTCGTTGGAGTGAAAATGTTTTGCAGCGGATACGTTTTTTGAATGTTCCGATGTCGGTGGAGTGAAAATGTTCTGCAGCGGAAACGTTTTTTGAATGTTCCGATGTCGTTTAAATGAAAATGTTCTGCAGCGGAAACGTTTTTTGGATGTTCCGATGTCGTTGGAATGAAAATGTTCTGCAGCGGAAACGTTTTTTAGATGTTCCGATGTCGTTGGAGTGAAAATGTTTTGCAGCGGAAACGTTTTTTGTATGTTCCGATGTCGTTGGAATGAAAATGTTCTGCAGCGGAAACGTTTTTTGAATGTTCCGATGTCGGTGGAGTGAAAATGTTCTGCAGCGGAAACGTTTTTTGGATGTTCCGATGTCGTTTTGAATGAAAATGTTTTGCAGCGGAAACGTTTTTTGGATGTTCCGATGTCGTTGGAGTGAAAATGTTCTGCAGCGGAAACGTTTTTTGAATGTTCCGATGTCGGTGGAGTGAAAATGTTCTGCAGCGGAAACGTTTTTTGAATGTTCCGATGTCGTTGGAATGAAAATGTTCTGCAGCGGAAACGTTTTTTGAATGTTCCGATGTCGGTGGAGTGAAAATGTTCTGCAGCGGAAACGTTTTTTGGATGTTCCGATGTCGTTGGAATGAAAATGTTCTGCAGCGGAAACGTTTTTTGGATGTTCCGATGTCGTTGGAATGAAAATGTTTTGCAGCGGAAACGTTTTTTGGATGTTCCGATGTCGTTGGAATGAAAATGTTCTGCAGCGAAAACGTTTTTTGAATGTTCCGATGTCGTTTAAATGAAAATGTTCTGCAGCGGAAACGTTTTTTGAATGTTCCGATGTCGTTGGAATGAAAATGTTTTGCAGCGGAAACGTTTTTTGTATGTTCCGATGTCGTTGGAATGAAAATGTTCTGCAGCTGAAACGTTTTTTGAATGTTCCGATGTCGTTGGAATGAAAATGTTCTGCAGCGGAAACGTTTTTTGGATGTTCCGATGTCGTTGGAGTGAAAATGTTCTGCAGCTCAAACGTTTTTTGAATGTTCCGATGTCGTTGGAATGAAAATGTTCTGCAGCGGAAACGTTTTTTGGATGTTCCGATGTCGTTGGAATGAAAATGTTTTGCAGCGGATACGTTTTTTGAATGTTCCGATGTCGGTGGAGTGAAAATGTTCTGCAGCGGAAACGTTTTTTGGATGTTCCGATGTCGTTGGAATGAAAATGTTCTGCAGCGAAAACGTTTTTTGGATGTTCCGATGTCGTTGGAATGAAAATGTTTTGCAGCGGAAACGTTTTTTGGATGTTCCGATGTCGTTGGAATGAAAATGTTCTGCAGCGAAAACGTTTTTTGGATGTTCCGATGTCGTTGGAATGAAAATGTTCTGCAGCGGAAACGTTTTTTGAATGTTCCGATGTCGTTGGCATGAAAATGTTCTGCAGCGGAAACGTTTTTTGAATGTTCCGATGTCGTTGGAATGAAAATGTTTTGCAGCGGAAACGTTTTTTGTATGTTCCGATGTCGTTGGAATGAAAATGTTCTGCAGCTGAAACGTTTTTTGAATGTTCCGATGTCGTTGGAATGAAAATGTTCTGCAGCGGAAACGTTTTTTGGATGTTCCGATGTCGTTGGAGTGAAAATGTTCTGCAGCGGAAACGTTTTTTGAATGTTCCGATGTCGTTTAAATGAAAATGTTCTGCAGCGGAAACGTTTTTTGAATGTTCCGATGTCGTTGGAATGAAAATGTTTTGCAGCGGAAACGTTTTTTGTATGTTCCGATGTCGGTGGAGTGAAAATGTTCTGCAGCTCAAACGTTTTTTGAATGTTCCGATGTCGTTGGAATGAAAATGTTCTGCAGCGGAAACGTTTTTTGGATGTTCCGATGTCGTTGGAGTGAAAATGTTTTGCAGCGGAAACGTTTTTTGGATGTTCCGATGTCGTTGGAATGAAAATGTTCTGCAGCGAAAACGTTTTTTGGATGTTCCGATGTCGGTGGAGTGAAAATGTTCTGCAGCGGAAACGTTTTTTGAATGTTCCGATGTCGTTTAAATGAAAATGTTCTGCAGCGGAAACGTTTTTTGAATGTTCCGATGTCGTTGGAATGAAAATGTTTTGCAGCGGAAACGTTTTTTGTATGTTCCGATGTCGGTGGAGTGAAAATGTTCTGCAGCGGAAACGTTTTTTGAATGTTCCGATGTCGGTGGAGTGAAAATGTTCTGCAGCGGAAACGTTTTTTGGATGTTCCGATGTCGTTGGAATGAAAATGTTCTGCAGCGGAAACGTTTTTTGGATGTTCCGATGTCGTTGGAATGAAAATGTTCTGCAGCGGAAACGTTTTTTGGATGTTCCGATGTCGTTGGAATGAAAATGTTCTGCAGCGGAAACGTTTTTTGGATGTTCCGATGTCGTTGGAATGAAAATGTTTTGCAGCGGAAACGTTTTTTGGATGTTCCGATGTCGTTGGAATGAAAATGTTCTGCAGCGGAAACGTTTTTTGGATGTTCCGATGTCGTTGGAATGAAAATGTTCTGCAGCGGAAACGTTTTTTGAATGTTCCGATGTCGTTGGAATGAAAATGTTCTGCAGCGGAAACGTTTTTTGAATGTTCCGATGTCGGTGGAGTGAAAATGTTCTGCAGCGGAAACGTTTTTTGAATGTTCCGATGTCGTTGGAATGAAAATGTTCTGCAGCGGAAACGTTTTTTGAATGTTCCGATGTCGGTGGAGTGAAAATGTTCTGCAGCGGAAACGTTTTTTGGATGTTCCGATGTCGTTGGAGTGAAAATGTTTTGCAGCGGAAACGTTTTTTGAATGTTCCGATGTCGGTGGAGTGAAAATGTTCTGCAGCGGAAACGTTTTTTGAATGTTCCGATGTCGGTGGAGTGAAAATGTTCTGCAGCGGAAACGTTTTTTGAATGTTCCGATGTCGTTGGAATGAAAATGTTCTGCAGCGGAAACGTTTTTTGAATGTTCCGATGTCGGTGGAGTGAAAATGTTCTGCAGCGGAAACGTTTTTTGGATGTTCCGATGTCGTTGGAGTGAAAATGTTCTGCAGCGGAAACGTTTTTTGAATGTTCCGATGTCGTTGGAATGAAAATGTTCTGCAGCGGAAACGTTTTTTGAATGTTCCGATGTCGTTGGAATGAAAATGTTCTGCAGCGGAAACGTTTTTTGAATGTTCCGATGTCGTTGGAATGAAAATGTTCTGCAGCGGAAACGTTTTTTGAATGTTCCGATGTCGTTGGAATGAAAATGTTCTGCAGCGGAAACGTTTTTTGGATGTTCCGATGTCGTTGGAATGAAAATGTTCTGCAGCGGAAACGTTTTTTGGATGTTCCGATGTCGGTGGAGTGAAAATGTTCTGCAGCGGAAACGTTTTTTGGATGTTCCGATGTCGTTGGAGTGAAAATGTTCTGCAGCGGAAACGTTTTTTGAATGTTCCGATGTCGTTGGAATGAAAATGTTCTGCAGCGGAAACGTTTTTTGAATGTTCCGATGTCGTTGGAATGAAAATGTTCTGCAGCGGAAACGTTTTTTGGATGTTCCGATGTCGTTGGAATGAAAATGTTCTGCAGCGGAAACGTTTTTTGGATGTTCCGATGTCGTTGGAATGAAAATGTTCTGCAGCGGAAACGTTTTTTGGATATTCCGACGACGTTTTGAATGAAAATGTTCTGCAGCGGAAACGTTTTTTGAATGTTCCGATGTCGTTGGAATGAAAATGTTCTGCAGCGGAAACGTTTTTTGAATGTTCCGATGTCGGTGGAGTGAAAATGTTCTGCAGCGGAAACGTTTTTTGAATGTTCCGATGTCGTTGGAATGAAAATGTTCTGCAGCGGAAACGTTTTTTGAATGTTCCGATGTCGGTGGAGTGAAAATGTTCTGCAGCGGAAACGTTTTTTGAATGTTCCGATGTCGTTGGAATGAAAATGTTCTGCAGCGGAAACGTTTTTTGAATGTTCCGATGTCGTTGGAGTGAAAATGTTCTGCAGCGGAAACGTTTTTTGAATGTTCCGATGTCGTTGGAATGAAAATGTTCTGCAGCGGAAACGTTTTTTGAATGTTCCGATGTCGTTGGAATGAAAATGTTCTGCAGCGGAAACGTTTTTTGAATGTTCCGATGTCGTTGGAATGAAAATGTTCTGCAGCGGAAACGTTTTTTGAATGTTCCGATGTCGTTGGAATGAAAATGTTCTGCAGCGGAAACGTTTTTTGAATGTTCCGATGTCGTTGGAATGAAAATGTTCTGCAGCGGAAACGTTTTTTGAATGTTCCGATGTCGGTGGAGTGAAAATGTTCTGCAGCGGAAACGTTTTTTGGATGTTCCGATGTCGTTGGAGTGAAAATGTTCTGCAGCGGAAACGTTTTTTGAATGTTCCGATGTCGTTGGAATGAAAATGTTCTGCAGCGGAAACGTTTTTTGAATGTTCCGATGTCGTTGGAATGAAAATGTTCTGCAGCGGAAACGTTTTTTGGATGTTCCGATGTCGTTGGAATGAAAATGTTCTGCAGCGGAAACGTTTTTTGGATATTCCGACGACGTTTTGAATGAAAATGTTCTGCAGCGGAAACGTTTTTTGAATGTTCCGATGTCGTTGGAATGAAAATGTTCTGCAGCGGAAACGTTTTCTGAATGTTCCAATGTCGGTGGAGTGAAAACGTTCTGCAGCGGAAACGTTTTTTGTATGTTCCGATGTCGTTGGAATGAAAATGTTTTGCAGCGGAAAAGTTTTTTGGATGTTCCGATGTCGTTGGAATGAAAATGTTTTGCAGCGGAAACGTTTTTTGGATGTTCCGATGTCGTTGGAGTGAAAATGTTCTGCAGCGGAAACGTTTTTTGAATGTTCCGATGTCGTTGGAATGAAAATGTTCTGCAGCGGAAACGTTTTTTGGATGTTCCGATGTCGTTGGAATGAAAATGTTCTGCAGCGGAAACGTTTTTTGAATGTTTCGATGTCGTTGGAATGAAAATGTTCTGCAGCGGAAACGTTTTTTGAATGTTCCGATGTCGTTTAAATGAAAATGTTCTGCAGCGGAAACGTTTTTTGGATGTTTCGATGTCGTTGGAATGAAAATGTTCTGCAGCGGAAACGTTTTTTGAATGTTCCGATAACGTTGGAGTGAAAATGTTCTGCAGCGGAAACGTTTTTTAAATGTTCCGATGTCGTTGGAATGAAAATGTTCTGCAGCGGAAACGTTTTTTGGATGTTCCGATGGCGTGGGAATGAAAATGTTCTGCAGCGGAAACGTTTTTTGAATGTTCCGATGTCGTTGGAATGAAAATGTTCTGCAGCGGAAACGTTTTTTGGATGTTCCGATGTCGTTGGAATGAAAATGTTCTGCAGCGGAAACGTTTTTTAAATGTTCCGATGTCGTTGGAATGAAAATGTTCTGCAGCGTAAACGTTTTTTGAATGTTCCGATGTCGTTGGAATGAAAATTTTCTGCAGCGGAAACGTTTTTTGAATGTTCCAATGTCGGTGGAGTAAAAATGTTCTGCAGCGGAAACGTTTTTTGAATGTTCCGATGTCGTTGGAGTGAAAATGTTCTGCAGCGGAAACGTTTTTTGAATGTTCCGATGTCGTTGGAATGAAAATGTTCTGCAGCGGAAACGTTTTTTGAATATTCCGATGCCGCTGGAATGAAAATGTTCTGCAGCGGAAACGTTTTTTGAATGTTCCGATGTCGTTGGAGTGACAATGTTCTGCAGCGGAAACGTTTTTTGAATGTTCCGATGTCGTTGGAATGAAAATGTTCTGCAGCGGAAACGTTTTTTGGATGTTCCGATGTCGTTGGAGTGAAAAGTTCTGCAGCGGAAACGTTTTTTGAATGTTCCGATGTCGTTGGAGTGAAAATGTTCTGCAGCGGAAACGTTTTTTGAATGTTCCGATGTCGGTGGAGTGAAAATGTTCTGCAGCGTAAACGTTTTTTGAATGTTCCGATGTCGTTGGAATGAAAATTTTCTGCAGCGGAAACGTTTTTTGAATGTTCCAATGTCGGTGGAGTAAAAATGTTCTGCAGCGGAAACGTTTTTTGAATGTTCCGATGTCGTTGGAATGAAAATGTTCTGCAGCGGAAACGTTTTTTGAATGTTCCGATGTCGTTGGAATGAAAATGTTCTGCAGCGGAAACGTTTTTTGAATGTTCCGATGTCGTTGGAGTGAAAATGTTCTGCAGCGGAAACGTTTTTTGAATGTTCCGATGTCGTTGGAATGAAAATGTTCTGCAGCTCAAACGTTTTTTGAATGTTCCGATGTCGTTGGAATGAAAATGTTCTGCAGCGGAAACGTTTTTTGGATGTTCCGATGTCGTTGGAGTGAAAATGTTTTGCAGCGGAAACGTTTTTTGTATGTTCCGATGTCGTTGGAACGAAAATGTTCTGCAGCGGAAACGTTTTTTGAATGTTCCGATGTCGTTGGAATGAAAATGTTCTGCAGCGGAAACGTTTTTTGGATGTTCCGATGTCGTTGGAGTGAAAAGTTCTGCAGCGGAAACGTTTTTTGAATGTTCCGATGTCGTTGGAGTGAAAATGTTCTGCAGCGGAAACGTTTTTTGAATGTTCCGATGTCGGTGGAGTGAAAATGTTCTGCAGCGTAAACGTTTTTTGAATGTTCCGATGTCGTTGGAATGAAAATTTTCTGCAGCGGAAACGTTTTTTGAATGTTCCAATGTCGGTGGAGTAAAAATGTTCTGCAGCGGAAACGTTTTTTGAATGTTCCGATGTCGTTGGAATGAAAATGTTCTGCAGCGGAAACGTTTTTTGAATGTTCCGATGTCGTTGGAATGAAAATGTTCTGCAGCGGAAACGTTTTTTGGATGTTCCGATGTCGTTGGAGTGAAAATGTTTTGCAGCGGAAACGTTTTTTGTATGTTCCGATGTCGTTGGAACGAAAATGTTCTGCAGCGGAAACGTTTTTTGAATGTTCCGATGTCGTTGGAATGAAAATGTTCTGCAGCGGAAACGTTTTTTGGATGTTCCGATGTCGTTGGAGTGAAAAGTTCTGCAGCGGAAACGTTTTTTGAATGTTCCGATGTCGTTGGAGTGAAAATGTTCTGCAGCGGAAACGTTTTTTGAATGTTCCGATGTCGGTGGAGTGAAAATGTTCTGCAGCGTAAACGTTTTTTGAATGTTCCGATGTCGTTGGAATGAAAATTTTCTGCAGCGGAAACGTTTTTTGAATGTTCCAATGTCGGTGGAGTAAAAATGTTCTGCAGCGGAAACGTTTTTTGAATGTTCCGATGTCGTTGGAATGAAAATGTTCTGCAGCGGAAACGTTTTTTGAATGTTCCGATGTCGTTGGAATGAAAATGTTCTGCAGCGGAAACGTTTTTTGAATGTTCCGATGTCGTTGGAGTGAAAATGTTCTGCAGCGGAAACGTTTTTTGAATGTTCCGATGTCGTTGGAATGAAAATGTTCTGCAGCTCAAACGTTTTTTGAATGTTCCGATGTCGTTGGAATGAAAATGTTCTGCAGCGGAAACGTTTTTTGGATGTTCCGATGTCGTTGGAGTGAAAATGTTTTGCAGCGGAAACGTTTTTTGTATGTTCCGATGTCGTTGGAATGAAAATGTTCTGCAGCGGAAACGTTTTTTGTATGTTCCGATGTCGTTGGAACGAAAATGTTCTGCAGCGGAAACGTTTTTTGAATGTTCCGATGTCGTTGGAATGAAAATGTTCTGCAGCGGAAACGTTTTTTGGATGTTCCGATGTCGTTGGAGTGAAAATGTTCTGCAGCGGAAACGTTTTTTGAATGTTCCGATGTCGTTGGAATGAAAATGTTCTGCAGCTCAAACGTTTTTTGAATGTTCCGATGTCGTTGGAATGAAAATGTTCTGCAGCGGAAACGTTTTTTGGATGTTCCGATGTCGTTGGAGTGAAAATGTTTTGCAGCGGAAACGTTTTTTGTATGTTCCGATGTCGTTGGAATGAAAATGTTCTGCAGCGGAAACGTTTTTTGGATGTTCCGATGTCGTTGGAGTGAAAATGTTCTGCAGCTCAAACGTTTTTTGAATGTTCCGATGTCGTTGGAATGAAAATGTTCTGCAGCGGAAACGTTTTTTGGATGTTCCGATGTCGTTGGAGTGAAAATGTTCTGCAGCTCAAACGTTTTTTGAATGTTCCGATGTCGTTGGAATGAAAATGTTCTGCAGCGGAAACGTTTTTTGGATGTTCCGATGTCGTTGGAGTGAAAATGTTTTGCAGCGGATACGTTTTTTGAATGTTCCGATGTCGGTGGAGTGAAAATGTTCTGCAGCGGAAACGTTTTTTGAATGTTCCGATGTCGTTTAAATGAAAATGTTCTGCAGCGGAAACGTTTTTTGGATGTTCCGATGTCGTTGGAATGAAAATGTTCTGCAGCGGAAACGTTTTTTAGATGTTCCGATGTCGTTGGAGTGAAAATGTTTTGCAGCGGAAACGTTTTTTGTATGTTCCGATGTCGTTGGAATGAAAATGTTCTGCAGCGGAAACGTTTTTTGAATGTTCCGATGTCGGTGGAGTGAAAATGTTCTGCAGCGGAAACGTTTTTTGGATGTTCCGATGTCGTTTTGAATGAAAATGTTTTGCAGCGGAAACGTTTTTTGGATGTTCCGATGTCGTTGGAGTGAAAATGTTCTGCAGCGGAAACGTTTTTTGAATGTTCCGATGTCGGTGGAGTGAAAATGTTCTGCAGCGGAAACGTTTTTTGAATGTTCCGATGTCGTTGGAATGAAAATGTTCTGCAGCGGAAACGTTTTTTGAATGTTCCGATGTCGGTGGAGTGAAAATGTTCTGCAGCGGAAACGTTTTTTGGATGTTCCGATGTCGTTGGAATGAAAATGTTCTGCAGCGGAAACGTTTTTTGGATGTTCCGATGTCGTTGGAGTGAAAATGTTCTGCAGCGGAAACGTTTTTTGTATGTTCCGATGTCGTTGGAATGAAAATGTTCTGCAGCGGAAACGTTTTTTGAATGTTCCGATGTCGTTGGAATGAAAATGTTCTGCAGCGGAAACGTTTTTTGGATGTTCCGATGTCGTTGGAGTGAAAATGTTCTGCAGCGGAAACGTTTTTTGAATGTTCCGATGTCGTTGGAATGAAAATGTTCTGCAGCTCAAACGTTTTTTGAATGTTCCGATGTCGTTGGAATGAAAATGTTCTGCAGCGGAAACGTTTTTTGGATGTTCCGATGTCGTTGGAGTGAAAATGTTTTGCAGCGGAAACGTTTTTTGTATGTTCCGATGTCGTTGGAATGAAAATGTTCTGCAGCGGAAACGTTTTTTGTATGTTCCGATGTCGTTGGAGTGAAAATGTTCTGCAGCTCAAACGTTTTTTGAATGTTCCGATGTCGTTGGAATGAAAATGTTCTGCAGCGGAAACGTTTTTTGGATGTTCCGATGTCGTTGGAGTGAAAATGTTCTGCAGCTCAAACGTTTTTTGAATGTTCCGATGTCGTTGGAATGAAAATGTTCTGCAGCGGAAACGTTTTTTGGATGTTCCGATGTCGTTGGAGTGAAAATGTTCTGCAGCTCAAACGTTTTTTGAATGTTCCGATGTCGGTGGAGTGAAAATGTTCTGCAGCGGAAACGTTTTTTGAATGTTCCGATGTCGTTTAAATGAAAATGTTCTGCAGCGGAAACGTTTTTTGGATGTTCCGATGTCGTTGGAGTGAAAATGTTCTGCAGCTCAAACGTTTTTTGAATGTTCCGATGTCGTTGGAATGAAAATGTTCTGCAGCGGAAACGTTTTTTGGATGTTCCGATGTCGTTGGAGTGAAAATGTTTTGCAGCGGAAACGTTTTTTGAATGTTCCGATGTCGTTGGAATGAAAATGTTCTGCAGCGGAAACGTTTTTTGGATGTTCCGATGTCGTTGGAGTGAAAATGTTCTGCAGCTGAAACGTTTTTTGAATGTTCCGATGTCGTTGGAATGAAAATGTTCTGCAGCGGAAACGTTTTTTGGATGTTCCGATGTCGTTGGAGTGAAAATGTTCTGCAGCTCAAACGTTTTTTGAATGTTCCGATGTCGTTGGAATGAAAATGTTCTGCAGCGGAAACGTTTTTTGGATGTTCCGATGTCGTTGGAGTGAAAATGTTCTGCAGCTCAAACGTTTTTTGAATGTTCCGATGTCGTTGGAATGAAAATGTTCTGCAGCGGAAACGTTTTTTGGATGTTCCGATGTCGTTGGAGTGAAAATGTTCTGCAGCTCAAACGTTTTTTGAATGTTCCGATGTCGTTGGAATGAAAATGTTCTGCAGCGGAAACGTTTTTTGGATGTTCCGATGTCGTTGGAGTGAAAATGTTTTGCAGCGGATACGTTTTTTGAATGTTCCGATGTCGGTGGAGTGAAAATGTTCTGCAGCGGAAACGTTTTTTGAATGTTCCGATGTCGTTTAAATGAAAATGTTCTGCAGCGGAAACGTTTTTTGGATGTTCCGATGTCGTTGGAATGAAAATGTTCTGCAGCGGAAACGTTTTTTAGATGTTCCGATGTCGTTGGAGTGAAAATGTTTTGCAGCGGAAACGTTTTTTGTATGTTCCGATGTCGTTGGAATGAAAATGTTCTGCAGCGGAAACGTTTTTTGAATGTTCCGATGTCGGTGGAGTGAAAATGTTCTGCAGCGGAAACGTTTTTTGAATGTTCCGATGTCGTTGGAATGAAAATGTTCTGCAGCGGAAACGTTTTTTGAATGTTCCGATGTCGGTGGAGTGAAAATGTTCTGCAGCGGAAACGTTTTTTGGATGTTCCGATGTCGTTTTGAATGAAAATGTTTTGCAGCGGAAACGTTTTTTGGATGTTCCGATGTCGTTGGAGTGAAAATGTTCTGCAGCGGAAACGTTTTTTGAATGTTCCGATGTCGGTGGAGTGAAAATGTTCTGCAGCGGAAACGTTTTTTGAATGTTCCGATGTCGTTGGAATGAAAATGTTCTGCAGCGGAAACGTTTTTTGAATGTTCCGATGTCGGTGGAGTGAAAATGTTCTGCAGCGGAAACGTTTTTTGGATGTTCCGATGTCGTTGGAGTGAAAATGTTTTGCAGCGGAAACGTTTTTTGTATGTTCCGATGTCGTTGGAATGAAAATGTTCTGCAGCGGAAACGTTTTTTGTATGTTCCGATGTCGTTGGAATGAAAATGTTCTGCAGCGGAAACGTTTTTTGAATGTTCCGATGTCGTTGGAATGAAAATGTTCTGCAGCGGAAACGTTTTTTGGATGTTCCGCTGTCGTTGGAGTGAAAATGTTCTGCAGCGGAAACGTTTTTTGAATGTTCCGATGTCGTTGGAATGAAAATGTTCTGCAGCTCAAACGTTTTTTGAATGTTCCGATGTCGTTGGAATGAAAATGTTCTGCAGCGGAAACGTTTTTTGGATGTTCCGATGTCGTTGGAGTGAAAATGTTTTGCAGCGGAAACGTTTTTTGTATGTTCCGATGTCGTTGGAATGAAAATGTTCTGCAGCGGAAACGTTTTTTGTATGTTCCGATGTCGTTGGAGTGAAAATGTTCTGCAGCTCAAACGTTTTTTGAATGTTCCGATGTCGTTGGAATGAAAATGTTCTGCAGCGGAAACGTTTTTTGGATGTTCCGATGTCGTTGGAGTGAAAATGTTCTGCAGCTCAAACGTTTTTTGAATGTTCCGATGTCGTTGGAATGAAAATGTTCTGCAGCGGAAACGTTTTTTGGATGTTCCGATGTCGTTGGAATGAAAATGTTCTGCAGCGGAAACGTTTTTTGGATGTTCCGATGTCGTTGGAGTGAAAATGTTCTGCAGCTCAAACGTTTTTTGAATGTTCCGATGTCGTTGGAATGAAAATGTTCTGCAGCGGAAACGTTTTTTGGATGTTCCGATGTCGTTGGAGTGAAAATGTTTTGCAGCGGATACGTTTTTTGAATGTTCCGATGTCGGTGGAGTGAAAATGTTCTGCAGCGGAAACGTTTTTTGAATGTTCCGATGTCGTTTAAATGAAAATGTTCTGCAGCGGAAACGTTTTTTGGATGTTCCGATGTCGTTGGAATGAAAATGTTCTGCAGCGGAAACGTTTTTTAGATGTTCCGATGTCGTTGGAGTGAAAATGTTTTGCAGCGGAAACGTTTTTTGTATGTTCCGATGTCGTTGGAATGAAAATGTTCTGCAGCGGAAACGTTTTTTGAATGTTCCGATGTCGGTGGAGTGAAAATGTTCTGCAGCGGAAACGTTTTTTGGATGTTCCGATGTCGTTTTGAATGAAAATGTTTTGCAGCGGAAACGTTTTTTGGATGTTCCGATGTCGTTGGAGTGAAAATGTTCTGCAGCGGAAACGTTTTTTGAATGTTCCGATGTCGGTGGAGTGAAAATGTTCTGCAGCGGAAACGTTTTTTGAATGTTCCGATGTCGTTGGAATGAAAATGTTCTGCAGCGGAAACGTTTTTTGAATGTTCCGATGTCGGTGGAGTGAAAATGTTCTGCAGCGGAAACGTTTTTTGGATGTTCCGATGTCGTTGGAATGAAAATGTTCTGCAGCGGAAACGTTTTTTGGATGTTCCGATGTCGTTGGAATGAAAATGTTTTGCAGCGGAAACGTTTTTTGGATGTTCCGATGTCGTTGGAATGAAAATGTTCTGCAGCGAAAACGTTTTTTGGATGTTCCGATGTCGTTGGAATGAAAATGTTCTGCAGCGGAAACGTTTTTTGAATGTTCCGATGTCGTTGGAATGAAAATGTTCTGCAGCGGAAACGTTTTTTGAATGTTCCGATGTCGTTGGAATGAAAATGTTTTGCAGCGGAAACGTTTTTTGGATGTTCCGATGTCGTTGGAGTGAAAATGTTCTGCAGCTCAAACGTTTTTTGAATGTTCCGATGTCGTTGGAATGAAAATGTTCTGCAGCGGAAACGTTTTTTGGATGTTCCGATGTCGTTGGAGTGAAATTGTTTTGCAGCGGATACGTTTTTTGAATGTTCCGATGTCGGTGGAGTGAAAATGTTCTGCAGCGGAAACGTTTTTTGAATGTTCCGATGTCGGTGGAGTGAAAATGTTCTGCAGCGGAAACGTTTTTTGAATGTTCCGATGTCGTTTAAATGAAAATGTTCTGCAGCGGAAACGTTTTTTGAATGTTCCGATGTCGTTGGAATGAAAATGTTTTGCAGCGGAAACGTTTTTTGGATGTTCCGATGTCGTTGGAGTGAAAATGTTCTGCAGCTCAAACGTTTTTTGAATGTTCCGATGTCGTTGGAATGAAAATGTTCTGCAGCGGAAACGTTTTTTGGATGTTCCGATGTCGTTGGAGTGAAATTGTTTTGCAGCGGATACGTTTTTTGGATGTTCCAATGTCGTTGGAATGAAAATGTTCTGCAGCGAAAACGTTTTTTGAATGTTCCGATGTCGGTGGAGTGAAAATGTTCTGCAGCGGAAACGTTTTTTGAATGTTCCGATGTCGTTGGAGTGAAAATGTTTTGCAGCGGATACGTTTTTTGAATGTTCCGATGTCGGTGGAGTGAAAATGTTCTGCAGCGGAAACGTTTTTTGGATGTTCCGATGTCGTTGGAATGAAAATGTTCTGCAGCGGAAACGTTTTTTGGATGTTCCGATGTCGTTGGAATGAAAATGTTTTGCAGCGGAAACGTTTTTTGGATGTTCCGATGTCGTTGGAATGAAAATGTTCTGCAGCGAAAACGTTTTTTGGATGTTCCGATGTCGTTGGAATGAAAATGTTCTGCAGCGGAAACGTTTTTTGAATGTTCCGATGTCGTTGGCATGAAAATGTTCTGCAGCGGAAACGTTTTTTGAATGTTCCGATGTCGTTGGAATGAAAATGTTTTGCAGCGGAAACGTTTTTTGTATGTTCCGATGTCGTTGGAATGAAAATGTTCTGCAGCTGAAACGTTTTTTGAATGTTCCGATGTCGTTGGAATGAAAATGTTCTGCAGCGGAAACGTTTTTTGGATGTTCCGATGTCGTTGGAGTGAAAATGTTCTGCAGCTCAAACGTTTTTTGAATGTTCCGATGTCGTTGGAATGAAAATGTTCTGCAGCGGAAACGTTTTTTGGATGTTCCGATGTCGTTGGAGTGAAATTGTTTTGCAGCGGATACGTTTTTTGAATGTTCCGATGTCGGTGGAGTGAAAATGTTCTGCAGCGGAAACGTTTTTTGAATGTTCCGATGTCGGTGGAGTGAAAATGTTCTGCAGCGGAAACGTTTTTTGAATGTTCCGATGTCGTTTAAATGAAAATGTTCTGCAGCGGAAACGTTTTTTGAATGTTCCGATGTCGTTGGAATGAAAATGTTTTGCAGCGGAAACGTTTTTTGTATGTTCCGATGTCGGTGGAGTGAAAATGTTCTGCAGCTCAAACGTTTTTTGAATGTTCCGATGTCGTTGGAATGAAAATGTTCTGCAGCGAAAACGTTTTTTGGATGTTCCGATGTCGGTGGAGTGAAAATGTTCTGCAGCGGAAACGTTTTTTGAATGTTCCGATGTCGTTTAAATGAAAATGTTCTGCAGCGGAAACGTTTTTTGAATGTTCCGATGTCGTTGGAATGAAAATGTTTTGCAGCGGAAACGTTTTTTGTATGTTCCGATGTCGGTGGAGTGAAAATGTTCTGCAGCGGAAACGTTTTTTGAATGTTCCGATGTCGGTGGAGTGAAAATGTTCTGCAGCGGAAACGTTTTTTGGATGTTCCGATGTCGTTGGAGTGAAAATGTTCTGCAGCTCAAACGTTTTTTGAATGTTCCGATGTCGTTGGAATGAAAATGTTCTGCAGCGGAAACGTTTTTTGAATGTTCCGATGTCGTTGGAGTGAAAATGTTCTGCAGCTCAAACGTTTTTTGAATGTTCCGATGTCGTTGGAATGAAAATGTTCTGCAGCGGAAACGTTTTTTGAATGTTCCGATGTCGTTGGAATGAAAATGTTCTGCAGCGGAAACGTTTTTTGAATGTTCCGATGTCGTTGGAATGAAAATGTTTTGCAGCGGAAACGTTTTTTGTATGTTCCGATGTCGTTGGAATGAAAATGTTCTGCAGCTCAAACGTTTTTTGAATGTTCCGATGTCGTTGGAATGAAAATGTTCTGCAGCGGAAACGTTTTTTGGATGTTCCGATGTCGTTGGAGTGAAAATGTTCTGCAGCGGAAACGTTTTTTGAATGTTCCGATGTCGTTGGAATAAAAATGTTTTGCAGCGGAAACGTTTTTTGTATGTTCCGATGTCGTTGGAATGAAAATGTTCTGCAGCTCAAACGTTTTTTGAATGTTCCGATGTCGTTGGAATGAAAATGTTTTGCAGCGGAAACGTTTTTTGTATGTTCCGATGTCGTTGGAATGAAAATGTTCTGCAGCTCAAACGTTTTTTGAATGTTCCGATGTCGTTGGAATGAAAATGTTCTGCAGCGGAAACGTTTTTTGGATGTTCCGATGTCGTTGGAGTGAAAATGTTCTGCAGCTCAAACGTTTTTTGAATGTTCCGATGTCGTTGGAATGAAAATGTTCTGCAGCGGAAACGTTTTTTGGATGTTCCGATGTCGTTGGAATGAAAATGTTCTGCAGCTCAAACGTTTTTTGAATGTTCCGATGTCGTTGGAATGAAAATGTTCTGCAGCGGAAACGTTTTTTGAATGTTCCGATGTCGTTGGAATGAAAATGTTTTGCAGCGGAAACGTTTTTTGTATGTTCCGATGTCGTTGGAATGAAAATGTTCTGCAGCTCAAACGTTTTTTGTATGTTCCGATGTCGTTGGAATGAAAATGTTTTGCAGCGGAAACGTTTTTTGTATGTTCCGATGTCGTTGGAATGAAAATGTTCTGCAGCTCAAACGTTTTTTGAATGTTCCGATGTCGTTGGAATGAAAATGTTCTGCAGCGAAAACGTTTTTTGTATGTTCCGATGTCGTTGGAATGAAAATGTTTTGCAGCGGAAACGTTTTTTGGATGTTCCGATGTCGTTGGAGTGAAAATGTTCTGCAGCTCAAACGTTTTTTGAATGTTCCGATGTCGTTGGAATGAAAATGTTCTGCAGCGGAAACGTTTTTTGGATGTTCCGATGTCGTTGGAGTGAAAATGTTCTGCAGCTCAAACGTTTTTTGAATGTTCCGATGTCGTTGGAATGAAAATGTTCTGCAGCGGAAACGTTTTTTGGATGTTCCGATGTCGTTGGAGTGAAAATGTTCTGCAGCGGAAACGTTTTTTGAATGTTCCGATGTCGTTGGAATGAAAATGTTCTGCAGCGGAAACGTTTTTTGGATGTTCCGATGTCGTTGGAGTGAAAATGTTTTGCAGCGGATACGTTTTTTGAATGTTCCGATGTCGGTGGAGTGAAAATGTTCTGCAGCTCAAACGTTTTTTGAATGTTCCGATGTCGTTGGAATGAAAATGTTCTGCAGCGGAAACGTTTTTTGGATGTTCCGATGTCGTTGGAATGAAAATGTTCTGCAGCGAAAACGTTTTTTGGATGTTCCGATGTCGGTGGAGTGAAAATGTTCTGCAGCGGAAACGTTTTTTGAATGTTCCGATGTCGTTTAAATGAAAATGTTCTGCAGCGGAAACGTTTTTTGAATGTTCCGATGTCGGTGGAGTGAAAATGTTCTGCAGCTCAAACGTTTTTTGGATGTTCCGATGTCGTTGGAGTGAAAATGTTTTGCAGCGGAAACGTTTTTTGGATGTTCCGATGTCGTTGGAATGAAAATGTTCTGCAGCGAAAACGTTTTTTGGATGTTCCGATGTCGGTGGAGTGAAAATGTTCTGCAGCGGAAACGTTTTTTGAATGTTCCGATGTCGTTTAAATGAAAATGTTCTGCAGCGGAAACGTTTTTTGAATGTTCCGATGTCGTTGGAATGAAAATGTTTTGCAGCGGAAACGTTTTTTGTATGTTCCGATGTCGGTGGAGTGAAAATGTTCTGCAGCGGAAACGTTTTTTGAATGTTCCGATGTCGGTGGAGTGAAAATGTTCTGCAGCGGAAACGTTTTTTGGATGTTCCGATGTCGTTGGAGTGAAAATGTTCTGCAGCTCAAACGTTTTTTGAATGTTCCGATGTCGTTGGAATGAAAATGTTCTGCAGCGGAAACGTTTTTTGGATGTTCCGATGTCGTTGGAGTGAAAATGTTCTGCAGCGGAAACGTTTTTTGGATGTTCCGATGTCGTTGGAGTGAAAATGTTCTGCAGCTCAAACGTTTTTTGAATGTTCCGATGTCGTTGGAATGAAAATGTTCTGCAGCGGAAACGTTTTTTGGATGTTCCGATGTCGTTGGAGTGAAAATGTTCTGCAGCGGATACGTTTTTTGAATGTTCCGATGTCGGTGGAGTGAAAATGTTCTGCAGCGGAAACGTTTTTTGAATGTTCCGATGTCGGTGGAGTGAAAATGTTCTGCAGCGGAAACGTTTTTTGTATGTTCCGATGTCGTTGGAATGAAAATGTTCTGCAGCTGAAACGTTTTTTGAATGTTCCGATGTCGTTGGAATGAAAATGTTCTGCAGCGGAAACGTTTTTTGGATGTTCCGATGTCGTTGGAGTGAAAATGTTCTGCAGCTCAAACGTTTTTTGAATGTTCCGATGTCGTTGGAATGAAAATGTTCTGCAGCGGAAACGTTTTTTGGATGTTCCGATGTCGTTGGAGTGAAAATGTTTTGCAGCGGAAACGTTTTTTGGATGTTCCGATGTCGTTGGAATGAAAATGTTCTGCAGCGAAAACGTTTTTTGGATGTTCCGATGTCGGTGGAGTGAAAATGTTCTGCAGCGGAAACGTTTTTTGAATGTTCCGATGTCGTTGGAATGAAAATGTTCTGCAGCGGAAACGTTTTTTGGATGTTCCGATGTCGTTGGAGTGAAAATGTTTTGCAGCGGATACGTTTTTTGAATGTTCCGATGTCGGTGGAGTGAAAATGTTCTGCAGCGGAAACGTTTTTTGAATGTTCCGATGTCGTTTAAATGAAAATGTTCTGCAGCGGAAACGTTTTTTGGATGTTCCGATGTCGTTGGAATGAAAATGTTTTGCAGCGGAAACGTTTTTTGTATGTTCCGATGTCGGTGGAGTGAAAATGTTCTGCAGCTCAAACGTTTTTTGAATGTTCCGATGTCGTTGGAATGAAAATGTTCTGCAGCGGAAACGTTTTTTTGGATGTTCCGATGTCGTTGGAATGAAAATGTTCTGCAGCGAAAACGTTTTTTGGATGTTCCGATGTCGGTGGAGTGAAAATGTTCTGCAGCGGAAACGTTTTTTGAATGTTCCGATGTCGTTTAAATGAAAATGTTCTGCAGCGGAAACGTTTTTTGAATGTTCCGATGTCGTTGGAGTGAAAATGTTCTGCAGCGGAAACGTTTTTTGTATGTTCCGATGTCGGTGGAGTGAAAATGTTCTGCAGCTCAAACGTTTTTTGGATGTTCCGATGTCGTTGGAGTGAAAATGTTTTGCAGCGGAAACGTTTTTTGGATGTTCCGATGTCGTTGGAATGAAAATGTTCTGCAGCGAAAACGTTTTTTGGATGTTCCGATGTCGGTGGAGTGAAAATGTTCTGCAGCGGAAACGTTTTTTGAATGTTCCGATGTCGTTTAAATGAAAATGTTCTGCAGCGGAAACGTTTTTTGAATGTTCCGATGTCGTTGGAATGAAAATGTTTTGCAGCGGAAACGTTTTTTGTATGTTCCGATGTCGGTGGAGTGAAAATGTTCTGCAGCGGAAACGTTTTTTGAATGTTCCGATGTCGGTGGAGTGAAAATGTTCTGCAGCGGAAACGTTTTTTGGATGTTCCGATGTCGTTGGAGTGAAAATGTTCTGCAGCTCAAACGTTTTTTGAATGTTCCGATGTCGTTGGAATGAAAATGTTCTGCAGCGGAAACGTTTTTTGGATGTTCCGATGTCGTTGGAGTGAAAATGTTTTGCAGCGGATACGTTTTTTGAATGTTCCGATGTCGTTGGAATGAAAATGTTCTGCAGCGGAAACGTTTTTTGTATGTTCCGATGTCGGTGGAGTGAAAATGTTCTGCAGCGGAAACGTTTTTTGAATGTTCCGATGTCGTTTAAATGAAAATGTTCTGCAGCGGAAACGTTTTTTGGATGTTCCGATGTCGTTGGAATGAAAATGTTCTGCAGCGGAAACGTTTTTTAGATGTTCCGATGTCGTTGGAGTGAAAATGTTTTGCAGCGGAAACGTTTTTTGTATGTTCCGATGTCGTTGGAATGAAAATGTTCTGCAGCGGAAACGTTTTTTGAATGTTCCGATGTCGGTGGAGTGAAAATGTTCTGCAGCGGAAACGTTTTTTGGATGTTCCGATGTCGTTTTGAATGAAAATGTTTTGCAGCGGAAACGTTTTTTGGATGTTCCGATGTCGTTGGAGTGAAAATGTTCTGCAGCGGAAACGTTTTTTGAATGTTCCGATGTCGTTGGAATGAAAATGTTCTGCAGCGGAAACGTTTTTTGAATGTTCCGATGTCGTTGGAATGAAAATGTTTTGCAGCGGATACGTTTTTTGAATGTTCCGATGTCGGTGGAGTGAAAATGTTCTGCAGCGGAAACGTTTTTTGAATGTTCCGATGTCGTTTAAATGAAAATGTTCTGCAGCGGAAACGTTTTTTGGATGTTCCGATGTCGTTGGAATGAAAATGTTCTGCAGCGGAAACGTTTTTTGGATGTTCCGATGTCGTTGGAATGAAAATGTTCTGCAGCTGAAACGTTTTTTGAATGTTCCGATGTCGTTGGAATGAAAATTTTCTGCAGCGGAAACGTTTTTTGGATGTTCCGATGTCGTTGGAGTGAAAATGTTCTGCAGCGGAAACGTTTTTTGAATGTTCCGATGTCGTTGGAATGAAAATGTTCTGCAGCGGAAACGTTTTTTGAATGTTCCGATGTCGTTGGAATGAAAATGTTTTGCAGCGGATACGTTTTTTGAATGTTCCGATGTCGGTGGAGTGAAAATGTTCTGCAGCGGAAACGTTTTTTGAATGTTCCGATGTCGTTTAAATGAAAATGTTCTGCAGCGGAAACGTTTTTTGGATGTTCCGATGTCGTTGGAATGAAAATGTTCTGCAGCGGAAACGTTTTTTGGATGTTCCGATGTCGTTGGAGTGAAAATGTTTTGCAGCGGAAACGTTTTTTGAATGTTCCGATGTCGTTGGAATGAAAATGTTTTGCAGCGGAAACGTTTTTTGTATGTTCCGATGTCGTTGGAATGAAAATGTTCTGCAGCGGAAACGTTTTTTGTATGTTCCGATGTCGTTGGAATGAAAATTTTCTGCAGCGGAAACGTTTTTTGGATGTTCCGATGTCGGTGGAGTGAAAATGTTCTGCAGCGGAAACGTTTTTTGTATGTTCCGATGTCGTTGGAATGAAAATGTTCTGCAGCGGAAACGTTTTTTGTATGTTCCGATGTCGTTGGAATGAAAATTTTCTGCAGCGGAAACGTTTTTTGGATGTTCCGATGTCGTTGGAATGAAAATGTTCTGCAGCGGAAACGTTTTTTGGATGTTCCGATGTCGTTGGAATGAAAATGTTCTGCAGCTGAAACGTTTTTTGAATGTTCCGATGTCGTTGGAATGAAAATTTTCTGCAGCGGAAACGTTTTTTGGATGTTCCGATGTCGGTGGAGTGAAAATGTTCTGCAGCGGAAACGTTTTTTGAATGTTCCGATGTCGTTTAAATGAAAATGTTCTGCAGCGGAAACGTTTTTTGTATGTTCCGATGTCGTTGGAGTGAAAAGTTCTGCAGCGGAAACGTTTTTTGAATGTTCCGATGTCGTTGGAATGAAAATGTTCTGCAGCGGAAACGTTTTTTGAATGTTCCGATGTCGTTGGAATGAAAATGTTCTGCAGCGGAAACGTTTTTTGGATGTTCCGATGTCGTTGGAATGAAAATGTTCTGCAGCGGAAACGTTTTTTGAATGTTCCGATGTCGTTGGAGTGAAAATGTTCTGCAGCGGAAACGTTTTTTGAATGTTCCGATGTCGTTGGAATGAAAATGTTTTGCAGCGGAAACGTTTTTTGTATGTTCCGATGTCGTTGGAATGAAAATGTTTTGCAGCGGAAACGTTTTTTGTATGTTCCGATGTCGTTGGAATGAAAATGTTCTGCAGCTGAAACGTTTTTTGAATGTTCCGATGTCGTTGGAATGAAAATGTTCTGCAGCTCAAACGTTTTTTGAATGTTCCGATGTCGTTGGAATGAAAATGTTCTGCAGCTGAAACGTTTTTTGAATGTTCCGATGTCGTTGGAATGAAAATTTTCTGCAGCGGAAACGTTTTTTGGATGTTCCGATGTCGTTGGAGTGAAAATGTTTTGCAGCGGATACGTTTTTTGAATGTTCCGATGTCGGTGGAGTGAAAATGTTCTGCAGCGGAAACGTTTTTTGGATGTTCCGATGTCGTTGGAGTGAAAATGTTCTGCAGCTCAAACGTTTTTTGAATGTTCCGATGTCGTTGGAATGAAAATGTTCTGCAGCGGAAACGTTTTTTGGATGTTCCGATGTCGTTTGAGTGAAAATGTTTTGCAGCGGATACGTTTTTTGAATGTTCCGATGTCGGTGGAGTGAAAATGTTCTGCAGCTGAAACGTTTTTTGAATGTTCCGATGTCGTTGGAATGAAAATGTTCTGCAGCGGAAACGTTTTTTGGATGTTCCGATGTCGTTGGAGTGAAAATGTTCTGCAGCTCAAACGTTTTTTGAATGTTCCGATGTCGTTGGAATGAAAATGTTCTGCAGCTCAAACGTTTTTTGAATGTGCCGATGTCGTTGGAATGAAAATGTTCTGCAGCGGAAACGTTTTTTGAATGTTCCGATGTCGTTGGAATGAAAATATTCTGCAGCGGAAACGTTTTTTGAATGTTCCGATGTCGTTGGAATGAAAATGTTTTGCAGCGGAAACGTTTTTTGTATGTTCCGATGTCGTTGGAATGAAAATGTTCTGCAGCTGAAACGTTTTTTGAATGTTCCGATGTCGTTGGAATGAAAATGTTCTGCAGCGGAAACGTTTTTTGGATGTTCCGATGTCGTTGGAGTGAAAATGTTCTGCAGCGGAAACGTTTTTTGGATGTTCCGATGTCGTTGGAGTGAAAATGTTTTGCAGCGGATACGTTTTTTGAATGTTCCGATGTCGGTGGAGTGAAAATGTTCTGCAGCGGAAACGTTTTTTGGATGTTCCGATGTCGTTGGAGTGAAAATGTTCTGCAGCTCAAACGTTTTTTGAATGTTCCGATGTCGTTGGAATGAAAATGTTCTGCAGCGGAAACGTTTTTTGGATGTTCCGATGTCGTTTGAGTGAAAATGTTTTGCAGCGGATACGTTTTTTGAATGTTCCGATGTCGGTGGAGTGAAAATGTTCTGCAGCGGAAACGTTTTTTGGATGTTCCGATGTCGTTGGAATGAAAATGTTCTGCAGCGGAAACGTTTTTTGGATGTTCCGATGTCGTTGGAATGAAAATGTTTTGCAGCGGAAACGTTTTTTGGATGTTCCGATGTCGTTGGAATGAAAATGTTCTGCAGCGAAAACGTTTTTTGGATGTTCCGATGTCGTTGGAATGAAAATGTTCTGCAGCGGAAACGTTTTTTGAATGTTCCGATGTCGTTGGAATGAAAATGTTCTGCAGCGGAAACGTTTTTTGAATGTTCCGATGTCGTTGGAATGAAAATGTTTTGCAGCGGAAACGTTTTTTGTATGTTCCGATGTCGTTGGAATGAAAATGTTTTGCAGCGGAAACGTTTTTTGTATGTTCCGATGTCGTTGGAATGAAAATGTTCTGCAGCTGAAACGTTTTTTGAATGTTCCGATGTCGTTGGAATGAAAATGTTCTGCAGCGGAAACGTTTTTTGGATGTTCCGATGTCGTTGGAGTGAAAATGTTCTGCAGCTCAAACGTTTTTTGAATGTTCCGATGTCGTTGGAATGAAAATGTTCTGCAGCGGAAACGTTTTTTGGATGTTCCGATGTCGTTGGAGTGAAAATGTTTTGCAGCGGATACGTTTTTTGAATGTTCCGATGTCGGTGGAGTGAAAATGTTCTGCAGCGGAAACGTTTTTTGAATGTTCCGATGTCGGTGGAGTGAAAATGTTCTGCAGCGGAAACGTTTTTTGGATGTTCCGATGTCGTTGGAGTGAAAATGTTCTGCAGCTCAAACGTTTTTTGAATGTTCCGATGTCGTTGGAATGAAAATGTTCTGCAGCGGAAACGTTTTTTGGATGTTCCGATGTCGTTGGAGTGAAAATGTTTTGCAGCGGATACGTTTTTTGAATGTTCCGATGTCGGTGGAGTGAAAATGTTCTGCAGCGGAAACGTTTTTTGAATGTTCCGATGTCGTTTAAATGAAAATGTTCTGCAGCGGAAACGTTTTTTGGATGTTCCGATGTCGTTGGAATGAAAATGTTCTGCAGCGGAAACGTTTTTTAGATGTTCCGATGTCGTTGGAGTGAAAATGTTTTGCAGCGGAAACGTTTTTTGTATGTTCCGATGTCGTTGGAATGAAAATGTTCTGCAGCGGAAACGTTTTTTGAATGTTCCGATGTCGGTGGAGTGAAAATGTTCTGCAGCGGAAACGTTTTTTGGATGTTCCGATGTTGTTGGAATGAAAATGTTCTGCAGCGGAAACGTTTTTTGGATGTTCCGATGTCGTTGGAATGAAAATGTTCTGCAGCGGAAACGTTTTTTGAATGTTCCGATGTCGTTGGAATGAAAATGTTCTGCAGCGGAAACGTTTTTTGAATGTTTCGATGTCGTTGGAATGAAAATGTTCTGCAGCGGAAACGTTTTTTGGATGTTCCGATGTCGTTGGAATGAAAATGTTCTGCAGCGGAAACGTTTTTTGAATGTTTCGATGTCGTTGGAATGAAAAAGTTCTGCAGCGGAAACGTTTTTTGAATGTTCCGATGTCGTTGGAATGAAAATGTTCTGCAGCGGAAACGTTTTTTGAATGTTCCGATGTCGTTGGAATGAAAATGTTCTGCAGCGGAAACGTTTTTTGGATGTTCCGATGTTGTTGGAATGAAAATGTTCTGCAGCGGAAACGTTTTTTGAATGTTCCGATGTCGTTGGAATGAAAATGTTCTGCAGCGGAAACGTTTTTAGAATGTTCCGATGTCGTTGGAATGAAAATGTTCTGCAGCGGAAACGTTTTTTGAATGTTCCGATGTCGTTGGAATGAAAATGTTCTGCAGCGGAAACGTTTTTTGGATGTTCCGATGTCGTTGGAATGAAAATGTTCTGCAGCGGAAACGTTTTTTGAATGTTTCGATGTCGTTGGAATGAAAAAGTTCTGCAGCGGAAACGTTTTTTGGATGTTCCGATGTCGTTGGAATGAAAATGTTCTGCAGCGGAAACGTTTTTTGAATGTTCCGATGTCGTTGGAATGAAAATGTTCTGCAGCGGAAACGTTTTTTGGATGTTCCGATGTCGTTGGAATGAAAATGTTCTGCAGCGGAAACGTTTTTTGAATGTTCCGATGTCGTTGGAATGAAAATGTTCTGCAGCGGAAACGTTTTTTGGATGTTCCGATATCGTTGGAATGAAAATGTTCTGCAGCGGAAACGTTTTTTGAATGTTTCGATGTCGTTGGAATGAAAAAGTTCTGCAGCGGAAACGTTTTTAGAATGTTCCGATGTCGTTGGAATGAAAATGTTCTGCAGCGGAAACGTTTTTAGAATGTTCCGATGTCGTTGGAATGAAAATGTTCTGCAGCGGAAACGTTTTTTGAATGTTTCGATGTCGTTGGAATGAAAATGTTCTGCAGCGGAAACGTTTTTTGGATGTTCCGATGTCGTTGGAATGAAAATGTTCTGCAGCGGAAACGTTTTTTGAATGTTTCGATGTCGTTGGAATGAAAAAGTTCTGCAGCGGAAACGTTTTTTGGATGTTCCGATGTCGTTGGAATGAAAATGTTCTGCAGCGGAAACGTTTTTTGAATGTTTCGATGTCGTTGGAATGAAAAAGTTCTGCAGCGGAAACGTTTTTTGAATGTTCCGATGTCGTTTTTAATGAAAATGTTCTGCAGCGGAAACGTTTTTTGAATGTTCCGATGTCGTTGGAATGAAAATGTTCTGCAGCGGAAACGTTTTTTGGATGTTCCGATGTCGTTGGAATGAAAATGTTCTGCAGCGGAAACGTTTTTCGGATGTTCCGATGCCGTTGGAATGAAAATGTTCTGCAGCGGAAACGTATTTTGAATGTTCGGATGTCGTTGGAATGAAAATGTTCTGCAGCGGAAACGTTTTTTGGATGTTCCGATGTCGTTTTTAATGAAAATGTTCTGCAGCGGAAACGTTTTTTGAATGTTCAGATGTCGTTTTTAATGAAAATGTTCTGCAGCGGAAACGTTTTTTGGATGTTCCGATGTCGTTTTTAATGAAAATGTTCTGCAGCGGAAACGATTTTTGGATGTTCCGATGTCGTTTTTAATGAAAATGTTCTGCAGCGGAAACGATTTTTGGATGTTCCGATGTCGTTGGAATGAAAATGTTCTGCAGCGGAAACGTTTTTTGGATGTTCCGATGTCGTTGGAATGAAAATGTTCTGCAGCGGAAACGTTTTTCGGATGTTCCGATGCCGTTGGAATGAAAATGTTCTGCAGCGGAAACGTATTTTGAATGTTCCGATGTCGTTTTTAATGAAAATGTTCTGCAGCGGAAACGTTTTTTGGATGTTCCGATGTCGTTGGAATGAAAATGTTCTGCAGCGGAAACGTTTTTTGGATGTTCCGATGTCGTTTTTAATGAAAATGTTCTGCAGCGGAAACGATTTTTGGATGTTCCGATGTCGTTGGAATGAAAATGTTCTGCAGCGGAAACGTTTTTTGGATGTTCCGATGTCGTTGGAATGAAAATGTTCTGCAGCGGAAACGTTTTTTGGATGTTCCGATGTCGTTGGAATGAAAATGTTCTGCAGCGGAAACGTTTTTCGGATGTTCCGATGCCGTTGGAATGAAAATGTTCTGCAGCGGAAACGTATTTTGAATGTTCCGATGTCGTTTTTAATGAAAATGTTCTGCAGCGGAAACGTTTTTTGGATGTTCCGATGTCGTTGGAATGAAAATGTTCTGCAGCGGAAACGTTTTTTGGATGTTCCGATGTTGTTGGAATGAAAATGTTCTGCAGCGGAAACGTTTTTTGGATGTTCCGATGTCGTTGGAATGAAAATGTTCTGCAGCGGAAACGTTTTTTGAATGTTTCGATGTCGTTGGAATGAAAAAGTTCTGCAGCGGAAACGTTTTTTGAATGTTCCGATGTCGTTGGAATGAAAATGTTCTGCAGCGGAAACGTTTTTTGAATGTTCCGATGTCGTTGGAATGAAAATGTTCTGCAGCGGAAACGTTTTTTGGATGTTCCGATGTTGTTGGAATGAAAATGTTCTGCAGCGGAAACGTTTTTTGAATGTTCCGATGTCGTTGGAATGAAAATGTTCTGCAGCGGAAACGTTTTTAGAATGTTCCGATGTCGTTGGAATGAAAATGTTCTGCAGCGGAAACGTTTTTTGAATGTTCCGATGTCGTTGGAATGAAAATGTTCTGCAGCGGAAACGTTTTTTGGATGTTCCGATGTCGTTGGAATGAAAATGTTCTGCAGCGGAAACGTTTTTTGAATGTTTCGATGTCGTTGGAATGAAAAAGTTCTGCAGCGGAAACGTTTTTTGGATGTTCCGATGTCGTTGGAATGAAAATGTTCTGCAGCGGAAACGTTTTTTGAATGTTCCGATGTCGTTGGAATGAAAATGTTCTGCAGCGGAAACGTTTTTTGGATGTTCCGATGTCGTTGGAATGAAAATGTTCTGCAGCGGAAACGTTTTTTGAATGTTCCGATGTCGTTGGAATGAAAATGTTCTGCAGCGGAAACGTTTTTTGGATGTTCCGATATCGTTGGAATGAAAATGTTCTGCAGCGGAAACGTTTTTTGAATGTTTCGATGTCGTTGGAATGAAAAAGTTCTGCAGCGGAAACGTTTTTAGAATGTTCCGATGTCGTTGGAATGAAAATGTTCTGCAGCGGAAACGTTTTTAGAATGTTCCGATGTCGTTGGAATGAAAATGTTCTGCAGCGGAAACGTTTTTTGAATGTTTCGATGTCGTTGGAATGAAAATGTTCTGCAGCGGAAACGTTTTTTGGATGTTCCGATGTCGTTGGAATGAAAATGTTCTGCAGCGGAAACGTTTTTTGAATGTTTCGATGTCGTTGGAATGAAAAAGTTCTGCAGCGGAAACGTTTTTTGGATGTTCCGATGTCGTTGGAATGAAAATGTTCTGCAGCGGAAACGTTTTTTGAATGTTTCGATGTCGTTGGAATGAAAAAGTTCTGCAGCGGAAACGTTTTTTGAATGTTCCGATGTCGTTTTTAATGAAAATGTTCTGCAGCGGAAACGTTTTTTGAATGTTCCGATGTCGTTGGAATGAAAATGTTCTGCAGCGGAAACGTTTTTTGGATGTTCCGATGTCGTTGGAATGAAAATGTTCTGCAGCGGAAACGTTTTTCGGATGTTCCGATGCCGTTGGAATGAAAATGTTCTGCAGCGGAAACGTATTTTGAATGTTCGGATGTCGTTGGAATGAAAATGTTCTGCAGCGGAAACGGTTTTTGGATGTTCCGATGTCGTTTTTAATGAAAATGTTCTGCAGCGGAAACGTTTTTTGGATGTTCCGATGTCGTTTTTAATGAAAATGTTCTGCAGCGGAAACGTTTTTTGGATGTTCCGATGTCGTTTTTAATGAAAATGTTCTGCAGCGGAAACGATTTTTGGATGTTCCGATGTCGTTTTTAATGAAAATGTTCTGCAGCGGAAACGATTTTTGGATGTTCCGATGTCGTTGGAATGAAAATGTTCTGCAGCGGAAACGTTTTTTGGATGTTCCGATGTCGTTGGAATGAAAATGTTCTGCAGCGGAAACGTTTTTCGGATGTTCCGATGCCGTTGGAATGAAAATGTTCTGCAGCGGAAACGTATTTTGAATGTTCCGATGTCGTTTTTAATGAAAATGTTCTGCAGCGGAAACGTTTTTTGGATGTTCCGATGTCGTTGGAATGAAAATGTTCTGCAGCGGAAACGTTTTTTGGATGTTCCGATGTCGTTTTTAATGAAAATGTTCTGCAGCGGAAACGATTTTTGGATGTTCCGATGTCGTTGGAATGAAAATGTTCTGCAGCGGAAACGTTTTTTGGATGTTCCGATGTCGTTGGAATGAAAATGTTCTGCAGCGGAAACGTTTTTTGGATGTTCCGATGTCGTTGGAATGAAAATGTTCTGCAGCGGAAACGTTTTTCGGATGTTCCGATGCCGTTGGAATGAAAATGTTCTGCAGCGGAAACGTATTTTGAATGTTCCGATGTCGTTTTTAATGAAAATGTTCTGCAGCGGAAACGTTTTTTGGATGTTCCGATGTCGTTGGAATGAAAATGTTCTGCAGCGGAAACGTTTTTTGGATGTTCCGATGTCGTTTTTAATGAAAATGTTCTGCAGCGGAAACGGTTTTTGGATGTTCCGATGTCGTTTTTAATGAAAATGTTTTGCAGCGGAAACGTTTTTTGGATGTTCCGATGTCGTTGGAATGAAAATGTTCTGCAGCGGAAACGTTTTTTGGATGTTCCGATGTCGTTGGAATGAAAATGTTCTGCAGCGGAAACGTATTTTGAATGTTCGGATGTCGTTGGAATGAAAATGTTCTGCAGCGGAAACGTTTTTTGGATGTTCCGATGTCGTTTTTAATGAAAATGTTCTGCAGCGGAAACGTTTTTTGGATGTTCCGATGTCGTTGGAATGAAAATGTTCTGCAGCGGAAACGTTTTTCGGATGTTCCGATGCCGTTGGAATGAAAATGTTCTGCAGCGGAAACGTATTTTGAATGTTCCGATGTCGTTTTTAATGAAAATGTTCTGCAGCGGAAACGTTTTTCGGATGTTCCGATGTCGTTGGAATGAAAATGTTCTGCAGCGGAAACGTTTTTTGGATGTTCCGATGTCGTTTTTAATGAAAATGTTCTGCAGCGGAAACGATTTTTGGATGTTCCGATGTCGTTTTTTATGAAAATGATCTGCAGCGGAAACGTTTTTTGGATGTTCCGATGTCGTTGGAATGAAAATGTTCTGCAGCGGAAACGTTTTTTGGATGTTCCGATGTCGTTGGAATGAAAATGTTCTGCAGCGGAAACGTTTTTCGGATGTTCCGATGCCGTTGGAATGAAAATGTTCTGCAGCGGAAACGTATTTTGAATGTTCCGATGTCGTTTTTAATGAAAATGTTCTGCAGCGGAAACGTTTTTTGGATGTTCCGATGTCGTTGGAATGAAAATGTTCTGCAGCGGAAACGTTTTTCGGATGTTCCGATGCCGTTGGAATGAAAATGTTCTGCAGCGGAAACGTTTTTTGGATGTTCCGATGTCGTTGGAATGAAAATGTTCTGCAGCGGAAACGTTTTTTGGATGTTCCGATGTCGTTTTTAATGAAAATGTTCTGCAGCGGAAACGTTTTTTGGATGTTCCGATGTCGTTGGAATGAAAATGTTCTGCAGCGGAAACGTTTTTTGGATGTTCCGATGTCGTTTTTAATGAAAATGTTCTGCAGCGGAAACGTTTTTTGGATGTTCCGATGTCGTTTTTAATGAAAATGTTCTGCAGCGGAAACGATTTTTTGATGTTCCGATGTCGTTTTTAATGAAAATGTTCTGCAGCGGAAACGATTTTTGGATGTTCCGATGTCGTTGGAATGAAAATGTTCTGCAGCGGAAACGTTTTTTGGATGTTCCGATGTCGTTGGAATGAAAATGTTCTGCAGCGGAAACGTTTTTCGGATGTTCCGATGCCGTTGGAATGAAAATGTTCTGCAGCGGAAACGTATTTTGAATGTTCGGATGTCGTTGGAATGAAAATGTTCTGCAGCGGAAACGTTTTTTGGATGTTCCGATGTCGTTTTTAATGAAAATGTTCTGCAGCGGAAACGTTTTTTGGATGTTCCGATGTCGTTGGAATGAAAATGTTCTGCAGCGGAAACGTTTTTTGGATGTTCCGATGTCGTTGGAATGAAAATGTTCTGCAGCGGAAACGTATTTTGAATGTTCGGATGTCGTTGGAATGAAAATGTTCTGCAGCGGAAACGTTTTTTGGATGTTCCGATGTCGTTGGAATGAAAATGTTCTGCAGCGGAAACGTTTTTCGGATGTTCCGATGCCGTTGGAATGAAAATGTTCTGCAGCGGAAACGTATTTTGAATGTTCGGATGTCGTTGGAATGAAAATGTTCTGCAGCGGAAACGTTTTTTGGATGTTCCGATGTCGTTTTTAATGAAAATGTTCTGCAGCGGAAACGTTTTTTGGATGTTCCGATGTCGTTGGAATGAAAATGTTCTGCAGCGGAAACGTTTTTCGGATGTTCCGATGCCGTTGGAATGAAAATGTTCTGCAGCGGAAACGTATTTTGAATGTTCGGATGTCGTTGGAATGAAAATGTTCTGCAGCGGAAACGTTTTTTGGATGTTCCGATGTCGTTTTTAATGAAAATGTTCTGCAGCGGAAACGTTTTTTGGATGTTCCGATGCCGTTGGAATGAAAATGTTCTGCAGCGGAAACGTATTTTGAATGTTCCGATGTCGTTTTTAATGAAAATGTTCTGCAGCGGAAACGTTTTTCGGATGTTCCGATGTCGTTGGAATGAAAATGTTCTGCAGCGGAAACGTTTTTTGGATGTTCCGATGTCGTTTTTAATGAAAATGTTCTGCAGCGGAAACGTTTTTTGGATGTTCCGATGTCGTTTTTAATGAAAATGTTCTGCAGCGGAAACGTTTTTTGGATGTTCCGATGTCGTTGGAATGAAAATGTTCTGCAGCGGAAACGTATTTTGAATGTTCCGATGTCGTTTTTAATGAAAATGTTCTGCAGCGGAAACGTTTTTTGGATGTTCCGATGTCGTTTTTAATGAAAATGTTCTGCAGCGGAAACGTTTTTTGGATGTTCCGATGTCGTTGGAATGAAAATGTTCTGCAGCGGAAACGTTTTTCGGATGTTCCGATGCCGTTGGAATGAAAATGTTCTGCAGCGGAAACGTATTTTGAATGTTCCGATGTCGTTTTTAATGAAAATGTTCTGCAGCGGAAACGTATTTTGAATGTTCCGATGTCGTTGGAATGAAAATGTTCTGCAGCGGAAACGTTTTTTGGATGTTCCGATGTCGTTGGAGTGAAAATGTTCTGCAGCGGAAACGTTTTTTGAATGTTCCGATGTCGTTGGAATGAAAATGTTCTGCAGCGGAAACGTTTTTTGGATGTTCCGATGTCGTTGGAATGAAAATGTTCTGCAGCGGAAACGTTTTTTGGACGTTCCGATGTCGTTGGAATGAAAATGTTCTGCAGCGGAAACGTTTTTTGGATGTTCCGATGTCGTTGGAATGAAAATGTTCTGCAGCGGAAACGTTTTTTGAATGTTCCGATGTCGTTGGAATGAAAATGTTCTGCAGCGGAAACATTTTTTGGATGTTCCGATGTCGGTGGAATGAAAATGTTCTGCAGCGGAAACGTATTTTGAGTGTTCCGATGTCGTTTTTAATGAAAATGTTCTGCAGCGGAAACGTTTTTTGGATGTTCCGATGTCGTTGGAATGAAAATGTTCTGCAGCGGAAACGTTTTTTGAATGTTCCGATGTCGTTTTTAATGAAAATGTTCTGCAGCGGAAACGTTTTTTGGATGTTCCGATGTCGTTGGAATGAAAATGTTCTGCAGCGAAAACGTTTTTTGGATGTTCCGATGTCGTTTTTAATGAAAATGTTCTGCAGCGGAAACGTTTTTTGGATGTTCCGATGTCGTTGGAATGAAAATGTTCCGCAGCGAAAACGTTTTTTGAATGTTCCGATGTCGTTGGAATGAAAATGTTCTGCAGCGGAAACGTTTTTTGGATGTTCCGATGTCGTTTTTAATGAAAATGTTCTGCAGCGGAAACGTTTTTTGGATGTTCCGATGTCGTTGGAATGAAAATGTTCTGCAGCGGAAACGTTTTTTGGATGTTCCGATGTCGTTGGAATGAAAATGTTCGGCAGCGGAAATGCTTTTTGGATGTTCCGATGTCATTGGAATGAAAATGTTCTGCAGCGGAAACGTTTTTTGGATGTTCCGATGTCGTTGGAATGAAAATGTTCTGCAGCGGAAACGTTTTTTGGATGTTCCGATGTCGTTGGAATGAAAATGTTCTGCAGCGGAAACGTTTTTTGGACGTTCCGATGTCGTTGGAATGAAAATGTTCTGCAGCGGAAACGTTTTTTGAATGTTCCGATGTCGTTGGAATGAAAATGTTCTGCAGCGGAAACGTTTTTTGAATGTTCCGATGTCGTTGGAATGAAAATGTTCTGCAGCGGAAACGTTTTTTTGGATGTTCCGATGGCGTGGGAATGAAAATGTTCTGCAGCGGAAACGTTTTTAGAATGTTCCGATGTCGTTGGAATGAAAATGTTCTGCAGCGGAAACGTTTTTTGGATATTCCGATGTCGTTGGAATGAAAATGTTCTGCAGCGGAAACGTTTTTTGAATGTTCCGATGTCATTTTTAGAGAAAATGTTCTGCAGCGGAAACGTTTTTTGAATGTTCCGATGTCGTTGGAATGAAAATGTTCTGCAGCGGAAACGTTTTTTGGATGTTCCGATGGCGTGGGAATGAAAATGTTCTGCAGCGGAAACGTTTTTAGAATGTTCCGATGTCGTTGGAATGAAAATGTTCTGCAGCGGAAACGTTTTTTGGATGTTCCGATGTCGTTGGAATGAAAATGTTCTGCAGCGGAAACGTTTTTTGGATGTTCCGATGTCGTTGGAATGAAAATGTTCTGCAGCGGAAACGTTGTTTGGATGTTCCGATGTCATTTTAAGAGAAAATGTTCTGTAGCGGAAACGTTTTCTGGATGTTCCGATGTCATTTTAAGAGAAAATTTTCTGCAGCGGAAACGTTTTTTGGATGTTCCGATGTCATTTTAAGAGAAAATGTTCTGCAGCGGAAACGTTTTTTGAATGTTCCGATGTCGTTGGAATGAAAATGTTCTGCAGCGGAAACGTTTTTTTGGATGTTCCGATGGCGTGGGAATGAAAATGTTCTGCAGCGGAAACGTTTTTAGAATGTTCCGATGTCGTTGGAATGAAAATGTTCTGCAGCGGAAACGTTTTTTGGATGTTCCGATGTCGTTGGAATGAAAATGTTCTGCAGCGGAAACGTTTTTTGGATGTTCCGATGTCGTTGGAATGAAAATGTTCTGCAGCGGAAACGTTTTTTGGACGTTCCGATGTCGTTGGAATGAAAATGTTCTGCAGCGGAAACGTTTTTAGAATGTTCCGATGTCGTTGGAATGAAAATGTTCTGCAGCGGAAACATTTTTTGGATGTTCCGATGTCGTTGGAATGAAAATGTTCTGCAGCGGAAACGTATTTTGAATGTTCCGATGTCGTTTTTAATGAAAATGTTCTGCAGCGGAAACGTTTTTTGGATGTTCCGATGTCGTTGGAATGAAAATGTTCTGCAGCGGAAACGTATTTTGAATGTTCCGATGTCGTTTTTAATGAAAATGTTCTGCAGCGAAAACGTTTTTTGGATGTTCCGATGTCGTTGGAATGAAAATGTTCTGCAGCGGAAACGTTTTTTGGATGTTCCGATGTCGTTTTTAATGAAAATGTTCTGCAGCGGAAACGTTTTTTGGATGTTCCGATGTCGTTGGAATGAAAATGTTCTGCAGCGAAAACGTTTTTTGAATGTTCCGATGTCGTTGGAATGAAAATGTTCTGCAGCGGAAACGTTTTTTGGATGTTCCGATGTCGTTTTTAATGAAAATGTTCTGCAGCGGAAACGTTTTTTGGATGTTCCGATGTCGTTGGAATGAAAATGTTCTGCAGCGGAAACGTTTTTTGGATGTTCCGATGTCGTTGGAATGAAAATGTTCGGCAGCGGAAATGTTTTTTGGATGTTCCGATGTCATTGGAATGAAAATGTTCTGCAGCGGAAACGTTTTTTGGATGTTCCGATGTCGTTGGAATGAAAATGTTCTGCAGCGGAAACGTATTTTGAATGTTCCGATGTCGTTTTTAATGAAAATGTTCTGCAGCGGAAACGTTTTTTGGATGTTCCGATGTCGTTGGAATGAAAATGTTTTGCAGCGGAAACGTTGTTTGGATGTTCCGATGTCGTTGGAGTGAAAATGTTCTGCAGCGGAAACGTTTTTTGAATGTTCCGATGTCGTTGGAATGAAAATGTTCTGCAGCGGAAACGTTTTTTGGATGTTCCGATGTCGTTTTTAATGAAAATGTTCTGCAGCGGAAACGTTTTTTGGATGTTCCGATGTCGTTGGAATGAAAATGTTCTGCAGCGGAAACGTTTTTTGGATGTTCCGATGTCGTTGGAATGAAAATGTTCGGCAGCGGAAATGTTTTTTGGATGTTCCGATGTCATTGGAATGAAAATGTTCTGCAGCGGAAACGTTTTTTGGATGTTCCGATGTCGTTGGAATGAAAATGTTCTGCAGCGGAAACGTATTTTGAATGTTCCGATGTCGTTTTTAATGAAAATGTTCTGCAGCGGAAACGTTTTTTGGATGTTCCGATGTCGTTGGAATGAAAATGTTTTGCAGCGGAAACGTTTTTTGGATGTTCCGATGTCGTTGGAGTGAAAATGTTCTGCAGCGGAAACGTTTTTTGAATGTTCCGATGGCGTGGGAATGAAAATGTTCTGCAGCGGAAACGTTTTTAGAATGTTCCGATGTCGTTGGAATGAAAATGTTCTGCAGCGGAAACGTTTTTTGAATGTTCCGATGTCGTTGGAATGAAAATGTTCTGCAGCGGAAACGTTTTTTGGATGTTCCGATGTCGTTGGAATGAAAATGTTCTGCAGCGGAAACGTATTTTGAATGTTCCGATGTCGTTTTTAATGAAAATGTTCTGCAGCGGAAACGTTTTTTGGATGTTCCGATGTCGTTGGAATGAAAATGTTTTGCAGCGGAAACGTTTTTTGGATGTTCCGATGTCGTTGGAGTGAAAATGTTCTGCAGCGGAAACGTTTTTTGAATGTTCCGATGTCGTTGGAATGAAAATGTTCTGCAGCGGAAACGTTTTTTGGATATTCCGATGTCGTTGGAATGAAAATGTTCTGCAGCGGAAACGTTTTTTGGATGTTCCGATGTCGTTGGAGTGAAAATGTTCTGCAGCGGAAACGTTTTTTGAATGTTCCGATGTCGTTGGAATGAAAATGTTCTGCAGCGGAAACGTTTTTTGGATGTTCCGATGTCGTTGGAATGAAAATGTTCTGCAGCGGAAACGTTTTTTGGATATTCCGATGTCGTTGGAATGAAAATGTTCTGCAGCGGAAACGTTTTTTGAATGTTCCGATGTCGTTGGAATGAAAATGTTCTGCAGCGGAAACGTTTTTTGAATGTTCCGATGTCGTTGGAATGAAAATGTTCTGCAGCGGAAACGTTTTTTTGGATATTCCGATGTCGTTGGAATGAAAATGTTCTGCAGCGGAAACGTTTTTTGGATGTTCCGATGTCGTTTTTAATGAAAATGTTCTGCAGCGGAAACGTTTTTTGGATGTTCCGATGTCGTTGGAATGAAAATGTTCTGCAGCGGAAACGTTTTTTGGATGTTCCGATGTCGTTGGAATGAAAATGTTCTGCAGCGGAAACGTTTTTTGAATGTTCCGATGTCGTTGGAATGAAAATGTTCTGCAGCGGAAACATTTTTTGGATGTTCCGATGTCGTTGGAATGAAAATGTTCTGCAGCGGAAACGTATTTTGAATGTTCCGATGTCGTTTTTAATGAAAATGTTCTGCAGCGGAAACGTTTTTTGGATGTTCCGATGTCGTTGGAATGAAAATGTTCTGCAGCGGAAACGTTTTTTGAATGTTCCGATGTCGTTGGAATGAAAATGTTCTGCAGCGGAAACATTTTTTGGATGTTCCGATGTCGTTTTTAATGAAAATGTTCTGCAGCGGAAACGTTTTTTGGATGTTCCGATGTCGTTGGAATGAAAATGTTCTGCAGCGGAAACGTTTTTTGGATGTTCCGATGTCGTTGGAATGAAAATGTTCTGCAGCGGAAACGTTTTTTGAATGTTCCGATGTCGTTGGAATGAAAATGTTCTGCAGCGGAAACATTTTTTGGATGTTCCGATGTCGTTGGAATGAAAATGTTCTGCAGCGGAAACATTTTTTGGATGTTCCGATGTCGTTTTTAATGAAAATGTTCTGCAGCGGAAACGTTTTTTGGATGTTCCGATGTCGTTGGAATGAAAATGTTCTGCAGCGGAAACGTTTTTTGGATGTTCCGATGTCGTTGGAATGAAAATGTTCTGCAGCGGAAACGTTTTTTGGACGTTCCGATGTCGTTGGAATGAAAATGTTCTGCAGCGGAAACGTTTTTTGGATGTTCCGATGTCGTTGGAATGAAAATGTTCTGCAGCGGAAACGTTTTTTGAATGTTCCGATGTCGTTGGAATGAAAATGTTCTGCAGCGGAAACATTTTTTGGATGTTCCGATGTCGTTGGAATGAAAATGTTCTGCAGCGGAAACGTATTTTGAATGTTCCGATGTCGTTGGAATGAAAATGTTCTGCAGCGGAAACGTTTTTAGAATGTTCCGATGTCGTTGGAATGAAAATGTTCTGCAGCGGAAACGTTTTTTGGACGTTCCGATGACGTTGGAATGAAAATGTTCTGCAGCGGAAACGTTTTTTGGATGTTCCGATGTCGTTGGAATGAAAATGTTCTGCAGCGGAAACGTTTTTTGAATGTTCCGATGTCGTTGGAATGAAAATGTTCTGCAGCGGAAACGTTTTTAAAATGTTCCGATGTCGTTGGAATGAAAATGTTCTGCAGCGGAAACGTTTTTTGGATGTTCCGATGTCGTTGGAATGAAAATGTTCTGCAGCGGAAACGTTTTTTGGATATTCCGATGTCGTTGGAATGAAAATGTTCTGCAGCGGAAACGTTTTTTGGATGTTCCGATGTCGTTGGAATGAAAATGTTCTGCAGCGGAAACGTTTTTTGGATGTTCCGATGTCGTTGGAATGAAAATGTTCGGCAGCGGAAACGTATTTTGAATGTTCCGATGTAATTTTAAGAGAAAATGTTCTGCAGCGGAAACGTTTTTTGAATGTTCCGATGTCGTTGGAATGAAAATGTTCTGCAGCGGAAACGTTTTTAGAATGTTCCGATGTCGTTGGAATGAAAATGTTCTGCAGCGGAAACGTTTTTTGGATATTCCGATGTCGTTGGAATGAAAATGTTCTGCAGCGGAAACGTTTTTTGGATGTTCCGATGTCGTTTTTAATGAAAATGTTCTGCAGCGGAAACGTTTTTTGGATGTTCCGATGTCGTTGGAATGAAAATGTTCTGCAGCGGAAACGTTTTTTGGATGTTCCGATGTCGTTGGAATGAAAATGTTCTGCAGCGGAAACGTTTTTTGAATGTTCCGATGTCGTTGGAATGAAAATGTTCTGCAGCGGAAACATTTTTTGGATGTTCCGATGTCGTTGGAATGAAAATGTTCTGCAGCGGAAACGTTTTTTGGACGTTCCGATGTCGTTGGAATGAAAATGTTCTGCAGCGGAAACGTTTTTTGGATGTTCCGATGTCGTTGGAATGAAAATGTTCTGCAGCGGAAACGTTTTTTGAATGTTCCGATGTCGTTGGAATGAAAATGTTCTGCAGCGGAAACATTTTTTGGATGTTCCGATGTCGTTGGAATGAAAATGTTCTGCAGCGGAAACGTATTTTGAATGTTCCGATGTCGTTTTTAATGAAAATGTTCTGCAGCGGTAACGTTTTTTGGATGTTCCGATGTCGTTGGAATGAAAATGTTCTGCAGCGGAAACGTTTTTTGGACGTTCCGATGTCGTTGGAATGAAAATGTTCTGCAGCGGAAACGTATTTTGAATGTTCCGATGTCGTTTTTAATGAAAATGTTCTGCAGCGGAAACGTTTTTTGGATGTTCCGATGTCGTTGGAATGAAAATGTTCTGCAGCGGAAACGTTTTTTGGATGTTCCGATGTCGTTTTTAATGAAAATGTTCTGCAGCGGAAACGTTTTTTGGATGTTCCGATGTCGTTGGAATGAAAATGTTCTGCAGCGAAAACGTTTTTTGAATGTTCCGATGTCGTTGGAATGAAAATGTTCTGCAGCGGAAACGTTTTTTGGATGTTCCGATGTCGTTTTTAATGAAAATGTTCTGCAGCGGAAACGTTTTTTGGATGTTCCGATGTCGTTGGAATGAAAATGTTCTGCAGCGGAAACGTTTTTTGGATGTTCCGATGTCGTTGGAATGAAAATGTTCGGCAGCGGAAATGTTTTTTGGATGTTCCGATGTCATTGGAATGAAAATGTTCTGCAGCGGAAACGTTTTTTGGATGTTCCGATGTCGTTGGAATGAAAATGTTCTGCAGCGGAAACGTATTTTGAATGTTCCGATGTCGTTTTTAATGAAAATGTTCTGCAGCGGAAACGTTTTTTGGATGTTCCGATGTCGTTGGAGTGAAAATGTTCTGCAGCGGAAACGTTTTTTGAATGTTCCGATGTCGTTGGAATGAAAATGTTCTGCAGCGGAAACGTATTTTGAATGTTCCGATGTCGTTTTTAATGAAAATGTTCTGCAGCGGAAACGTTTTTTGGATGTTCCGATGTCGTTGGAATGAAAATGTTCTGCAGCGGAAACGTATTTTGAATGTTCCGATGTCGTTTTTAATGAAAATGTTTTGCAGCGGAAACGTTTTTTGGATGTTCCGATGTCGTTGGAGTGAAAATGTTCTGCAGCGGAAACGTATTTTGAATGTTCCGATGTCGTTTTTAATGAAAATGTTTTGCAGCGGAAACGTTTTTTGGATGTTCCGATGTCGTTGGAGTGAAAATGTTCTGCAGCGGAAACGTTTTTTGAATGTTCCGATGTCGTTTTTAATGAAAATGTTCTGCAGCGGAAACGTTTTTTGGATGTTCCGATGTCGTTGGAATGAAAATGTTCGGCAGTGGAAACGTTTTTTGGATGTTCCGGTGCCGTTGGAGTGAAAATGTTCTGCAGCGGAAACGTTTTTTGGATGTTCCGATGTCGTTGGAATGAAAATGTTTTGCAGCGGAAACGTTTTTTGAATGTTCCGATGTCGTTGGAATGAAAATGTTCTGCAGCGGAAACGTTTTTTGGATGTTCCGATGTCGTTTTTAATGAAAATGTTCTGCAGCGGAAACGTTTTTTGGATGTTCCGATGTCGTTGGAATGAAAATGTTCGGCAGTGGAAACGTTTTTTGGATGTTCCGGTGCCGTTGGAGTGAAAATGTTCTGCAGCGGAAACGTTTTTTGGATGTTCCGATGTCGTTGGAATGAAAATGTTCTGCAGCGGAAACGTTTTTTGGATGTTCCGATGTCGTTTTTAATTAAAATGTTCTGCAGCGGAAACGTTTTTTGGATGTTCCGATGTCGTTGGAATGAAAATGTTCGGCAGTGGAAACGTTTTTTGGATGTTCCGGTGCCGTTGGAGTGAAAATGTTCTGCAGCGGAAATGTTTTTTGGATGTTCCGATGTCATTGGAATGAAAATGTTCTGCAGCGGAAACGTTTTTTGGATGTTCCGATGTCGTTGGAATGAAAATGTTCTGCAGCGGAAACGTTTTTCGGATGTTCCGATGTCGTTGGAATGAAAATGTTCTGCAGCGGAAACGTTTTTTGGATGTTCCGATGTCGTTGGATTGAAAATGTTCTGCAGCGGAAACGTTTTTCGGATGTTCCGATGTCGTTGGAATGAAAATGTTCTGCAGCGGAAACGTGTTTTGGATGTTCCGATGTCGTTGGAATGAAAATGTTCTGCAGCGGAAACGTTTTTTGGATGTTCCGATGTCGTTTTTAATGAAAATGTTCTGCAGCGGAAACGTTTTTTGGATGTTCCGATGTCGTTGGAATGAAAATGTTCTGCAGCGGAAACGTTTTTTGAATGTTCCGATGTCGTTGGAATGAAAATGTTCTGCAGCGGAAACGTTTTTTGGATGTTCCGATGTCGTTGGAATGAAAATGTTCTGCAGCGGAAACGTTTTTTGGATGTTCCGATGTCGTTTTTAATGAAAATGTTCTGCAGCGGAAACGTTTTTTGGATGTTCCGATGTCGTTGGAATGAAAATGTTCTGCAGCGAAAACGTTTTTTGAATGTTCCGATGTCATTGGAATGAAAATGTTCTGCAGCGGAAACGTTTTTTGGATGTTCCGATGTCGTTGGAATGAAAATGTTCTGCAGCGGAAACGTTTTTTGGATGTTCCGATGTCGTTGGAATGAAAATGTTCGGCAGCGGAAATGTTTTTTGGATGTTCCGATGTCATTGGAATGAAAATGTTCTGCAGCGGAAACGTTTTTTGGATGTTCCGATGTCGTTGGAATGAAAATGTTCTGCAGCGGAAACGTTTTTCGGATGTTCCGATGTCGTTGGAATGAAAATGTTCTGCAGCGGAAACGTTTTTTGAATGTTCCGATGTCGTTGGAATGAAAATGTTCTGCAGCGGAAACGTGTTTTGGATGTTCCGATGTCGTTGGAATGAAAATGTTCTGCAGCGGAAACGTTTTTTGGATGTTCCGATGTCGTTGGAATGAAAATGTTCTGCAGCGGAAACGTTTTTTGGATGTTCCGATGTCGTTGGAATGAAAATGTTCTGCAGCGGAAACGTTTTTTGGATGTTCCGATGTCGTTGGAATGCAAATGTTCTGCAGCGGAAATGTTTTTTGAATGTTTCGATGTCGTTGAGATGAAAATGTTCTGCAGCGGAAACGTTTTTTGGATGTTCCGATGTCGTTGGAATGAAAATGTTCTGCAGCGGAAACGTTTTTTGGATGTTCCGATGTCATTGGAATGAAAATGTTCTGCAGCGGAAACGTTTTTTGGATGTTCCGATGTCGTTGGAATGAAAATGTTCTGCAGCGGAAACGTTTTTTGAATGTTCCGATGTCGTTGGAATGAAAATGTTCTGCAGCGGAAACGTTTTTTGGATGTTCCGATGTCGTTGGAATGAAAATGTTCTGCAGCGGAAACGTTTTTTGAATGTTCCGATGTCGTTGGAATGAAAATGTTCTGCAGCGGAAACGTTTTTTGGATGTTCCGATGTCGTTGGATTGAAAATGTTCTGCAGCGGAAACGTGTTTTGGATGTTCCGATGTCGTTGGAATGAAAATGTTCTGCAGCGGAAACGTGTTTTGGATGTTCCGATGTCGTTGGAATGAAAATGTTCTGCAGCGGAAACGTTTTTTGGATGTTCCGATGTCATTGGAATGAAAATGTTCTGCAGCGGAAACGTTTTTTGGATGTTCCGATGTCGTTGGAATGAAAATGTTCTGCAGCGGAAACGTTTTTTGGATGTTCCGATGTCGTTGGAATGAAAATGTTCTGCAGCGGAAACGTTTTTTGGATGTTCCGATGTCGTTGGAATGAAAATGTTCTGCAGCGGAAACGTTTTTTGGATGTTCCGATGTCGTTGGAATGAAAATGTTCTGCAGCGGAAACGTTTTTTGGATGTTCCGATGTCGTTTTTAATGAAAATGTTCTGCAGCGGAAATGTTTTTTGAATGTTCCGATGTCGTTGGAATGAAAATGTTCTGCAGCGGAAACGTTTTTTGGATGTTCCGATGTCGTTGAAATGAAAATGTTCTGCAGCGGAAACGTTTTTTGGATGTTCCGATGTCGTTGGAATGAAAATGTTCTGCAGCGGAAACGTTTTTTGGATGTTCCGATGTCGTTGGAATGAAAATGTTCTGCAGCGGAAACGTTTTTTGGATGTTCCGATGTCGTTGGAATGAAAATGTTCTGCAGCGGAAACGTTTTTTGGATGTTCCGATGTCGTTGGAATGAAAATGTTCTGCAGCGGAAACGTTTTTTGGATGTTCCGATGTCGTTTTTAATGAAAATGTTCTGCAGCGGAAATGTTTTTTGAATGTTCCGATGTCGTTGGAATGAAAATGTTCTGCAGCGGAAACGTGTTTTGGATGTTCCGATGTCGTTGGAATGAAAATGTTCTGCAGCGGAAACGTGTTTTGGATGTTCCGATGTCGTTGGAATGAAAATGTTCTGCAGCGGAAACGTTTTTTGGATGTTCCGATGTCGTTGGAATGAAAATGTTCTGCAGCGGAAACGTTTTTTGAATGTTCCGATGACGTTGGAATGAAAATGTTCTGCAGCGGAAACGTTTTTTGGATGTTCCGAGGTCGTTGAAATGAAAATGTTCTGCAGCGGAAACGTTTTTTGGATGTTCCGATGTCGTTGGAATGAAAATGTTCTGCAGCGGAAACGTTTTTTGAATGTTCCGATGTCGTTGGAATGAAAATGTTCTGCAGCGGAAACGTTTTTTGGATGTTCCGATGTCGTTGGAATGAAAATGTTCTGCAGCGGAAACGTTTTTTGGATGTTCCGATGTCATTGGAATCAAAATGTTCTGCAGCGGAAACGTTTTTTGGATGTTCCGATGTCGTTGAGACGAAAATGTTCTGCAGCGGAAACGTTTTTTGGATGTTCCGATGTCGTTGGAATGAAAATGTTCTGCAGCGGAAACGTTTTTTGGATGTTCCGATGTCGTTGGAATGAAAATGTTCTGCAGCGGAAACGTTTTTTGGATGTTCCGATGTCGTTGGAATGAAAATGTTCTGCAGCGGAAACGTTTTTTGGATGTTCCGATGTCGTTTTTAATGAAAATGTTCTGCAGCGGAAATGTTTTTTGAATGTTCCGATGTCGTTGGAATGAAAATGTTCTGCAGCGGAAACGTTTTTTGGATGTTCCGATGTCGTTGGAATGAAAATGTTCTGCAGCGGAAACGTTTTTTGAATGTTCCGATGTCGTTGGAATGAAAATGTTCTGCAGCGGAAACGTTTTTTGGATGTTCCGATGTCGTTGGAATGAAAATGTTCTGCAGCGGAAACGTTTTTTGGATGTTCCGATGTCATTGGAATGAAAATATTCTGCAGCGGAAACGTTTTTTGGATGTTCCGATGTCGTTGAGATGAAAATGTTCTGCAGCGGAAACGTTTTTTGGATGTTCCGATGTCGTTGGAATGAAAATGTTCTGCAGCGGAAACGTTTTTTGGATGTTCCGATGTCGTTGAGATGAAAATGTTCTGCAGCGGAAACGTTTTTTGGATGTTCCGATGTCGTTGGAATGAAAATGTTCTGCAGCGGAAACGTTTTTTGGATGTTCCGATGTCGTTGGAATGAAAATGTTCTGCAGCGGAAACGTTTTTTGGATGTTCCGATGTCATTGGAATGAAAATGATCTGCAGCGGAAACGTTTTTTGAATGTTCCGATGTCGTTGGAATGAAAATGTTCTGCAGCGGAAACGTTTTTTGGATGTTCCGATGTCGTTGGAATGAAAATGTTCTGCAGCGGAAACGTTTTTTGGATGTTCCGATGTCATTGGAATGAAAATGTTCTGCAGCGGAAACGTTTTTTGGATGTTCCGATGTCGTTGAGACGAAAATGTTCTGCAGCGGAAACGTTTTTTGGATGTTCCGATGTCGTTGGAATGAAAATGTTCTGCAGCGGAAACGTTTTTTGGATGTTCCGATGTCGTTTTTAATGAAAATGTTCTGCAGCGGAAATGTTTTTTGAATGTTCCGATGTCGTTGGAATGAAAATGTTCTGCAGCGGAAACGTTTTTTGGATGTTCCGATGTCGTTGGAATGAAAATGTTCTGCAGCGGAAACGTTTTTTGGATGTTCCGATGTCATTGGAATGAAAATGTTCTGCAGCGGAAACGTTTTTTGGATGTTCCGATGTCGTTGAGATGAAAATGTTCTGCAGCGGAAACGTTTTTTGGATGTTCCGATGTCGTTGGAATGAAAATGTTCTGCAGCGGAAACGTTTTTTGGATGTTCCGATGTCGTTGAGATGAAAATGTTCTGCAGCGGAAACGTTTTTTGGATGTTCCGATGTCGTTGGAATGAAAATGTTCTGCAGCGGAAACGTTTTTTGGATGTTCCGAGGTCGTTGAAATGAAAATGTTCTGCAGCGGAAACGTTTTTTGGATGTTCCGATGTCGTTGGAATGAAAATGTTCTGCAGCGGAAACGTTTTTTGAATGTTCCGATGTCGTTGGAATGAAAATGTTCTGCAGCGGAAACGTTTTTTGGATGTTCCGATGTCGTTGGAATGAAAATGTTCTGCAGCGGAAACGTTTTTTGGATGTTCCGATGTCATTGGAATGAAAATGTTCTGCAGCGGAAACGTTTTTTGGATGTTCCGATGTCGTTGAGACGAAAATGTTCTGCAGCGGAAACGTTTTTTGGATGTTCCGATGTCGTTGGAATGAAAATGTTCTGCAGCGGAAACGTTTTTTGGATGTTCCGATGTCGTTGGAATGAAAATGTTCTGCAGCGGAAACGTTTTTTGGATGTTCCGATGTCGTTGGAATGAAAATGTTCTGCAGCGGAAACGTTTTTTGGATGTTCCGATGTCGTTTTTAATGAAAATGTTCTGCAGCGGAAATGTTTTTTGAATGTTCCGATGTCGTTGGAATGAAAATGTTCTGCAGCGGAAACGTTTTTTGGATGTTCCGAGGTCGTTGAAATGAAAATGTTCTGCAGCGGAAACGTTTTTTGGATGTTCCGATGTCGTTGGAATGAAAATGTTCTGCAGCGGAAACGTTTTTTGAATGTTCCGATGTCGTTGGAATGAAAATGTTCTGCAGCGGAAACGTTTTTTGGATGTTCCGATGTCGTTGGAATGAAAATGTTCTGCAGCGGAAACGTTTTTTGGATGTTCCGATGTCATTGGAATGAAAATGTTCTGCAGCGGAAACGTTTTTTGGATGTTCCGATGTCGTTGAGATGAAAATGTTCTGCAGCGGAAACGTTTTTTGGATGTTCCGATGTCGTTGGAATGAAAATGTTCTGCAGCGGAAACGTTTTTTGGATGTTCCGATGTCGTTGAGATGAAAATGTTCTGCAGCGGAAACGTTTTTTGGATGTTCCGATGTCGTTGGAATGAAAATGTTCTGCAGCGGAAACGTTTTTTGGATGTTCCGATGTCGTTGGAATGAAAATGTTCTGCAGCGGAAACGTTTTTTGGATGTTCCGATGTCATTGGAATGAAAATGTTCTGCAGCGGAAACGTTTTTTGGATGTTCCGATGTCGTTGGAATGAAAATGTTCTGCAGCGGAAACGTTTTTTGGATGTTCCGATGTCGTTGGAATGAAAATGTTCTGCAGCGGAAACGTTTTTTGGATGTTCCGATGTCGTTGGATTGAAAATGTTCTGCAGCGGAAACGTGTTTTGGATGTTCCGATGTCGTTGGAATGAAAATGTTCTGCAGCGGAAATGTTTTTTGGATGTTCCGATGTCGTTGGAATGAAAATGTTCTGCAGCGGAAACGTTTTTTGGATGTTCCGATGTCGTTGGAATGAAAATGTTCTGCAGCGGAAACGTTTTTTGGATGTTCCGATGTCGTTGGAATGAAAATGTTCTGCAGCGGAAACGTGTTTTGGATGTTCCGATGTCGTTGGAATGAAAATGTTCTGCAGCGGAAATGTTTTTTGGATGTTCCGATGTCGTTGGAATGAAAATGTTCTGCAGCGGAAACGTTTTTTGAATGTTCCGATGTCGTTGGAATGAAAATGTTCTGCAGCGGAAACGTTTTTTGGATGTTCCGATGTCGTTGGAATGAAAATGTTCTGCAGCGGAAACGTTTTTTGGATGTTCCGATGTCATTGGAATGAAAATGTTCTGCAGCGGAAACGTTTTTTGGATGTTCCGATGTCGTTGGAATGAAAATGTTCTGCAGCGGAAACGTTTTTTGGATGTTCCGATGTCGTTGGAATGAAAATGTTCTGCAGCGGAAACGTTTTTGATGTTCCGATGTCGTTGGAATGAAAATGTTCTGCAGCGGAAACGTTTTTTGAATGTTCCGATGTCGTTGAAATGAAAATGTTCTGCAGCGGAAACGTATTTTGGATGTTCCGATGTCGTTGGAATGAAAATGTTCTGCAGCGGAAACGTTTTTTGGATGTTCCGATGTCGTTTAAATGAAAATGTTCTGCAGCGGAAACGTTTTTTGAATGTTCCGATGTCGTTGGAATGAAAATGTTCTGCAGCGGAAACGTTTTTTGGATGTTCCGATGTCGTTGGAATGAAAATGTTCTGCAGCGGAAACGTTTTTTGAATGTTCCGATGTCGTTGGAATGAAAATGTTCTGCAGCGGAAACGTTTTTTGAATGTTCCGATGTCGTTGAAATGAAAATGTTCTGCAGCGGAAACGTATTTTGGATGTTCCGATGTCGTTGGAATGAAAATGTTCTGCAGCGGAAACGTTTTTAGAATGTTCCGATGTCGTTTAAATGAAAATGTTCTGCAGCGGAAACGTTTTTTGAATGTTCCGATGTCGTTGGAATGAAAATGTTCTGCAGCGGAAACGTTTTTAGGATGTTCCGATGTCGTTGGAATGAAAATGTTCTGCAGCGGAAACGTTTTTTGAATGTTCCGATGTCGTTTAAATGAAAATGTTCTGCAGCGGAAACGTTTTTTGAATGTTCCGATGTCGTTGGAGTGAAAATGTTCTGCAGCGGAAACGTTTTTTGGATGTTCCGATGTCGTTTAAATGAAAATGTTCTGCAGCGGAAACGTTTTTTGGATGTTCCGATGTCGTTGGAATGAAAATGTTCTGCAGCGGAAACGTTTTTTGAATGTTCCGATGTCGTTTAAATGAAAATGTTCTGCAGCGGAAACGTTTTTTGAATGTTCCGATGTCGTTGGAATGAAAATGTTCTGCAGCGGAAACGTTTTTTGAATGTTCCGATGTCGTTTAAATGAAAATGTTCTGCAGCGGAAACGTTTTTTGAATGTTCCGATGTCGTTGGAATGAAAATGTTCTGCAGCGGAAACGTTTTTAGGATGTTCCGATGTCGTTGGAATGAAAATGTTCTGCAGCGGAAACGTTTTTTGAATGTTCCGATGTCGTTGGCATGAAAATGTTCTGCAGCGGAAACGTTTTTTGAATGTTCCGATGTCGTTGGAATGAAAATGTTCTGCAGCGGAAACGTTTTTTGGATGTTCCGATGTCGTTGGAGTGAAAATGTTCTGCAGCGGAAACGTTTTTTGAATGTTCCGATGTCGTTGGAATGAAAATGTTCTGCAGCGGAAACGTTTTTAGGATGTTCCGATGTCGTTGGAATGAAAATGTTCTGCAGCGGAAACGTTTTTTGGATGTTCCGATGTCGTTGGAATGAAAATGTTCTGCAGCGGAAACGTTTTTTGGATGTTCCGATGTCGTTTAAATGAAAATGTTCTGCAGCGGAAACGTTTTTTGGATGTTCCGATGTCGTTGGAATGAAAATGTTCTGCAGCGGAAACGTTTTTAGGATGTTCCGATGTCGTTGGAATGAAAATGTTCTGCAGCGGAAACGTTTTTTGGATGTTCCGATGTCGTTGGAATGAAAATGTTCTGCAGCGGAAACGTTTTTTGGATGTTCCGATGTCGTTGGAATGAAAATGTTCTGCAGCGGAAACGTTTTTTGAATGTTCCGATGTCGTTGGAATGAAAATGTTCTGCAGCGGAAACGTTTTTTGAATGTTCCGATGTCGTTGGAGTGAAAATGTTCTGCAGCGGAAACGTTTTTTGAATGTTCCGATGTCGTTGGAATGAAAATGTTCTGCAGCGGAAACGTTTTTGATGTTCCGATGTCGTTGGAATGAAAATGTTCTGCAGCGGAAACGTTTTTTGGATGTTCCGATGTCGTTGGAATGAAAATGTTCTGCAGCGGAAACGTTTTTTGGATGTTCCGATGTCGTTGGAATGAAAATGTTCTGCAGCGGAAACGTTTTTTGAATGTTCCGATGTCGTTGAAATGAAAATGTTCTGCAGCGGAAACGTATTTTGGATGTTCCGATGTCGTTGGAATGAAAATGTTCTGCAGCGGAAACGTTTTTTGGATGTTCCGATGTCGTTGGAATGAAAATGTTCTGCAGCGGAAACGTTTTTTGGATGTTCCGATGTCGTTGAATGAAAATGTTCTGCAGCGGAAACGTTTTTTGAATGTTCCGATGTCGTTGGAATGAAAATGTTCTGCAGCGGAAACGTTTTTTGGATGTTCCGATGTCGTTGGAATGAAAATGTTCTGCAGCGGAAACGTTTTTTGGATGTTCCGATGTCGTTGGAATGAAAATGTTCTGCAGCGGAAACGTTTTTTGAATGTTCCGATGTCGTTGGAATGAAAATGTTCTGCAGCGGAAACGTTTTTTGAATGTTCCGATGTCGTTGGAGTGAAAATGTTCTGCAGCGGAAACGTTTTTTGAATGTTCCGATGTCGTTGGAATGAAAATGTTCTGCAGCGGAAACGTTTTTGATGTTCCGATGTCGTTGGAATGAAAATGTTCTGCAGCGGAAACGTTTTTTGAATGTTCCGATGTCGTTGGAGTGAAAATGTTCTGCAGCGGAAACGTTTTTTGAATGTTCCGATGTCGTTGGAATGAAAATGTTCTGCAGCGGAAACGTTTTTGATGTTCCGATGTCGTTGGAATGAAAATGTTCTGCAGCGGAAACGTTTTTTGGATGTTCCGATGTCGTTGGAATGAAAATGTTCTGCAGCGGAAACGTTTTTTGGATGTTCCGATGTCGTTGGAATGAAAATGTTCTGCAGCGGAAACGTTTTTTGAATGTTCCGATGTCGTTGAAATGAAAATGTTCTGCAGCGGAAACGTATTTTGGATGTTCCGATGTCGTTGGAATGAAAATGTTCTGCAGCGGAAACGTTTTTTGGATGTTCCGATGTCGTTGGAATGAAAATGTTCTGCAGCGGAAACGTTTTTTGAATGTTCCGATGTCGTTTAAATGAAAATGTTCTGCAGCGGAAACGTTTTTTGAATGTTCCGATGTCGTTGGAATGAAAATGTTCTGCAGCGGAAACGTTTTTTGGATGTTCCGATGTCGTTGGAATGAAAATGTTCTGCAGCGGAAACGTTTTTTGGATGTTCCGATGTCGTTGGAATGAAAATGTTCTGCAGCGGAAACGTTTTTTGAATGTTCCGATGTCGTTGGAATGAAAATGTTCTGCAGCGGAAACGTTTTTTGAATGTTCCGATGTCGTTGGAGTGAAAATGTTCTGCAGCGGAAACGTTTTTTGAATGTTCCGATGTCGTTGGAATGAAAATGTTCTGCAGCGGAAACGTTTTTGATGTTCCGATGTCGTTGGAATGAAAATGTTCTGCAGCGGAAACGTTTTTTGGATGTTCCGATGTCGTTGGAATGAAAATGTTCTGCAGCGGAAACGTTTTTTGGATGTTCCGATGTCGTTGGAATGAAAATGTTCTGCAGCGGAAACGTTTTTTGAATGTTCCGATGTCGTTGAAATGAAAATGTTCTGCAGCGGAAACGTATTTTGGATGTTCCGATGTCGTTGGAATGAAAATGTTCTGCAGCGGAAACGTTTTTTGGATGTTCCGATGTCGTTGGAATGAAAATGTTCTGCAGCGGAAACGTTTTTTGGATGTTCCGATGTCGTTGGAATGAAAATGTTCTGCAGCGGAAACGTTTTTTGGATGTTCCGATGTCGTTGGAATGAAAATGTTCTGCAGCGGAAACGTTTTTTGGATGTTCCGATGTCGTTGGATTGAAAATGTTCTGCAGCGGAAACGTGTTTTGGATGTTCCGATGTCGTTGGAATGAAAATGTTCTGCAGCGGAAATGTTTTTTGGATGTTCCGATGTCGTTGGAATGAAAATGTTCTGCAGCGGAAACGTTTTTTCGATGTTCCGATGTCGTTGGAATGAAAATGTTCTGCAGCGGAAACGTTTTTTGAATGTTCCGATGTCGTTGGAATGAAAATGTTCTGCAGCGGAAACGTTTTTTGGATGTTCCGATGTCGTTGGAATGAAAATGTTCTGCAGCGGAAACGTTTTTTGGATGTTCCGATGTCATTGGAATGAAAATGTTCTGCAGCGGAAACGTTTTTTGGATGTTCCGATGTCGTTGGAATGAAAATGTTCTGCAGCGGAAACGTTTTTTGGATGTTCCGATGTCGTTGGAATGAAAATGTTCTGCAGCGGAAACGTTTTTTGGATGTTCCGATGTCGTTGGAATGAAAATGTTCTGCAGCGGAAACGTTTTTTGGATGTTCCGATGTCGTTGGAATGAAAATGTTCTGCAGCGGAAACGTTTTTTGAATGTTCCGATGTCGTTGGAATGAAAATGTTCTGCAGCGGAAACGTTTTTTGGATGTTCCGATGTCGTTGGAATGAAAATGTTCTGCAGCGGAAACGTTTTTTGGATGTTCCGATGTCATTGGAATGAAAATGTTCTGCAGCGGAAACGTTTTTTGGATGTTCCGATGTCGTTGGAATGAAAATGTTCTGCAGCGGAAACGTTTTTTGGATGTTCCGATGTCGTTGGAATGAAAATGTTCTGCAGCGGAAACGTTTTTTGGATGTTCCGATGTCGTTGGATTGAAAATGTTCTGCAGCGGAAACGTTTTTTGGATGTTCCGATGTCGTTATATATGAAAATGTTCTGCAGCGGAAACGTTTTTTGGATGTTCCGATGTCGTTGGAATGAAAATGTTCTGCAGCGGAAACGTTTTTTGGATGTTCCGATGTCGTTGGAATGAAAATGTTCTGCAGCGGAAACGTTTTTTGGATGTTCCGATGTTGTTGGAATGAAAATGTTCTGCAGCGGAAACGTTTTTAAGATGTTCCGATGTCGTTATATATGGAAATGTTCTGCAGCGGAAACGTTTTTAAGATGTTCCGATGTCGTTATATATGAAAATGTTCTGCAGCGGAAACGTTTTTTGGATGTTCCGATGTCGTTGGAATGAAAATGTTCTGCAGCGGAAACGTTTTTTGGATGTTCCGATGTCGTTGGAATGAAAATGTTCTGCAGCGGAAACGTTTTTTGGATGTTCCGATGTCGTTTTTAATGAAAATGTTCTGCAGCGGAAATGTTTTTTGAATGTTCCGATGTCGTTGGAATGAAAATGTTCTGCAGCGGAAACGTGTTTTGGATGTTCCGATGTCTTTGGAATGAAAATGTTCTGCAGCGGAAACGTTTTTTGAATGTTCCGATGTCGTTGGAATGAAAATGTTCTGCAGCGGAAACGTTTTTTGGATGTTCCGAGGTCGTTGAAATGAAAATGTTCTGCAGCGGAAACGTTTTTTGGATGTTCCGATGTCGTTGGAATGAAAATGTTCTGCAGCGGAAACGTTTTTTGAATGTTCCGGTGTCGTTGGAATGAAAATGTTCTGCAGCGGAAACGTTTTTTGGATGTTCCGATGTCGTTGGAATGAAAATGTTCTGCAGCGGAAACGTTTTTTGGATGTTCCGATGTCATTGGAATGAAAATGTTCTGCAGCGGAAACGTTTTTTGGATGTTCCGATGTCGTTGAGATGAAAATGTTCTGCAGCGGAAACGTTTTTTGGATGTTCCGATGTCGTTGGAATGAAAATGTTCTGCAGCGGAAACGTTTTTTGGATGTTCCGATGTCGTTGAGATGAAAATGTTCTGCAGCGGAAACGTTTTTTGGATGTTCCGATGTCGTTGGAATGAAAATGTTCTGCAGCGGAAACGTTTTTTGGATGTTCCGATGTCGTTGGAATGAAAATGTTCTGCAGCGGAAACGTTTTTTGAATGTTCCGATGTCGTTGGATTGAAAATGTTCTGCAGCGGAAATGTTTTTTGGATGTTCCGATGTCATTGGAATGAAAATGTTCTGCAGCGGAAACGTTTTTTGGATGTTCCGATGTCGTTGAGATGAAAATGTTCTGCAGCGGAAACGTTTTTTGGATGTTCCGATGTCGTTGGAATGAAAATGTTCTGCAGCGGAAACGTTTTTTGAATGTTCCGATGTCGTTGGAATGAAAATGTTCTGCAGCGGAAACGTTTTTTGGATGTTCCGATGTCATTGGAATGAAAATGTTCTGCAGCGGAAACGTTTTTTGGATGTTCCGATGTCGTTGAGATGAAAATGTTCTGCAGCGGAAACGTTTTTTGGATGTTCCGATGTCGTTGGAATGAAAATGTTCTGCAGCGGAAACGTTTTTTGGATGTTCCGATGTCGTTGGAATGAAAATGTTCTGCAGCGGAAATGTTTTTTGAATGTTTCGATGTCGTTGAGATGAAAATGTTCTGCAGCGGAAATGTTTTTTGGATGTTCCGATGTCGTTGGAATGAAAATGTTCTGCAGCGGAAACGTTTTTTGGATGTTCCGATGTCGTTGGAATGAAAATGTTCTGCAGCGGAAACGTTTTTTGGATGTTCCGATGTCATTGGAATGAAAATGTTCTGCAGCGGAAACGTTTTTTGGATGTTCCGATGTCGTTGGAATGAAAATGTTCTGCAGCGGAAACGTTTTTTGGATGTTCCGATGTCGTTGGAATGAAAATGTTCTGCAGCGGAAACGTTTTTTGGATGTTCCGAGGTCGTTGGAATGAAAATGTTCTGCAGCGGAAACGTTTTTTGGATGTTCCGATGTCGTTGGAATGAAAATGTTCTGCAGCGGAAACGTTTTTTGGATGTTCCGATGTCGTTGGATTGAAAATGTTCTGCAGCGGAAATGTTTTTTGGATGTTCCGATGTCATTGGAATGAAAATGTTCTGCAGCGGAAACGTTTTTTGGATGTTCCGAGGTCGTTGGATTGAAAATGTTCTGCAGCGGAAACGTTTTTTGGATGTTCCGATGTCGTTGGAATGAAAATGTTCTGCAGCGGAAACGTTTTTTGGATGTTCCGATGTCATTGGAATGAAAATGTTCTGCAGCGGAAACGTTTTTTGGATGTTCCGATGTCGTTGAGATGAAAATGTTCTGCAGCGGAAACGTTTTTTGGATGTTCCGATGTCGTTGGAATGAAAATGTTCTGCAGCGGAAATGTTTTTTGAATGTTTCGATGTCGTTGAGATGAAAATGTTCTGCAGCGGAAATGTTTTTTGGATGTTCCGATGTCGTTGGAATGAAAATGTTCTGCAGCGGAAACGTTTTTTGGATGTTCCGATGTCGTTGGATTGAAAATGTTCTGCAGCGGAAACGTTTTTTGGATGTTCCGATGTCGTTGGAATGAAAATGTTCTGCAGCGGAAACGTTTTTTGGATGTTCCGATGTCGTTGGAATGAAAATGTTCTGCAGCGGAAACGTTTTTTGGATGTTCCGATGTCGTTGAGATGAAAATGTTCTGCAGCGGAAATGTTTTTTGGATGTTCCGATGTCGTTGGAATGAAAATGTTCTGCAGCGGAAACGTTTTTTGGATGTTCCGATGTCGTTGGAATGAAAATGTTCTGCAGCGGAAACGTTTTTTGGATGTTCCGAGGTCGTTGGAATGAAAATGTTCTGCAGCGGAAACGTTTTTTGGATGTTCCGATGTCGTTGGAATGAAAATGTTCTGCAGCGGAAACGTTTTTTGGATGTTCCGATGTCGTTGGATTGAAAATGTTCTGCAGCGGAAATGTTTTTTGGATGTTCCGATGTCATTGGAATGAAAATGTTCTGCAGCGGAAACGTTTTTTGGATGTTCCGATGTCGTTGAGATGAAAATGTTCTGCAGCGGAAACGTTTTTTGGATGTTCCGATGTCGTTGGAATGAAAATGTTCTGCAGCGGAAACGTTTTTTGGATGTTCCGATGTCGTTGGAATGAAAATGTTCTGCAGCGGAAACGTTTTTTGGATGTTCCGATGTCATTGGAATGAAAATGTTCTGCAGCGGAAACGTTTTTTGGATGTTCCGATGTCGTTGAGATGAAAATGTTCTGCAGCGGAAATGTTTTTTGGATGTTCCGATGTCATTGGAATGAAAATGTTCTGCAGCGGAAACGTTTTTTGGATGTTCCGATGTCGTTGAGATGAAAATGTTCTGCAGCGGAAACGTTTTTTGGATGTTCCGATGTCGTTGGAATGAAAATGTTCTGCAGCGGAAACGTTTTTTGGATGTTCCGATGTCGTTGGAATGAAAATGTTCTGCAGCGGAAACGTTTTTTGGATGTTCCGATGTCGTTGAGATGAAAATGTTCTGCAGCGGAAACGTTTTTTGGATGTTCCGATGTCGTTGGAATGAAAATGTTCTGCAGCGGAAATGTTTTTTGGATGTTCCGATGTCGTTGGAGTGAAAATGTTCTGCAGCGGAAACGTTTTTTGGATGTTCCGATGTCGTTGGAATGAAAATGTTCTGCAGCGGAAACGTTTTTTGGATGTTCCGATGTCGTTGGAATGAAAATGTTCTGCAGCGGAAACGTTTTTTGGATGTTCCGATGTCATTGGAATGAAAATGTTCTGCAGCGGAAACGTTTTTTGGATGTTCCGATGTCGTTGAGATGAAAATGTTCTGCAGCGGAAATGTTTTTTGGATGTTCCGATGTCGTTGGAATGAAAATGTTCTGCAGCGGAAACGTTTTTTGGATGTTCCGATGTCATTGGAATGAAAATGTTCTGCAGCGGAAACGTTTTTTGGATGTTCCGATGTCGTTGAGATGAAAATGTTCTGCAGCGGAAACGTTTTTTGGATGTTCCGATGTCGTTGGAATGAAAATGTTCTGCAGCGGAAACGTTTTTTGGATGTTCCGATGTCGTTGGATTGAAAATGTTCTGCAGCGGAAATGTTTTTTGAATGTTTCGATGTCGTTGAGATGAAAATGTTCTGCAGCGGAAATGTTTTTTGGATGTTCCGATGTCGTTGGAATGAAAATGTTCTGCAGCGGAAACGTTTTTTGGATGTTCCGATGTCGTTGGATTGAAAATGTTCTGCAGCGGAAACGTTTTTTGGATGTTCCGATGTCGTTGGAATGAAAATGTTCTGCAGCGGAAACGTTTTTTGGATGTTCCGAGGTCGTTGGAATGAAAATGTTCTGCAGCGGAAACGTTTTTTGGATGTTCCGATGTCGTTGGAATGAAAATGTTCTGCAGCGGAAACGTTTTTTGGATGTTCCGATGTCGTTGGATTGAAAATGTTCTGCAGCGGAAATGTTTTTTGGATGTTCCGATGTCATTGGAATGAAAATGTTCTGCAGCGGAAACGTTTTTTGGATGTTCCGATGTCGTTGAGATGAAAATGTTCTGCAGCGGAAACGTTTTTTGGATGTTCCGATGTCGTTGGAATGAAAATGTTCTGCAGCGGAAACGTTTTTTGGATGTTCCGATGTCGTTGGAATGAAAATGTTCTGCAGCGGAAACGTTTTTTGGATGTTCCGATGTCGTTGGAATGAAAATGTTCTGCAGCGGAAACGTTTTTTGGATGTTCCGATGTCGTTGGATTGAAAATGTTCTGCAGCGGAAATGTTTTTTGGATGTTCCGATGTCATTGGAATGAAAATGTTCTGCAGCGGAAACGTTTTTTGGATGTTCCGATGTCGTTGAGATGAAAATGTTCTGCAGCGGAAATGTTTTTTGGATGTTCCGATGTCGTTGGAATGAAAATGTTCTGCAGCGGAAACGTTTTTTGGATGTTCCGATGTCGTTGGAATGAAAATGTTCTGCAGCGGAAACGTTTTTTGGATGTTCCGATGTCGTTGGAATGAAAATGTTCTGCAGCGGAAATGTTTTTTGGATGTTCCGATGTCATTGGAATGAAAATGTTCTGCAGCGGAAACGTTTTTTGGATGTTCCGATGTCGTTGGATTGAAAATGTTCTGCAGCGGAAATGTTTTTTGGATGTTCCGATGTCATTGGAATGAAAATGTTCTGCAGCGGAAACGTTTTTTGGATGTTCCGATGTCGTTGAGATGAAAATGTTCTGCAGCGGAAATGTTTTTTGGATGTTCCGATGTCGTTGGAATGAAAATGTTCTGCAGCGGAAACGTTTTTTGGATGTTCCGATGTCGTTGGAATGAAAATGTTCTGCAGCGGAAACGTTTTTTGGATGTTCCGATGTCGTTGGATTGAAAATGTTCTGCAGCGGAAATGTTTTTTGGATGTTCCGATGTCATTGGAATGAAAATGTTCTGCAGCGGAAACGTTTTTTGGATGTTCCGATGTCGTTGGAATGAAAATGTTCTGCAGCGGAAATGTTTTTTGGATGTTCCGATGTCGTTGGAATGAAAATGTTCTGCAGCGGAAACGTTTTTTGGATGTTCCGATGTCGTTGGAATGAAAATGTTCTGCAGCGGAAACGTTTTTTGGATGTTCCGATGTCGTTGGAATGAAAATGTTCTGCAGCGGAAACGTTTTTTGGATGTTCCGATGTCATTGGAATGAAAATGTTCTGCAGCGGAAACGTTTTTTGGATGTTCCGATGTCGTTGAGATGAAAATGTTCTGCAGCGGAAATGTTTTTTGGATGTTCCGATGTCGTTGGAATGAAAATGTTCTGCAGCGGAAACGTTTTTTGGATGTTCCGATGTCATTGGAATGAAAATGTTCTGCAGCGGAAACGTTTTTTGGATGTTCCGATGTCATTGGAATGAAAATGTTCTGCAGCGGAAACGTTTTTTGGATGTTCCGATGTCGTTGAGATGAAAATGTTCTGCAGCGGAAACGTTTTTTGGATGTTCCGATGTCGTTGGAATGAAAATGTTCTGCAGCGGAAATGTTTTTTGAATGTTTCGATGTCGTTGAGATGAAAATGTTCTGCAGCGGAAATGTTTTTTGGATGTTCCGATGTCGTTGGAATGAAAATGTTCTGCAGCGGAAACGTTTTTTGGATGTTCCGATGTCGTTGGATTGAAAATGTTCTGCAGCGGAAACGTTTTTTGGATGTTCCGATGTCGTTGGAATGAAAATGTTCTGCAGCGGAAACGTTTTTTGGATGTTCCGAGGTCGTTGGAATGAAAATGTTCTGCAGCGGAAACGTTTTTTGGATGTTCCGATGTCGTTGGAATGAAAATGTTCTGCAGCGGAAACGTTTTTTGGATGTTCCGATGTCGTTGGAATGAAAATGTTCTGCAGCGGAAACGTTTTTTGGATGTTCCGATGTCGTTGGAATGAAAATGTTCTGCAGCGGAAACGTTTTTTGGATGTTCCGATGTCGTTGGATTGAAAATGTTCTGCAGCGGAAATGTTTTTTGGATGTTCCGATGTCATTGGAATGAAAATGTTCTGCAGCGGAAACGTTTTTTGGATGTTCCGATGTCGTTGAGATGAAAATGTTCTGCAGCGGAAACGTTTTTTGGATGTTCCGATGTCGTTGGAATGAAAATGTTCTGCAGCGGAAACGTTTTTTGGATGTTCCGATGTCGTTGGAATGAAAATGTTCTGCAGCGGAAACGTTTTTTGGATGTTCCGATGTCGTTGGAATGAAAATGTTCTGCAGCGGAAACGTTTTTTGGATGTTCCGATGTCGTTGGATTGAAAATGTTCTGCAGCGGAAATGTTTTTTGGATGTTCCGATGTCATTGGAATGAAAATGTTCTGCAGCGGAAACGTTTTTTGGATGTTCCGATGTCGTTGAGATGAAAATGTTCTGCAGCGGAAACGTTTTTTGGATGTTCCGATGTCGTTGGAATGAAAATGTTCTGCAGCGGAAACGTTTTTTGGATGTTCCGATGTCGTTGGAATGAAAATGTTCTGCAGCGGAAACGTTTTTTGGATGTTCCGATGTCGTTGAGATGAAAATGTTCTGCAGCGGAAACGTTTTTTGGATGTTCCGATGTCGTTGGAATGAAAATGTTCTGCAGCGGAAATGTTTTTTGGATGTTCCGATGTCGTTGGAATGAAAATGTTCTGCAGCGGAAACGTTTTTTGGATGTTCCGATGTCGTTGGAATGAAAATGTTCTGCAGCGGAAACGTTTTTTGGATGTTCCGATGTCGTTGGAATGAAAATGTTCTGCAGCGGAAACGTTTTTTGGATGTTCCGATGTCATTGGAATGAAAATGTTCTGCAGCGGAAACGTTTTTTGGATGTTCCGATGTCGTTGAGATGAAAATGTTCTGCAGCGGAAATGTTTTTTGGATGTTCCGATGTCGTTGGAATGAAAATGTTCTGCAGCGGAAACGTTTTTTGGATGTTCCGATGTCATTGGAATGAAAATGTTCTGCAGCGGAAACGTTTTTTGGATGTTCCGATGTCGTTGAGATGAAAATGTTCTGCAGCGGAAACGTTTTTTGGATGTTCCGATGTCGTTGGAATGAAAATGTTCTGCAGCGGAAACGTTTTTTGGATGTTCCGATGTCGTTGGAATGAAAATGTTCTGCAGCGGAAATGTTTTTTGAATGTTTCGATGTCGTTGAGATGAAAATGTTCTGCAGCGGAAACGTTTTTTGGATGTTCCGATGTCGTTGGAATGAAAATGTTCTGCAGCGGAAACGTTTTTTGGATGTTCCGATGTCGTTGGAATGAAAATGTTCTGCAGCGGAAACGTTTTTTGGATGTTCCGATGTCATTGGAATGAAAATGTTCTGCAGCGGAAACGTTTTTTGGATGTTCCGATGTCGTTGGAATGAAAATGTTCTGCAGCGGAAACGTTTTTTGGATGTTCCGATGTCGTTGGAATGAAAATGTTCTGCAGCGGAAACGTTTTTTGGATGTTCCGATGTCGTTGGATTGAAAATGTTCTGCAGCGGAAACGTGTTTTGGATGTTCCGATGTCGTTGGAATGAAAATGTTCTGCAGCGGAAATGTTTTTTGGATGTTCCGATGTCGTTGGAATGAAAATGTTCTGCAGCGGAAACGTTTTTTGGATGTTCCGATGTCGTTGGAATGAAAATGTTCTGCAGCGGAAACGTTTTTTGAATGTTCCGATGTCGTTGGAATGAAAATGTTCTGCAGCGGAAACGTTTTTTGGATGTTCCGATGTCGTTGGATTGAAAATGTTCTGCAGCGGAAACGTGTTTTGGATGTTCCGATGTCGTTGGAATGAAAATGTTCTGCAGCGGAAATGTTTTTTGAATGTTTCGATGTCGTTGAGATGAAAATGTTCTGCAGCGGAAATGTTTTTTGAATGTTTCGATGTCGTTGAGATGAAAATGTTCTGCAGCGGAAACGTTTTTTGGATGTTCCGATGTCGTTGGAATGAAAATGTTCTGCAGCGGAAATGTTTTTTGAATGTTTCGATGTCGTTGAGATGAAAATGTTCTGCAGCGGAAACGTTTTGTGGATGTTCCGATGTCGTTGGAATGAAAATGTTCTGCAGCGGAAACGTTTTTTGGATGTTCCGATGTCGTTGGAATGAAAATGTTCTGCAGCGGAAACGTTTTTTGGATGTTCCGATGTCGTTTTTAATGAAAATGATCTGCAGCGGAAATGTTTTTTGAATGTTCCGATGTCGTTGGAATGAAAATGTTCTGCAGCGGAAACGTTTTTTGGATGTTCCGATGTCGTTGGAATGAAAATGTTCTGCAGCGGAAATGTTTTTTGAATGTTTCGATGTCGTTGAGATGAAAATGTTCTGCAGCGGAAACGTTTTTTGGATGTTCCGATGTCGTTGGAATGAAAATGTTCTGCAGCGGAAACGTTTTTTTGATGTTCCGATGTCATTGGAATGAAAATGTTCTGCAGCGGAAACGTTTTTTGGATGTTCCGATGTCGTTGGAATGAAAATGTTCTGCAGCGGAAACGTTTTTTGGATGTTCCGATGTCGTTGGAATGAAAATGTTCTGCAGCGGAAACGTTTTTTGGATGTTCCGATGTCGTTGGATTGAAAATGTTCTGCAGCGGAAACGTGTTTTGGATGTTCCGATGTCGTTGGAATGAAAATGTTCTGCAGCGGAAACGTTTTTTGGATGTTCCGATGTCGTTGGATTGAAAATGTTCTGCAGCGGAAACGTTTTTTGGATGTTCCGATGTCATTGGAATGAAAATGTTCTGCAGCGGAAACGTTTTTTGGATGTTCCGATGTCGTTGGAATGAAAATGTTCTGCAGCGGAAACGTTTTTTGGATGTTCCGATGTCGTTGGAATGAAAATGTTCTGCAGCGGAAACGTTTTTTGGATGTTCCGATGTCGTTGGATTGAAAATGTTCTGCAGCGGAAACGTGTTTTGGATGTTCCGATGTCGTTGGAATGAAAATGTTCTGCAGCGGAAATGTTTTTTGAATGTTTCGATGTCGTTGAGATGAAAATGTTCTGCAGCGGAAACGTTTTTTGGATGTTCCGATGTCGTTGGAATGAAAATGTTCTGCAGCGGAAACGTTTTTTGGATGTTCCGATGTCGTTGGAATGAAAATGTTCTGCAGCGGAAACGTTTTTTGGATGTTCCGATGTCGTTTTTAATGAAAATGATCTGCAGCGGAAATGTTTTTTGAATGTTCCGATGTCGTTGGAATGAAAATGTTCTGCAGCGGAAACGTTTTTTGGATGTTCCGATGTCGTTGGAATGAAAATGTTCTGCAGCGGAAACGTTTTTTGGATGTTCCGATGTCGTTGGAATGAAAATGTTCTGCAGCGGAAACGTTTTTTGGATGTTCCGATGTCGTTGGAATGAAAATGTTCTGCAGCGGAAACGTTTTTTGGATGTTCCGATGTCGTTGGAATGAAAATGTTCTGCAGCGGAAACGTTTTTTGGATGTTCCGATGTCGTTTTTAATGAAAATGTTCTGCAGCGGAAATGTTTTTTGAATGTTCCGATGTCGTTGGAATGAAAATGTTCTGCAGCGGAAACGTTTTTTGGATGTTCCGATGTCGTTTAAATGAAAATGTTCTGCAGCGGAAACGTTTTTTGGATGTTCCGATGTCGTTGGAATGAAAATGTTCTGCAGCGGAAACGTTTTTTGGATGTTCCGATGTCGTTTTTAATGAAAATGATCTGCAGCGGAAATGTTTTTTGAATGTTCCGATGTCGTTGGAATGAAAATGTTCTGCAGCGGAAACGTTTTTTGGATGTTCCGATGTCGTTTAAATGAAAATGTTCTGCAGCGGAAACGTTTTTTGGATGTTCCGATGTCGTTTAAATGAAAATGTTCTGCAGCGGAAACGTTTTTTGGATGTTCCGATGTCGTTGGAATGAAAATGTTCTGCAGCGGAAACGGTTTTTGGATGTTCCGATGTCGTTGGAATGAAAATGTTCTGCAGCGGAAACGTTTTTTGAATGTTCCGATGTCGTTGGAATGAAAATGTTCTGCAGCGGAAACGTTTTTTGGATGTTCCGATGTCGTTGGAATGAAAATGTTCTGCAGCGGAAACGTTTTTTGGATGTTCCGATGTCGTTGGAATGAAAATGTTCTGCAGCGGAAACGTTTTTTGGATGTTCCGATGTCGTTTTTAATGAAAATGTTCTGCAGCGGAAATGTTTTTTGAATGTTCCGATGTCGTTGGAATGAAAATGTTCTGCAGCGGAAACGTTTTTTTGATGTTCCGATGTCATTGGAATGAAAATGTTCTGCAGCGGAAACGTTTTTTGGATGTTCCGATGTCGTTTTTAATGAAAATGATCTGCAGCGGAAATGTTTTTTGAATGTTCCGATGTCATTGGAATGAAAATGTTCTGCAGCGGAAACGTTTTTTGGATGTTCCGATGTCGTTGGATTGAAAATGTTCTGCAGCGGAAACGTTTTTTGGATGTTCCGATGTCATTGGAATGAAAATGTTCTGCAGCGGAAACGTTTTTTGGATGTTCCGATGTCGTTGGAATGAAAATGTTCTGCAGCGGAAACGTTTTTTGGATGTTCCGATGTCGTTGGAATGAAAATGTTCTGCAGCGGAAACGTTTTTTGGATGTTCCGATGTCGTTGGATTGAAAATGTTCTGCAGCGGAAACGTGTTTTGGATGTTCCGATGTCGTTGGAATGAAAATGTTCTGCAGCGGAAATGTTTTTTGAATGTTTCGATGTCGTTGAGATGAAAATGTTCTGCAGCGGAAACGTTTTTTGGATGTTCCGATGTCGTTGGAATGAAAATGTTCTGCAGCGGAAACGTTTTTTGGATGTTCCGATGTCGTTGGAATGAAAATGTTCTGCAGCGGAAACGTTTTTTGGATGTTCCGATGTCGTTTTTAATGAAAATGATCTGCAGCGGAAATGTTTTTTGAATGTTCCGATGTCGTTGGAATGAAAATGTTCTGCAGCGGAAACGTTTTTTGGATGTTCCGATGTCGTTGGAATGAAAATGTTCTGCAGCGGAAACGTTTTTTGGATGTTCCGATGTCGTTGGAATGAAAATGTTCTGCAGCGGAAACGTTTTTTGGATGTTCCGATGTCGTTGGAATGAAAATGTTCTGCAGCGGAAACGTTTTTTGGATGTTCCGATGTCGTTGGAATGAAAATGTTCTGCAGCGGAAACGTTTTTTGGATGTTCCGATGTCGTTTTTAATGAAAATGTTCTGCAGCGGAAATGTTTTTTGAATGTTCCGATGTCGTTGGAATGAAAATGTTCTGCAGCGGAAACGTTTTTTGGATGTTCCGATGTCGTTTAAATGAAAATGTTCTGCAGCGGAAACGTTTTTTGGATGTTCCGATGTCGTTGGAATGAAAATGTTCTGCAGCGGAAACGTTTTTTGGATGTTCCGATGTCGTTTTTAATGAAAATGATCTGCAGCGGAAATGTTTTTTGAATGTTCCGATGTCGTTGGAATGAAAATGTTCTGCAGCGGAAACGTTTTTTGGATGTTCCGATGTCGTTTAAATGAAAATGTTCTGCAGCGGAAACGTTTTTTGGATGTTCCGATGTCGTTTAAATGAAAATGTTCTGCAGCGGAAACGTTTTTTGGATGTTCCGATGTCGTTGGAATGAAAATGTTCTGCAGCGGAAACGGTTTTTGGATGTTCCGATGTCGTTGGAATGAAAATGTTCTGCAGCGGAAACGTTTTTTGAATGTTCCGATGTCGTTGGAATGAAAATGTTCTGCAGCGGAAACGTTTTTTGGATGTTCCGATGTCGTTGGAATGAAAATGTTCTGCAGCGGAAACGTTTTTTGGATGTTCCGATGTCGTTGGAATGAAAATGTTCTGCAGCGGAAACGTTTTTTGGATGTTCCGATGTCGTTTTTAATGAAAATGTTCTGCAGCGGAAATGTTTTTTGAATGTTCCGATGTCGTTGGAATGAAAATGTTCTGCAGCGGAAACGTTTTTTGGATGTTCCGATGTCGTTTAAATGAAAATGTTCTGCAGCGGAAACGTTTTTTGGATGTTCCGATGTCGTTTTTAATGAAAATGATCTGCAGCGGAAATGTTTTTTGAATGTTCCGATGTCGTTGGAATGAAAATGTTCTGCAGCGGAAACGTTTTTTGGATGTTCCGATGTCGTTTAAATGAAAATGTTCTGCAGCGGAAACGTTTTTTGGATGTTCCGATGTCGTTGGAATGAAAATGTTCTGCAGCGGAAACGTTTTTTGGATGTTCCGATGTCGTTGGAATGAAAATGTTCTGCAGCGGAAACGTTTTTTGGATGTTCCGATGTCGTTGGAATGAAAATGTTCTGCAGCGGAAACGTTTTTTGGATGTTCCGATGTCGTTTTTAATGAAAATGTTCTGCAGCGGAAATGTTTTTTGAATGTTCCGATGTCGTTGGAATGAAAATGTTCTGCAGCGGAAACGTTTTTTGAATGTTCCGATGTCGTTGGAATGAAAATGTTCTGCAGCGGAAACGTTTTTTGGATGTTCCGATGTCGTTTTTAATGAAAATGATCTGCAGCGGAAATGTTTTTTGAATGTTCCGATGTCGTTGGAATGAAAATGTTCTGCAGCGGAAACGTTTTTTGGATGTTCCGATGTCGTTTAAATGAAAATGTTCTGCAGCGGAAACGTTTTTTGGATGTTCCGATGTCGTTTAAATGAAAATGTTCTGCAGCGGAAACGTTTTTTGGATGTTCCGATGTCGTTGGAATGAAAATGTTCTGCAGCGGAAACGGTTTTTGGATGTTCCGATGTCGTTGGAATTAAAATGTTCTGCAGCGGAAACGTTTTTTGAATGTTCCGATGTCGTTGGAATGAAAATGTTCTGCAGCGGAAACGTTTTTTGGATGTTCCGATGTCGTTGGAATGAAAATGTTCTGCAGCGGAAACGTTTTTTGGATGTTCCGATGTCGTTGGAATGAAAATGTTCTGCAGCGGAAACGTTTTTTGGATGTTCCGATGTCGTTTTTAATGAAAATGTTCTGCAGCGGAAATGTTTTTTGAATGTTCCGATGTCGTTGGAATGAAAATGTTCTGCAGCGGAAACGTGTTTTGGATGTTCCGATGTCGTTGGAATGAAAATGTTCTGCAGCGGAAACGTTTTTTGGATGTTCCGATGTCGTTGGAATGAAAATGTTCTGCAGCGGAAACGTTTTTTGGATGTTCCGATGTCGTTGGAATGAAAATGTTCTGCAGCGGAAACGTTTTTTGGATGTTCCGATGTCGTTTTTAATGAAAATGTTCTGCAGCGGAAATGTTTTTTGAATGTTCCGATGTCGTTGGAATGAAAATGTTCTGCAGCGGAAACGTTTTTTGGATGTTCCGATGTCGTTGGATTGAAAATGTTCTGCAGCGGAAACGTGTTTTGGATGTTCCGATGTCGTTGGAATGAAAATGTTCTGCAGCGGAAACGTTTTTTGGATGTTCCGATGTCGTTGGAATGAAAATGTTCTGCAGCGGAAACGTTTTTTGGATGTTCCGATGTCGTTGGAATGAAAATGTTCTGCAGCGGAAACGTTTTTTGAATGTTCCGATGTCGTTGGAATGAAAATGTTCTGCAGCGGAAACGTTTTTTGGATGTTCCGATGTCGTTTTGAATGAAAATGTTCTGCAGCGGAAATGTTTTTTGAATGTTCCGATGTCGTTGGAATGAAAATGTTCTGCAGCGGAAACGTTTTTTGGATGTTCCGATGTCGTTGGAATGAAAATGTTCTGCAGCGGAAACGTTTTTTGGATATTCCGATGTCGTTGGAATGAAAATGTTCTGCAGCGGAAACGTTTTTTGGATGTTCCGATGTCGTTTTTAATGAAAATGTTCTGCAGCGGAAATGTTTTTTGAATGTTCCGATGTCGTTGGAATGAAAATGTTCTGCAGCGGAAACGTGTTTTGGATGTTCCGATGTCGTTGGAATGAAAATGTTCTGCAGCGGAAACGTTTTTTGGATGTTCCGATGTCGTTGGAATGAAAATGTTCTGCAGCGGAAACGTTTTTTGGATGTTCCGATGTCGTTGGAATGAAAATGTTCTGCAGCGGAAACGTTTTTTGGATGTTCCGATGTCGTTTTTAATGAAAATGTTCTGCAGCGGAAACGTTTTTTGGATGTTCCGATGTCGTTGGAATGAAAATGTTCTGCAGCGGAAACGTTTTTTGGATGTTCCGATGTCGTTGGAATGAAAATGTTCTGCAGCGGAAACGTTTTTTGGATGTTCCGATGTCGTTTAAATGAAAATGTTCTGCAGCGGAAACGTTTTTAGGATGTTCCGATGTCGTTGGAATGAAAATGTTCTGCAGCGGAAACGTTTTTTGGATGTTCCGATGTCGTTGGATTGAAAATGTTCTGCAGCGGAAACGTGTTTTGGATGTTCCGATGTCGTTGGAATGAAAATGTTCTGCAGCGGAAACGTTTTTTGGATGTTCCGATGTCGTTGGAATGAAAATGTTCTGCAGCGGAAACGTTTTTTGGATGTTCCGATGTCGTTGGAATGAAAATGTTCTGCAGCGGAAACGTTTTTTGAATGTTCCGATGTCGTTGGAATGAAAATGTTCTGCAGCGGAAACGTTTTTTGGATGTTCCGATGTCGTTTTGAATGAAAATGTTCTGCAGCGGAAATGTTTTTTGAATGTTCCGATGTCGTTGGAATGAAAATGTTCTGCAGCGGAAACGTTTTTTGGATGTTCCGATGTCGTTGGATTGAAAATGTTCTGCAGCGGAAACGTGTTTTGGATGTTCCGATGTCGTTGGAATGAAAATGTTCTGCAGCGGAAACGTTTTTTGGATGTTCCGATGTCGTTGGAATGAAAATGTTCTGCAGCGGAAACGTTTTTTGGATGTTCCGATGTCGTTGGAATGAAAATGTTCTGCAGCGGAAACGTTTTTTGAATGTTCCGATGTCGTTGGAATGAAAATGTTCTGCAGCGGAAACGTTTTTTGGATGTTCCGATGTCGTTGGAATGAAAATGTTCTGCAGCGGAAACGTTTTTTGGATGTTCCGATGTCGTTGGAATGAAAATGTTCTGCAGCGGAAACGTTTTTTGGATGTTCCGATGTCGTTTTTAATGAAAATGTTCTGCAGCGGAAATGTTTTTTGAATGTTCCGATGTCGTTGGAATGAAAATGTTCTGCAGCGGAAACGTGTTTTGGATGTTCCGATGTCGTTGGAATGAAAATGTTCTGCAGCGGAAACGTTTTTTGGATGTTCCGATGTCGTTGGAATGAAAATGTTCTGCAGCGGAAACGTTTTTTGGATGTTCCGATGTCGTTGGAATGAAAATGTTCTGCAGCGGAAACGTTTTTTGGATGTTCCGATGTCGTTTTTAATGAAAATGTTCTGCAGCGGAAATGTTTTTTGAATGTTCCGATGTCGTTGGAATGAAAATGTTCTGCAGCGGAAACGTTTTTTGGATGTTCCGATGTCGTTGGATTGAAAATGTTCTGCAGCGGAAACGTGTTTTGGATGTTCCGATGTCGTTGGAATGAAAATGTTCTGCAGCGGAAACGTTTTTTGGATGTTCCGATGTCGTTGGAATGAAAATGTTCTGCAGCGGAAACGTTTTTTGGATGTTCCGATGTCGTTGGAATGAAAATGTTCTGCAGCGGAAACGTTTTTTGAATGTTCCGATGTCGTTGGAATGAAAATGTTCTGCAGCGGAAACGTTTTTTGGATGTTCCGATGTCGTTTTGAATGAAAATGTTCTGCAGCGGAAATGTTTTTTGAATGTTCCGATGTCGTTGGAATGAAAATGTTCTGCAGCGGAAACGTTTTTTGGATGTTCCGATGTCGTTGGATTGAAAATGTTCTGCAGCGGAAACGTGTTTTGGATGTTCCGATGTCGTTGGAATGAAAATGTTCTGCAGCGGAAACGTTTTTTGAATGTTCCGATGTCGTTGGAATGAAAATGTTCTGCAGCGGAAACGTTTTTTGGATGTTCCGATGTCGTTGGAATGAAAATGTTCTGCAGCGGAAACGTTTTTTGGATGTTCCGATGTCGTTGGAATGAAAATGTTCTGCAGCGGAAACGTTTTTTGGATGTTCCGATGTCGTTGGATTGAAAATGTTCTGCAGCGGAAACGTGTTTTGGATGTTCCGATGTCGTTGGAATGAAAATGTTCTGCAGCGGAAACGTTTTTAAGATGTTCCGATGTCGTTTTATATGGAAATGTTCTGCTGCGGAAACGCTTTTAAGATGTTCCGATGTCGTTTTATATGAAAATGTTCTGCAGCGGAAACGTTTTTTGGATGTTCCGATGTCGTTGGAATGAAAATGTTCTGCAGCGGAAACGTTTTTTGGATGTTCCGATGTCGTTGGATTGAAAATGTTCTGCAGCGGAAACGTTTTTAAGATGTTCCGATGTCGTTTTATATGGAAATGTTCTGCAGCGGAAACGTTTTTAAGATATCCCGATGTCGTTTTATATGAAAATGTTCTGCAGCGGAAATGTTTTTTGAATGTTTCGATGTCGTTGAGATGAAAATGTTCTGCAGCGGAAACGTTTTTTGGATGTTCCGATGTCGTTGGAATGAAAATGTTCTGCAGCGGAAATGTTTTTTGAATGTTTCGATGTCGTTGAGATGAAAATGTTCTGCAGCGGAAACGTTTTTTGAATGTTCCGATGTCGTTGGAATGAAAATGTTCTGCAGCGGAAACGTTTTTTGGATGTTCCGATGTCGTTTTGAATGAAAATGTTCTGCAGCGGAAATGTTTTTTGAATGTTCCGATGTCGTTGGAATGAAAATGTTCTGCAGCGGAAACGTTTTTTGAATGTTTCGATGTCGTTGAGATGAAAATGTTCTGCAGCGGAAACGTTTTTTGGATGTTCCGATGTCGTTGGATTGAAAATGTTCTGCAGCGGAAACGTTTTTTGGATGTTCCGATGTCGTTGGAATGAAAATGTTCTGCAGCGGAAACGTTTTTTGGATGTTCCGATGTCGTTGGATTGAAAATGTTCTGCAGCGGAAACGTGTTTTGGATGTTCCGATGTCGTTGGAATGAAAATGTTCTGCAGCGGAAATGTTTTTTGAATGTTCCGATGTCGTTGAGATGAAAATGTTCTGCAGCGGAAACGTTTTTTGGATGTTCCGATGTCGTTGGAATGAAAATGTTCTGCAGCGGAAATGTTTTTTGAATGTTTCGATGTCGTTGAGATGAAAATGTTCTGCAGCGGAAACGTTTTTTGAATGTTCCGATGTCGTTCTAATGAAAATGTTCTGCAGCGGAAACGTTTTTTGGATGTTTCGATGTCGTTGAGATGAAAATGTTCTGCAGCGGAAACGTTTTTTGGATGTTCCGATGTCGTTGGAATGAAAATGTTCTGCAGCGGAAACGTTTTTTGAATGTTCCGATTTCGTTGGAATGAAAATGTTCTGCAGCGGAAACGTTTTTTGGATGTTCCGATGTCGTTGGAATGAAAATGTTCTGCAGCGGAAACGTTTTTTGGATGTTCCGATGTCGTTGGAATGAAAATGTTCTGCAGCGGAAACGTTTTTTGGATGTTCCGATGTCGTTGGATTGAAAATGTTCTGCAGCGGAAACGTGTTTTGGATGTTCCGATGTCGTTGGAATGAAAATGTTCTGCAGCGGAAATGTTTTTTGAATGTTTCGATGTCGTTGAGATGAAAATGTTCTGCAGCGGAAACGTTTTTTGGATGTTCCGATGTCGTTGGAATGAAAATGTTCTGCAGCGGAAATGTTTTTTGAATGTTTCGATGTCGTTGAGATGAAAATGTTCTGCAGCGGAAACGTTTTTTGGATGTTCCGATGTCGTTGGAATGAAAATGTTCTGCAGCGGAAACGTTTTTTGGATGTTCCGATGTCGTTTTTAATGAAAATGTTCTGCAGCGGAAATGTTTTTTGGGTGTTCCGATGTCGTTGGAATGAAAATGTTCTGCAGCGGAAACGTTTTTTGGATGTTCCGATGTCGTTGGAATGAAAATGTTCTGCAGCGGAAACGTTTTTTGGATGTTCCGATGTCGTTGGAATGAAAATGTTCTGCAGCGGAAACGTTTTTTGGATGTTCCGATGTCGTTTTTAATGAAAATGTTCTGCAGCGGAAATGTTTTTTGGGTGTTCCGATGTCGTTGGAATGAAAATGTTCTGCAGCGGAAACGTTTTTTGGATGTTCCGATGTCGTTGGAATGAAAATGTTCTGCAGCGGAAACGTTTTTTGGATGTTCCGATGTCGTTGGATTGAAAATGTTCTGCAGCGGAAACGTGTTTTGGATGTTCCGATGTCGTTGGAATGAAAATGTTCTGCAGCGGAAACGTTTTTTGAATGTTCCGATGTCGTTGGAATGAAAATGTTCTGCAGCGGAAACGTTTTTTGGATGTTCCGATGTCGTTGGAATGAAAATGTTCTGCAGCGGAAACGTTTTTTGGATGTTCCGATGTCGTTGGAAAGAAAATGTTCTGCAGCGGAAACGTTTTTTGGATGTTCCGATGTCGTTGGATTGAAAATGTTCTGCAGCGGAAACGTTTTTTGGATGTTCCGATGCGGAAACGTTTTTCCGATGTCGTTGGAATGAAAATGTTCTGCAGCGGAAATGTTTTTTGAATGTTTCGATGTCGTTGAGATGAAAATGTTCTGCAGCGGAAACGTGTTTTGGATGTTCCGATGTCGTTGGAATGAAAATGTTCTGCAGCGGAAATGTTTTTTGAATGTTTCGATGTCGTTGAGATGAAAATGTTCTGCAGCGGAAACGTTTTTTGGGTGTTCCGATGTCGTTGGAATGAAAATGTTCTGCAGCGGAAATGTTTTTTGAATGTTTCGATGTCGTTGAGATGAAAATGTTCTGCAGCGGAAACGTTTTTTGGATGTTCCGATGTCGTTGGAATGAAAATGTTCTGCAGCGGAAACGTTTTTTGGATGTTCCGATGTCGGTGGAGTGAAAATGTTCTGCAGCGGAAACGTTTTTTGGATGTTCCGATGTCGTTTTTAATGAAAATGTTCTGCAGCGGAAATGTTTTTTGGGTGTTCCGATGTCGTTGGAATGAAAATGTTCTGCAGCGGAAACGTTTTTTGGATGTTCCGATGTCGTTGGAATGAAAATGTTCTGCAGCGGAAACGTTTTTTGGATGTTCCGATGTCGTTGGATTGAAAATGTTCTGCAGCGGAAACGTGTTTTGGATGTTCCGATGTCGTTGGAATGAAAATGTTCTGCAGCGGAAACGTTTTTTGAATGTTCCGATGTCGTTGGAATGAAAATGTTCTGCAGCGGAAACGTTTTTTGGATGTTCCGATGTCGTTGGAATGAAAATGTTCTGCAGCGGAAACGTTTTTTGGATGTTCCGATGTCGTTGGAATGAAAATGTTCTGCAGCGGAAACGTTTTTTGGATGTTCCGATGTCGTTGGAATGAAAATGTTCTGCAGCGGAAACGTTTTTTGGATGTTCCGATGTCGTTGGATTGAAAATGTTCTGCAGCGGAAACGTGTTTTGGATGTTCCGATGTCGTTGGAATGAAAATGTTCTGCAGCGGAAACGTTTTTTGAATGTTCCGATGTCGTTGGAATGAAAATGTTCTGCAGCGGAAACGTTTTTTGGATGTTCCGATGTCGTTGGAATGAAAATGTTCTGCAGCGGAAACGTTTTTTGGATGTTCCGATGTCGTTGGATTGAAAATGTTCTGCAGCGGAAACGTTTTTTGGATGTTCCGATGCGGAAACGTTTTTCCGATGTCGTTGGAATGAAAATGTTCTGCAGCGGAAATGTTTTTTGAATGTTTCGATGTCGTTGAGATGAAAATGTTCTGCAGCGGAAACGTTTTTTGGATGTTCCGATGTCGTTGGAATGAAAATGTTCTGCAGCGGAAACGTTTTTTGGATGTTCCGATGTCGTTGGAATGAAAATGTTCTGCAGCGGAAACGTTTTTTGGATGTTCCGATGTCGTTTTTAATGAAAATGTTCTGCAGCGGAAATGTTTTTTGGGTGTTCCGATGTCGTTGGAATGAAAATGTTCTGCAGCGGAAACGTTTTTTGGATGTTCCGATGTCGTTGGAATGAAAATGTTCTGCAGCGGAAACGTTTTTTGGATGTTCCGATGTCGTTGGATTGAAAATGTTCTGCAGCGGAAACGTGTTTTGGATGTTCCGATGTCGTTGGAATGAAAATGTTCTGCAGCGGAAACGTTTTTTGAATGTTCCGATGTCGTTGGAATGAAAATGTTCTGCAGCGGAAACGTTTTTTGGATGTTCCGATGTCGTTGGAATGAAAATGTTCTGCAGCGGAAACGTTTTTTGGATGTTCCGATGTCATTGGAATGAAAATGTTCTGCAGCGGAAACGTTTTTTGGATGTTCCGATGTCGTTGGAATGAAAATGTTCTGCAGCGGAAACGTTTTTTGGATGTTCCGATGTCGTTGGATTGAAAATGTTCTGCAGCGGAAACGTGTTTTGGATGTTCCGATGTCGTTGGAATGAAAATGTTCTGCAGCGGAAACGTTTTTTGAATGTTCCGATGTCGTTGGAATGAAAATGTTCTGCAGCGGAAACGTTTTTTGGATGTTCCGATGTCGTTGGAATGAAAATGTTCTGCAGCGGAAACGTTTTTTGGATGTTCCGATGTCATTGGAATGAAAATGTTCTGCAGCGGAAACGTTTTTTGGATGTTCCGATGTCGTTGGAATGAAAATGTTCTGCAGCGGAAACGTTTTTTGGATGTTCCGATGTCGTTGGAATGAAAATGTTCTGCAGCGGAAACGTTTTTTGGATGTTCCGATGTCGTTTTTAATGAAAATGTTCTGCAGCGGAAACGTTTTTTGAATGTTCCGATGTCGTTGGAATGAAAATGTTCTGCGGCGGAAACGTTTTTTGGATGTTCCGATGTCATTGGAATGAAAATGTTCTGCAGCGGAAACGTTTTTTGAATGTTCCGATGTCATTGGAATGAAAATGTTCGGCAGCGGAAATGTTTTTTGGATGTTCCGATGTCGTTGGAATGAAAATGTTCTGCAGCGGAAATGTTTTTTGGATGTTCCGATGTCGTTGGAATGAAAATGTTCTGCAGCGGAAACGTTTTTTGGATGTTCCGATGTCGTTGGAATGAAAATGTTCTGCAGCGGAAACGTTTTTTGGATGTTCCGATGTCGTTGGAATGAAAATGTTCTGCAGCGGAAACGTTTTTTGGATGTTCCGATGTCGTTGGAATGAAAATGTTCTGCAGCGGAAACGTTTTTTGGATGTTCCGATGTCGTTTTTAATGAAAATGTTCTGCAGCGGAAACGTTTTTTGGGTGTTCCGATGTCGTTGGAATGAAAATGTTCTGCAGCGGAAACGTTTTTTGGATGTTCCGATGTCGTTGGAATGAAAATGTTCTGCAGCGGAAACGTTTTTTGAATGTTCCGATGTCGTTGGAATGAAAATGTTCTGCAGCGGAAACGTTTTTTGGATGTTCCGATGTCGTTGGAATGAAAATGTTCTGCAGCGGAAACGTTTTTTGGATGTTCCGATGTCGTAGGAATGAAAATGTTCTGCAGCGGAAACGTTTTTTGGATGTTCCGATGTCGTTGGAATGAAAATGTTCTGCAGCGGAAACGTTTTTTGGATGTTCCGATGTCGTTGGATTGAAAATGTTCTGCAGCGGAAACGTTTTTTGGATGTTCCGATGCGGAAACGTTTTTCCGATGTCGTTGGAATGAAAATGTTCTGCAGCGGAAACGTTTTTTGGATGTTCCGATGTCGTTGGAATGAAAATGTTCTGCGGCGGAAACGTTTTTTGAATGTTCCGATGTCGTTGGAATGAAAATGTTCTGCAGCGGAAATGTTTTTTGGATGTTCCGATGTCGTTGGAATGAAAATGTTCTGCAGCGGAAACGTTTTTTGGATGTTCCGATGTCGTTGGAATGAAAATGTTCTGCAGCGGAAACGTTTTTTGGATGTTCCGATGTCGTTGGAATGAAAATGTTCTGCAGCGGAAACGTTTTTTGGATGTTCCGATGTCGTTGGAATGAAAATGTTCTGCAGCGGAAACGTTTTTTGGATGTCGTTGGAATGAAAATGTTCTGCAGCGGAAACGTTTTTTGGATGTTCCGATGTCGTTGGAATGAAAATGTTCTGCAGCGGAAACGTTTTTCCGATGTCGTTGGAATGAAAATGTTCTGCAGCGGAAACGTTTTTTGGATGTTCCGATGTCGTTGGAATGAAAATGTTCTGCGGCGGAAACGTTTTTTGAATGTTCCGATGTCGTTGGAATGAAAATGTTCTGCAGCGGAAACGTTTTTTGGATGTTCCGATGTCGTTGGAATGAAAATGTTCGGCAGCGGAAATGTTTTTTGGATGTTCCGATGTCGTTGGAATGAAAATGTTCTGCAGCGGAAATGTTTTTTGGATGTTCCGATGTCGTTGGAATGAAAATGTTCTGCAGCGGAAACGTTTTTTGGATGTTCCGATGTCGTTGGAATGAAAATGTTCTGCAGCGGAAACGTTTTTTGGATGTTCCGATGTCGTTGGAATGAAAATGTTCTGCAGCTTAAACGTTTTTTGGATGTTCCGATGTCGTTGGAATGAAAATGTTCGTCAGCGGAAATGTTTTTTGGATGTTCCGATGTCGTTGGAATGAAAATGTTCTGCAGCGGAAATGTTTTTTGGATGTTCCGATGTCGTTGGAATGAAAATGTTCTGCAGCGGAAACGTTTTTTGGATGTTCCGATGTCGTTGGAATGAAAATGTTCTGCAGCGGAAACGTTTTTTGGATGTTCCGATGTCGTTGGATTGAAAATGTTCTGCAGCGGAAACGTTTTTTGGATGTTCCGATGTCGTTGGAATGAAAATGTTCTGCAGCGGAAACGTTTTTTGGATGTTCCGATGTCGTTGGAATGAAAATGTTCTGCAGCGGAAACGTTTTTTGAATGTTCCGATGTCGTTGGAATGAAAATGTTCTGCAGCTTAAACGTTTTTTGGATGTTCCGATGTCGTTGGAATGAAAATGTTCGTCAGCGGAAATGTTTTTTGGATGTTCCGATGTCGTTGGAATGAAAATGTTCTGCAGCGGAAATGTTTTTTGGATGTTCCGATGTCGTTGGAATGAAAATGTTCTGCAGCGGAAATGTTTTTTGGATGTTCCGATGTCGTTGGAATGAAAATGTTCTGCAGCGGAAACGTTTTTTGGATGTTCCGATGTCGTTGGAATGAAAATGTTCTGCAGCGGAAACGTTTTTTGGATGTTCCGATGTCGTTGGATTGAAAATGTTCTGCAGCGGAAACGTTTTTTGGATGTTCCGATGTCGTTGGATTGAAAATGTTCTGCAGCGGAAACGTTTTTTGGATGTTCCGATGCGGAAACGTTTTTCCGATGTCGTTGGAATGAAAATGTTCTGCAGCGGAAACGTTTTTTGGATGTTCCGATGTCGTTGGAATGAAAATGTTCTGCAGCGGAAACGTTTTTTGAATGTTCCGATGTCGTTGGAATGAAAATGTTCTGCAGCGGAAATGTTTTTTGGATGTTCCGATGTCGTTGGAATGAAAATGTTCTGCAGCGGAAACGTTTTTTGGATGTTCCGATGTCGTTGGAATGAAAATGTTCTGCAGCGGAAACGTTTTTTGGATGTTCCGATGTCGTTGGAATGAAAATGTTCTGCAGCGGAAACGTTTTTTGGATGTTCCGATGTCGTTGGAATGAAAATGTTCTGCAGCGGAAACGTTTTTTGGATGTCGTTGGAATGAAAATGTTCTGCAGCGGAAACGTTTTTTGGATGTTCCGATGTCGTTGGAATGAAAATGTTCTGCAGCGGAAACGTTTTTCCGATGTCGTTGGAATGAAAATGTTCTGCAGCGGAAACGTTTTTTGGATGTTCCGATGTCGTTGGAATGAAAATGTTCGGCAGCGGAAATGTTTTTTGGATGTTCCGATGTCGTTGGAATGAAAATGTTCTGCAGCGGAAACGTTTTTTGGATGTTCCGATGTCGTTGGAATGAAAATGTTCGGCAGCGGAAATGTTTTTTGGATGTTCCGATGTCGTTGGAATGAAAATGTTCTGCAGCGGAAATGTTTTTTGGATGTTCCGATGTCGTTGGAATGAAAATGTTCTGCAGCGGAAACGTTTTTTGGATGTTCCGATGTCGTTGGAATGAAAATGTTCTGCAGCGGAAACGTTTTTTGGATGTTCCGATGTCGTTGGAATGAAAATGTTCTGCAGCGGAAACGTTTTTTGGATGTTCCGATGTCGTTGGAATGAAAATGTTCTGCAGCGGAAACGTTTTTTGAATGTTCCGATGTCGTTGGAATGAAAATGTTCTGCAGCTTAAACGTTTTTTGGATGTTCCGATGTCGTTGGAATGAAAATGTTCGTCAGCGGAAATGTTTTTTGGATGTTCCGATGTCGTTGGAATGAAAATGTTCGTCAGCGGAAATGTTTTTTGGATGTTCCGATGTCGTTGGAATGAAAATGTTCTGCAGCGGAAATGTTTTTTGGATGTTCCGATGTCGTTGGAATGAAAATGTTCTGCAGCGGAAACGTTTTTTGGATGTTCCGATGTCGTTGGAATGAAAATGTTCTGCGGCGGAAACGTTTTTTGAATGTTCCGATGTCGTTGGAATGAAAATGTTCTGCAGCGGAAACGTTTTTTGGATGTTCCGATGTCGTTGGAATGAAAATGTTCGGCAGCGGAAATGTTTTTTGGATGTTCCGATGTCGTTGGAATGAAAATGTTCTGCAGCGGAAATGTTTTTTGGATGTTCCGATGTCGTTGGAATGAAAATGTTCTGCAGCTTAAACGTTTTTTGGATGTTCCGATGTCGTTGGAATGAAAATGTTCTGCAGCGGAAATGTTTTTTGGATGTTCCGATGTCGTTGGAATGAAAATGTTCTGCAGCGGAAATGTTTTTTGGATGTTCCGATGTCGTTGGAATGAAAATGTTCTGCAGCGGAAACGTTTTTTGAATGTTCCGATGTCGTTGGAATGAAAATGTTCTGCAGCTTAAACGTTTTTTGGATGTTCCGATGTCGTTGGAATGAAAATGTTCGTCAGCGGAAATGTTTTTTGGATGTTCCGATGTCGTTGGAATGAAAATGTTCTGCAGCGGAAACGTTTTTTGGATGTTCCGATGTCGTTGGAATGAAAATGTTCTGCAGCGGAAACGTTTTTTGGATGTTCCGATGTCGTTGGAATGAAAATGTTCTGCGGCGGAAACGTTTTTTGAATGTTCCGATGTCGTTGGAATGAAAATGTTCTGCAGCGGAAACGTTTTTTGGATGTTCCGATGTCGTTGGAATGAAAATGTTCTGCAGCGGAAATGTTTTTTGGATGTTCCGATGTCGTTGGAATGAAAATGTTCTGCAGCGGAAACGTTTTTTGGATGTTCCGATGTCGTTGGAATGAAAATGTTCTGCAGCGGAAACGTTTTTTGGATGTTCCGAGGTCGTTGAAATGAAAATGTTCTGCAGCGGAAACGTTTTTTGAATGTTCCGATGTCGTTGGAATGAAAATGTTCTGCAGCGGAAACGTTTTTTGGATGTTCCGATGTCGTTGGAATGAAAATGTTCTGCAGCGGAAACGTTTTTTGAATGTTCCGATGTCGTTGAGACGAAAATGTTCTGCAGCGGAAACGTTTTTTGGATGTTCCGATGTCGTTGGAATGAAAATGTTCTGCAGCGGAAACGTTTTTTGGATGTTCCGATGTCGTTGGAATGAAAATGTTCTGCAGCGGAAACGTTTTTTGGATGTTCCGATGTCGTTGGAATGAAAATGTTCTGCAGCGGAAACGTTTTTTGGATGTTCCGATGTCGTTGGAATGAAAATGTTCTGCAGCGGAAACGGTTTTTGGATGTTCCGATGTCGTTGGAATGAAAATGTTCTGCAGCGGAAACGGTTTTTGGATGTTCCGATGTCGTTGGAATGAAAATGTTCTGCAGCGGAAACGGTTTTTGGATGTTCCGATGTCGTTGGAATGAAAATGTTCTGCAGCGGAAACGGTTTTTGGATGTTCCGATGTCGTTGGAATGAAAATGTTCTGCAGCGGAAACGTTTTTTGGATGTTCCGATGTCGTTGGAATGAAAATGTTCTGCAGCGGAAACGTTTTTTGGATGTTCCGATGTCGTTGGAATGAAAATGTTCTGCAGCGGAAACGTTTTTTGGATGTTCCGATGTCGTTGGAATGAAAATGTTCTGCAGCGGAAACGTTTTTTGGATGTTCCGAGGTCGTTGAAATGAAAATGTTCTGCAGCGGAAACGTTTTTTGGATGTTCCGATGTCGTTGGAATGAAAATGTTCTGCAGCGGAAACGTTTTTTGGATGTTCCGATGTCGTTGGATTGAAAATGTTCTGCAGTGGAAACGTTTTTTGGATGTTCCGATGTCGTTGAAATGAAAATGTTCTGCAGCGGAAACGTTTTTTGGATGTTCCGAGGTCGTTGGAATGAAAATGTTCTGCAGCGGAAACGTTTTTTGGATGTTCCGATGTCGTTGGATTGAAAATGTTCTGCAGCGGAAACGTTTTTTGAATGTTCCGATGTCGTTGGAATGAAAATGTTCTGCAGCGGAAACGTTTTTTGGATGTTCCGATGTCGTTGGAATGAAAATGTTCTGCAGCGGAAACGTTTTTTGAATGTTCCGATGTCGTTGGAATGAAAATGTTCTGCAGCGGAAACGTTTTTTGGATGTTCCGATGTCGTTGGAATGAAAATGTTCTGCAGCGGAAACGTTTTTTGGATGTTCCGATGTCGTTGGAATGAAAATGTTCTGCAGCGGAAACGTTTTTTGGATGTTCCGATGTCGTTGGAATGAAAATGTTCTGCAGCGGAAACGTTTTTTGGATGTTCCGATGTCGTTGGATTGAAAATGTTCTGCAGCGGAAACGTTTTTTGGATGTTCCGATGTCGTTGGAATGAAAATGTTCTGCAGCGGAAACGTTTTTTGGATGTTCCGAAGTCGTTGAAATGAAAATGTTCTGCAGCGGAAACGTTTTTTGAATGTTCCGATGTCGTTGGAATGAAAATGTTCTGCAGCGGAAACGTTTTTTGGATGTTCCGATGTCGTTGGAATGAAAATGTTCTGCAGCGGAAACGTTTTTTGAATGTTCCGATGTCGTTGGAATGAAAATGTTCTGCAGCGGAAACGTTTTTTGGATGTTCCGATGTCGTTGGAATGAAAATGTTCTGCAGCGGAAACGTTTTTTGGATGTTCCGATGTCGTTGGAATGAAAATGTTCTGCAGCGGAAACGTTTTTTGGATGTTCCGATGTCATTGGAATGAAAATGTTCTGCAGCGGAAACGTTTTTTGGATGTTCCGATGTCGTTGGAATGAAAATGTTCTGCAGCGGAAACGTTTTTTGGATGTTCCGATGTCGTTGGAATGAAAATGTTCTGCAGCGGAAACGTTTTTTGGATGTTCCGATGTCGTTGGATTGAAAATGTTCTGCAGCGGAAACGTTTTTTGGATGTTCCGATGTCGTTGGAATGAAAATGTTCTGCAGCGGAAACGTTTTTTGGATGTTCCGAGGTCGTTGAAATGAAAATGTTCTGCAGCGGAAACGTTTTTTGGATGTTCCGATGTCGTTGGAATGAAAATGTTCTGCAGCGGAAACGTTTTTTGAATGTTCCGATGTCGTTGGAATGAAAATGTTCTGCAGCGGAAACGTTTTTTTAATGTTGCGATGTCGTTGGAATGAAAATGTTCTGCAGCGGAAACGTTTTTTGGATGTTCCGATGTCGTTGGAATGAAAATGTTCTGCAGCGGAAACGTTTTTTGAATGTTCCGATGTCGTTGGAATGAAAATGTTCTGCAGCGGAAACGTTTTTTGGATGTTGCGATGTCGTTGGAATGAAAATGTTCTGCAGCGGAAACGTTTTTTGGATGTTCCGATGTTGTTGGAATGAAAATGTTCTGCAGCGGAAACGTTTTTTGGATGTTCCGATGTCGTTGGAATGAAAATGTTCTGCAGCGGAAACGTTTTTTGGATGTTCCGAGGTCGTTGAAATGAAAATGTTCTGCAGCGGAAACGTTTTTTGAATGTTCCGATGTCGTTGGAATGAAAATGTTCTGCAGCGGAAACGTTTTTTGGATGTTCCGATGTCGTTGGAATGAAAATGTTCTGCAGCGGAAACGTTTTTTGAATGTTCCGATGTCGTTGGAATGAAAATGTTCTGCAGCGGAAACGTTTTTTGGATGTTCCGATGTCGTTGGAATGAAAATGTTCTGCAGCGGAAACGTTTTTTGGATGTTCCGAGGTCGTTGAAATGAAAATGTTCTGCAGCGGAAACGTTTTTTGGATGTTCCGATGTCGTTGGAATGAAAATGTTCTGCAGCGGAAACGTTTTTTGGATGTTCCGATGTCGTTGGATTGAAAATGTTCTGCAGCGGAAACGTTTTTTGGATGTTCCGATGTCGTTGGATTGAAAATGTTCTGCAGCGGAAACGTTTTTTGGATGTTCCGATGTCGTTGGAATGAAAATGTTCTGCAGCGGAAACGTTTTTTGGATGTTCCGAGGTCGTTGAAATGAAAATGTTCTGCAGCGGAAACGTTTTTTGGATGTTCCGATGTCGTTGGAATGAAAATGTTCTGCAGCGGAAACGTTTTTTGAATGTTCCGATGTCGTTGGAATGAAAATGTTCTGCAGCGGAAACGTTTTTTTAATGTTGCGATGTCGTTGGAATGAAAATGTTCTGCAGCGGAAACGTTTTTTGGATGTTCCGATGTCGTTGGAATGAAAATGTTCTGCAGCGGAAACGTTTTTTGAATGTTCCGATGTCGTTGGAATGAAAATGTTCTGCAGCGGAAACGTTTTTTGGATGTTCCGATGTCGTTGGAATGAAAATGTTCTGCAGCGGAAACGTTTTTTGAATGTTCCGATGTCGTTGGAATGAAAATGTTCTGCAGCGGAAACGTTTTTTGGATGTTGCGATGTCGTTGGAATGAAAATGTTCTGCAGCGGAAACGTTTTTTGGATGTTCCGATGTTGTTGGAATGAAAATGTTCTGCAGCGGAAACGTTTTTTGGATGTTCCGATGTCGTTGGAATGAAAATGTTCTGCAGCGGAAACGTTTTTTGGATGTTCCGAGGTCGTTGAAATGAAAATGTTCTGCAGCGGAAACGTTTTTTTAATGTTGCGATGTCGTTGGAATGAAAATGTTCTGCAGCGGAAACGTTTTTTGGATGTTCCGATGTCGTTGGAATGAAAATGTTCTGCAGCGGAAACGTTTTTTGAATGTTCCGATGTCGTTGGAATGAAAATGTTCTGCAGCGGAAACGTTTTTTGGATGTTGCGATGTCGTTGGATTGAAAATGTTCTGCAGCGGAAACGTTTTTTGGATGTTCCGATGTCGTTGGAATGAAAATGTTCTGCAGCGGAAACGTTTTTTGAATGTTCCGATGTCGTTGGAATGAAAATGTTCTACAGCGGAAACGTTTTTTGGATGTTCCGATGTCGTTGGAATGAAAATGTTCTGCAGCGGAAACGTTTTTTGAATGTTCCGATGTCGTTGGAATGAAAATGTTCTGCAGCGGAAACGTTTTTTGGATGTTCCGATGTCGTTGGAATGAAAATGTTCTGCAGCGGAAACGTTTTTTGGATGTTCCGATGTCGTTGGATTGAAAATGTTCTGCAGCGGAAACGTTTTTTGGATGTTCCGATGTCATTGGAATGAAAATGTTCTGCAGCGGAAACGTTTTTTGAATGTTCCGATGTCGTTGGAATGAAAATGTTCTGCAGCGGAAACGTTTTTTGGATGTTCCGAGGTCGTTGAAATGAAAATGTTCTGCAGCGGAAACGTTTTTTGGATGTTCCGATGTCGTTGGAATGAAAATGTTCTGCAGCGGAAACGTTTTTTGAATGTTCCGATGTCGTTGGAATGAAAATGTTCTGCAGCGGAAACGTTTTTTGGATGTTCCGATGTCGTTGGAATGAAAATGTTCTGCAGCGGAAACGTTTTTTGGATGTTCCGAGGTCGTTGAAATGAAAATGTTCTGCAGCGGAAACGTTTTTTGGATGTTCCGATGTCGTTGGAATGAAAATGTTCTGCAGCGGAAACGTTTTTTGGATGTTCCGATGTCGTTGGAATGAAAATGTTCTGCAGCGGAAACGTTTTTTGAATGTTCCGATGTCGTTGGAATGAAAATGTTCTGCAGCGGAAACGTTTTTTGGATGTTCCGAGGTCGTTGAAATGAAAATGTTCTGCAGCGGAAACGTTTTTTGAATGTTCCGATGTCGTTGGAATGAAAATGTTCTGCAGCGGAAACGTTTTTTGGATGTTCCGATGTCGTTGGAATGAAAATGTTCTGCAGCGGAAACGTTTTTTGAATGTTCCGATGTCGTTGGAATGAAAATGTTCTGCAGCGGAAACGTTTTTTGGATGTTCCGATGTCGTTGGAATGAAAATGTTCTGCAGCGGAAACGTTTTTTGGATGTTCCGAGGTCGTTGAAATGAAAATGTTCTGCAGCGGAAACGTTTTTTGGATGTTCCGAGGTCGTTGAAATGAAAATGTTCTGCAGCGGAAACGTTTTTTGGATGTTCCGATGTCGTTGGAATGAAAATGTTCTGCAGCGGAAACGTTTTTTGGATGTTCCGATGTCGTTGGATTGAAAATGTTCTGCAGCGGAAACGTTTTTTGAATGTTCCGATGTCGTTGGAATGAAAATGTTCTGCAGCGGAAACGTTTTTTGAATGTTCCGATGTCGTTGGAATGAAAATGTTCTGCAGCGGAAACGTTTTTTGGATGTTGCGATGTCGTTGGTTTGAAAATGTTCTGCAGCGGAAACGTTTTTTGGATGTTCCGATGTCGTTGGAATGAAAATGTTCTGCAGCGGAAACGTTTTTTGGATGTTCCGATGTCGTTGGAATGAAAATGTTCTGCAGCGGAAACGTTTTTTGAATGTTCCGATGTCGTTGGAATGAAAATGTTCTGCAGCGGAAACGTTTTTTGGATGTTGCGATGTCGTTGGAATGAAAATGTTCTGCAGCGGAAACGTTTTTTGGATGTTCCGATGTTGTTGGAATGAAAATGTTCTGCAGCGGAAACGTTTTTTGGATGTTCCGATGTCGTTGGAATGAAAATGTTCTGCAGCGGAAACGTTTTTTGGATGTTCCGAGGTCGTTGAAATGAAAATGTTCTGCAGCGGAAACGTTTTTTGAATGTTCCGATGTCGTTTAAATGAAAATGTTCTGCAGCGGAAACGTTTTTTGGATGTTCCGATGTCGTTGGAATGAAAATGTTCTGCAGCGGAAACGTTTTTTGAATGTTCCGATGTCGTTGGAATGAAAATGTTCTGCAGCGGAAACGTTTTTTGGATGTTCCGATGTCGTTGGAATGAAAATGTTCTGCAGCGGAAACGTTTTTTGGATGTTCCGAGGTCGTTGAAATGAAAATGTTCTGCAGCGGAAACGTTTTTTGGATGTTCCGATGTCGTTGGAATGAAAATGTTCTGCAGCGGAAACGTTTTTTGGATGTTCCGAGGTCGTTGAAATGAAAATGTTCTGCAGCGGAAACGTTTTTTGAATGTTCCGATGTCGTTGGAATGAAAATGTTCTGCAGCGGAAACGTTTTTTGGATGTTCCGATGTCGTTGGATTGAAAATGTTCTGCAGCGGAAACGTTTTTTGGATGTTCCGATGTCGTTGGAATGAAAATGTTCTGCAGCGGAAACGTTTTTTGGATGTTCCGAGGTCGTTGAAATGAAAATGTTCTGCAGCGGAAACGTTTTTTGAATGTTCCGATGTCGTTGGAATGAAAATGTTCTGCAGCGGAAACGTTTTTTGGATGTTCCGATGTCGTTGGAATGAAAATGTTCTGCAGCGGAAACGTTTTTTGGATGTTCCGAGGTCGTTGAAATGAAAATGTTCTGCAGCGGAAACGTTTTTTGAATGTTCCGATGTCGTTGGAATGAAAATGTTCTGCAGCGGAAACGTTTTTTGGATGTTCCGATGTCGTTGGAATGAAAATGTTCTGCAGCGGAAACGTTTTTTGAATGTTCCGATGTCGTTGGAATGAAAATGTTCTGCAGCGGAAACGTTTTTTGGATGTTCCGAGGTCGTTGAAATGAAAATGTTCTGCAGCGGAAACGTTTTTTGGATGTTCCGATGTCGTTGGAATGAAAATGTTCTGCAGCGGAAACGTTTTTTGGATGTTCCGATGTCGTTGGAATGAAAATGTTCTGCAGCGGAAACGTTTTTTGGATGTTCCGATGACATTGGAATGAAAATGTTCTGCAGCGGAAACGTTTTTTGGATGTTCCGATGTCGTTGGAATGAAAATGTTCTGCAGCGGAAACGTTTTTTGGATGTTCCGATGTCGTTGGAATGAAAATGTTCTGCAGCGGAAACGTTTTTTGGATGTTCCGATGTCGTTGGATTGAAAATGTTCTGCAGCGGAAACGTTTTTTGGATGTTCCGATGTCGTTGGAATGAAAATGTTCTGCAGCGGAAACGTTTTTTGGATGTTCCGAGGTCGTTGAAATGAAAATGTTCTGCAGCGGAAACGTTTTTTGGATGTTCCGATGTCGTTGGAATGAAAATGTTCTGCAGCGGAAACGTTTTTTGGATGTTCCGATGTCGTTGGAATGAAAATGTTCTGCAGCGGAAACGTTTTTTGGATGTTCCGATGACATTGGAATGAAAATGTTCTGCAGCGGAAACGTTTTTTGGATGTTCCGATGTCGTTGGAATGAAAATGTTCTGCAGCGGAAACGTTTTTTGGATGTTCCGATGTCGTTGGAATGAAAATGTTCTGCAGCGGAAACGTTTTTTGGATGTTCCGATGTCGTTGGATTGAAAATGTTCTGCAGCGGAAACGTTTTTTGGATGTTCCGATGTCGTTGGAATGAAAATGTTCTGCAGCGGAAACGTTTTTTGGATGTTCCGATGTCGTTGGAATGAAAATGTTCTGCAGCGGAAACGTTTTTTGGATGTTCCGATGTCGTTGGAATGAAAATGTTCTGCAGCGGAAACGTTTTTTGGATGTTCCGATGTCGTTGGAATGAAAATGTTCTGCAGCGGAAACGTTTTTTGGATGTTCCGATGACATTGGAATGAAAATGTTCTGCAGCGGAAACGTTTTTTGGATGTTCCGATGTCGTTGGAATGAAAATGTTCTGCAGCGGAAACGTTTTTTGGATGTTCCGATGTCGTTGGAATGAAAATGTTCTGCAGCGGAAACGTTTTTTGGATGTTCCGATGTCGTTGGATTGAAAATGTTCTGCAGCGGAAACGTTTTTTGGATGTTCCGATGTCGTTGGAATGAAAATGTTCTGCAGCGGAAACGTTTTTTGGATGTTCCGAGGTCGTTGAAATGAAAATGTTCTGCAGCGGAAACGTTTTTTGGATGTTCCGATGTCGTTGGAATGAAAATGTTCTGCAGCGGAAACGTTTTTTGGATGTTCCGATGTCGTTGGAATGAAAATGTTCTGCAGCGGAAACGTTTTTTGGATGTTCCGATGACATTGGAATGAAAATGTTCTGCAGCGGAAACGTTTTTTGGATGTTCCGATGTCGTTGGAATGAAAATGTTCTGCAGCGGAAACGTTTTTTGGATGTTCCGATGTCGTTGGAATGAAAATGTTCTGCAGCGGAAACGTTTTTTGGATGTTCCGATGTCGTTGGATTGAAAATGTTCTGCAGCGGAAACGTTTTTTGGATGTTCCGATGTCGTTGGAATGAAAATGTTCTGCAGCGGAAACGTTTTTTGGATGTTCCGAGGTCGTTGAAATGAAAATGTTCTGCAGCGGAAACGTTTTTTGGATGTTCCGATGTCGTTGGAATGAAAATGTTCTGCAGCGGAAACGTTTTTTGGATGTTCCGATGTCGTTGGAATGAAAATGTTCTGCAGCGGAAACGTTTTTTGGATGTTCCGATGTCGTTGGATTGAAAATGTTCTGCAGCGGAAACGTTTTTTGGATGTTCCGATGTCGTTGGAATGAAAATGTTCTGCAGCGGAAACGTTTTTTGGATGTTCCGAGGTCGTTGAAATGAAAATGTTCTGCAGCGGAAACGTTTTTTGGATGTTCCGATGTCGTTGGAATGAAAATGTTCTGCAGCGGAAACGTTTTTTGGATGTTCCGATGTCGTTGGAATGAAAATGTTCTGCAGCGGAAACGTTTTTTGGATGTTCCGATGACATTGGAATGAAAATGTTCTGCAGCGGAAACGTTTTTTGGATGTTCCGATGTCGTTGGAATGAAAATGTTCTGCAGCGGAAACGTTTTTTGGATGTTCCGATGTCGTTGGAATGAAAATGTTCTGCAGCGGAAACGTTTTTTGGATGTTCCGATGTCGTTGGATTGAAAATGTTCTGCAGCGGAAACGTTTTTTGGATGTTCCGATGTCGTTGGAATGAAAATGTTCTGCAGCGGAAACGTTTTTTGGATGTTCCGAGGTCGTTGAAATGAAAATGTTCTGCAGCGGAAACGTTTTTTGGATGTTCCGATGTCGTTGGAATGAAAATGTTCTGCAGCGGAAACGTTTTTTGAATGTTCCGATGTCGTTGGAATGAAAATGTTCTGCAGCGGAAACGTTTTTTGGATGTTTCGATGCCGTTGGAATGAAAATGTTCTGCAGCGGAAACGTTTTTTGGATGTTCCGATGTCGTTGGAGTGAAAATGTTCTGCAGCGGAAACGTTTTTTGGATGTTCCGATGTTGTTGGAATGAAAATGTTCTGCAGCGGAAACGTTTTTAAGATGTCCCGATGTCGTTTTATATGGAAATGTTCTGCAGCGGAAACGTTTTTAAGATGTCCCGATGTCGTTTTATATGAAAATCTTCTGCAGCGGAAACGTTTTTAAGATGTTCCGATGTCGTTTTATATGAAAATGTTCTGCAGCGGAAACGTTTTTTGGATGTTCCGAGGTCGTTGAAATGAAAATGTTCTGCAGCGGAAACGTTTTTTGGATGTTCCGATGTCGTTGGAATGAAAATGTTCTGCAGCGGAAACGTTTTTTGAATGTTCCGATGTCGTTGGAATGAAAATGTTCTGCAGCGGAAACGTTTTTTGGATGTTTCGATGCCGTTGGAATGAAAATGTTCTGCAGCGGAAACGTTTTTTGGATGTTCCGATGTCGTTGGAGTGAAAATGTTCTGCAGCGGAAACGTTTTTTGGATGTTCCGATGTTGTTGGAATGAAAATGTTCTGCAGCGGAAACGTTTTTAAGATGTCCCGATGTCGTTTTATATGGAAATGTTCTGCAGCGGAAACGTTTTTAAGATGTCCCGATGTCGTTTTATATGAAAATGTTCTGCAGCGGAAACGTTTTTAAGATGTTCCGATGTCGTTTTATATGGAAATGTTCTGCAGCGGAAACGTTTTTAAGATGTTCCGATGTCGTTTTATATGAAAATGTTCTGCAGCGGAAACGTTTTTAAGATGTTCCGATGTTGTTGGAATGAAAATGTTCTGCAGCGGAAACGTTTTTAAGATGTTCCGATGTCGTTATATATGGAAATATTCTGCAGCGGAAACGTTTTTAAGATGTCCCGATGTCGTTTTACATGGAAATGTTCTGCAGCGGAAACGTTTTTAAGATGTTCCGATGTCGTTTTATATGAAAATGTTCTGCAGCGGAAACGTTTTTTGGATGTTCCGATGTTGTTGGAATGAAAATGTTCTGCAGCGGAAACGTTTTTAAGATGTTCCGATGTCGTTATATATGGAAATGTTCTGCAGCGGAAACGTTTTTAAGATGTCCCGATGTCGTTTTATATGAAAATGTTCTGCAGCGGAAACGTTTTTAAGCTGTCCCGATGTCGTTTTATATGGAAATGTTCTGCTGCGGAAACGCTTTTAAGATGTTCCGATGTCGTTTTATATGAAAATGTTCTGCAGCGGAAACGTTTTTTGGATGTTCCGATGTTGTTGGAATGAAAATGTTCTGCAGCGGAAACGTTTTTAAGATGTTCCGATGTCGTTTTATATGAAAATGTTCTGCAGCGGAAACGTTTTTTGGATGTTCCGATGTTGTTGGAATGAAAATGTTCTGCAGCGGAAACGTTTTTAAGATGTTCCGATGTCGTTATATATGGAAATGTTCTGCAGCGGAAACGTTTTTAAGATGTCCCGATGTCGTTTTATATGAAAATGTTCTGCAGCGGAAACGTTTTTAAGCTGTCCCGATGTCGTTTTATATGGAAATGTTCTGCTGCGGAAACGCTTTTAAGATGTTCCGATGTCGTTTTATATGAAAATGTTCTGCAGCGGAAACGTTTTTTGGATGTTCCGATGTTGTTGGAATGAAAATGTTCTGCAGCGGAAACGTTTTTAAGATGTTCCGATGTCGTTTTATATGGAAATGTTCTGCAGCGGAAACGTTTTTAAGATGTTCCGATGTCGTTTTATATGGAAATGTTCTGCAGCGGAAACGTTTTTTGGATGTTCCGATGTCGTTTTATATGAAAATGTTCTGCAGCGGAAACGTTTTTTGGATGTTCCGATGTTGTTGGAATGAAAATGTTCTGCAGCGGAAACGTTTTTAAGATGTCCCGATGTCGTTTTATATGGAAATGTTCTGCAGCGGAAACGTTTTTAAGATGTCCCGATGTCGTTTTATATGAAAATCTTCTGCAGCGGAAACGTTTTTAAGATGTCCCGATGTCGTTTTAAATGAAAATGTTCTGCAGCGGAAACGTTTTTAAGATGTTCCGATGTCGTTTTATATGAAAATGTTCTGCAGCGGAAACGTTTTTAAGATGTCCCGATGTCGTTTTATATGGAAATGTTCTGCAGCGGAAACGTTTTTAAGATATCCCGATGTCGTTTTATATGAAAATGTTCTGCAGCGGAAACGTTTTTAAGATGTCCCGATGTCGTTTTATATGGAAATGTTCTGCAGCGGGAACGTTTTTAAGATGTTCCGATGTCGTTTTATATGAAAATGTTCTGCAGCGGAAACGTTTTTTGGATGTTCCGATGTTGTTGGAATGAAAATGTTCTGCAGCGGAAACGTTTTTAAGATGTTCCGATGTCGTTATATATGGAAATGTTCTGCAGCGGAAACGTTTTTAAGATGTCCCGATGTCGTTTTACATGGAAATGTTCTGCAGCGGAAACGTTTTTAAGATGTTCCGATGTCGTTTTATATGAAAATGTTCTGCAGCGGAAACGTTTTTTGGATGTTCCGATGTTGTTGGAATGAAAATGTTCTGCAGCGGAAACGTTTTTAAGATGTTCCGATGTCGTTATATATGGAAATGTTCTGCAGCGGAAACGTTTTTAAGATGTCCCGATGTCGTTTTATATGAAAATGTTCTGCAGCGGAAACGTTTTTAAGATGTCCCGATGTCGTTTTATATGGAAATGTTCTGCTGCGGAAACGCTTTTAAGATGTTCCGATGTCGTTTTATATGAAAATGTTCTGCAGCGGAAACGTTTTTTGGATGTTCCGATGTTGTTGGAATGAAAATGTTCTGCAGCGGAAACGTTTTTAAGATGTTCCGATGTCGTTATATATGGAAATGTTCTGCAGCGGAAACGTTTTTAAGATGTTCCGATGTCGTTTTATATGGAAATGTTCTGCAGCGGAAACGTTTTTAAGATGTCCCGATGTCGTTTTATATGGAAATGTTCTGCTGCGGAAACGCTTTTAAGATGTTCCGATGTCGTTTTATATGAAAATGTTCTGCAGCGGAAACGTTTTTTGGATGTTCCGATGTTGTTGGAATGAAAATGTTCTGCAGCGGAAACGTTTTTAAGATGTTCCGATGTCGTTATATATGGAAATGTTCTGCAGCGGAAACGTTTTTAAGATGTTCCGATGTCGTTTTATATGAAAATCTTCTGCAGCGGAAACGTTTTTAAGATGTCCCGATGTCGTTTTATATGGAAATGTTCTGCAGCGGAAACGTTTTTAAGATGTCCCGATGTCGTTTTATATGGAAATGTTCTGCTGCGGAAACGCTTTTAAGATGTTCCGATGTCGTTTTATATGAAAATGTTCTGCAGCGGAAACGTTTTTTGGATGTTCCGATGTTGTTGGAATGAAAATGTTCTGCAGCGGAAACGTTTTTAAGATGTTCCGATGTCGTTATATATGGAAATGTTCTGTAGCGGAAACGTTTTTAAGATGTTCCGATGTCGTTTTATATGGAAATGTTCTGCAGCGGAAACGTTTTTAAGATGTCCCGATGTCGTTTTATATGGAAATGTTCTGCTGCGGAAACGCTTTTAAGATGTTCCGATGTCGTTTTATATGAAAATGTTCTGCAGCGGAAACGTTTTTTGGATGTTCCGATGTTGTTGGAATGAAAATGTTCTGCAGCGGAAACGTTTTTAAGATGTTCCGATGTCGTTTTATATGGAAATGTTCTGCAGCGGAAACGTTTTTAAGATGTCCCGATGTCGTTTTATATGGAAATGTTCTGCTGCGGAAACGCTTTTAAGATGTTCCGATGTCGTTTTATATGAAAATGTTCTGCAGCGGAAACGTTTTTTGGATGTTCCGATGTTGTTGGAATGAAAATGTTCTGCAGCGGAAACGTTTTTAAGATGTCCCGATGTCGTTTTATATGGAAATGTTCTGCAGCGGAAACGTTTTTAAGATGTCCCGATGTCGTTTTATATGGAAATGTTCTGCTGCGGAAACGCTTTTAAGATGTTCCGATGTCGTTTTATATGAAAATGTTCTGCAGCGGAAACGTTTTTTGGATGTTCCGATGTTGTTGGAATGAAAATGTTCTGCAGCGGAAACGTTTTTAAGATGTTCCGATGTCGTTATATATGGAAATGTTTTGCAGCGGAAACGTTTTTAAGATGTCCCGATGTCGTTTTATATGAAAATGTTCTGCAGCGGAAACGTTTTTTGGATGTTCCGATGTTGTTGGAATGAAAATGTTCTGCAGCGGAAACGTTTTTAAGATGTTCCGATGTCGTTATATATGGAAATGTTTTGCAGCGGAAACGTTTTTAAGATGTCCCGATGTCGTTTTATATGGAAATGTTCTGCTGCGGAAACGCTTTTAAGATGTTCCGATGTCGTTTTATATGAAAATGTTCTGCAGCGGAAACGTTTTTAAGATGTCCCGATGTCGTTTTATATGGAAATGTTCTGCTGCGGAAACGCTTTTAAGATGTTCCGATGTCGTTTTATATGAAAATGTTCTGCAGCGGAAACGTTTTTTGGATGTTCCGATGTTGTTGGAATGAAAATGTTCTGCAGCGGAAACGTTTTTAAGATGTCCCGATGTCGTTTTATATGGAAATGTTCTGCAGCGGAAACGTTTTTAAGATATCCCGATGTCGTTTTATATGAAAATGTTCTGCAGCGGAAACGTTTTTAAGATGTCCCGATGTCGTTTTATATGGAAATGTTCTGCAGCGGAAACGTTTTTAAGATGTTCCGATGTCGTTTTATATGAAAATGTTCTGCAGCGGAAACGTTTTTTGGATGTTCCGATGTTGTTGGAATGAAAATGTTCTGCAGCGGAAACGTTTTTAAGATGTTCCGATGTCGTTATATATGGAAATGTTCTGCAGCGGAAACGTTTTTAAGATGTCCCGATGTCGTTTTACATGGAAATGTTCTGCAGCGGAAACGTTTTTAAGATGTTCCGATGTCGTTTTATATGAAAATGTTCTGCAGCGGAAACGTTTTTTGGATGTTCCGATGTTGTTGGAATGAAAATGTTCTGCAGCGGAAACGTTTTTAAGATGTTCCGATGTTGTTGGAATGAAAATGTTCTGCAGCGGAAACGTTTTTAAGATGTCCCGATGTCGTTTTATATGAAAATGTTCTGCAGCGGAAACGTTTTTAAGATGTCCCGATGTCGTTTTATATGGAAATGTTCTGCTGCGGAAACGCTTTTAAGATGTTCCGATGTCGTTTTATATGAAAATGTTCTGCAGCGGAAACGTTTTTTGGATGTTCCGATGTTGTTGGAATGAAAATGTTCTGCAGCGGAAACGTTTTTAAGATGTTCCGATGTCGTTATATATGGAAATGTTCTGCAGCGGAAACGTTTTTAAGATGTTCCGATGTCGTTTTATATGGAAATGTTCTGCAGCGGAAACGTTTTTAAGATGTCCCGATGTCGTTTTATATGGAAATGTTCTGCAGCGGAAACGTTTTTTGGATGTTCCGATGTTGTTGGAATGAAAATGTTCTGCAGCGGAAACGTTTTTAAGATGTTCCAATGTCGTTATATATGGAAATGTTCTGCAGCGGAAACGTTTTTAAGATGTTCCGATGTCGTTTTATATGAAAATGTTCTGCAGCGGAAACGTTTTTTGGATGTTCCGATGTTGTTGGAATGAAAATGTTCTGCAGCGGAAACGTTTTTAAGATGTCCCGATGTCGTTTTATATGGAAATGTTCTGCAGCGGAAACGTTTTTAAGATGTCCCGATGTCGTTTTATATGAAAATGTTCTGCAGCGGAAACGTTTTTAAGATGTCCCGATGTCGTTTTATATGGAAATGTTCTGCTGCGGAAACGCTTTTAAGATGTTCCGATGTCGTTTTATATGAAAATGTTCTGCAGCGGAAACGTTTTTTGGATGTTCCGATGTTGTTGGAATGAAAATGTTCTGCAGCGGAAACGTTTTTAAGATGTTCCGATGTCGTTATATATGGAAATGTTCTGCAGCGGAAACGTTTTTAAGATGTCCCGATGTCGTTTTATATGGAAATGTTCTGCAGCGGAAACGTTTTTAAGATGTTCCGATGTCGTTTTATATGAAAATGTTCTGCAGCGGAAACGTTTTTTGGATGTTCCGATGTTGTTGGAATGAAAATGTTCTGCAGCGGAAACGTTTTTAAGATGTCCCGATGTCGTTTTATATGGAAATGTTCTGCAGCGGAAACGTTTTTAAGATGTCCCGATGTCGTTTTATATGAAAATGTTCTGCAGCGGAAACGTTTTTAAGATGTCCCGATGTCGTTTTATATGGAAATGTTCTGCTGCGGAAACGCTTTTAAGATGTTCCGATGTCGTTTTATATGGAAATGTTCTGCAGCGGAAACGTTTTTTGGATGTTCCGATGTTGTTGGAATGAAAATGTTCTGCAGCGGAAACGTTTTTAAGATGTTCCGATGTCGTTATATATGGAAATGTTCTGCAGCGGAAACGTTTTTAAGATGTTCCGATGTCGTTATATATGGAAATGTTCTGCAGCGGAAACGTTTTTAAGATGTCCCGATGTCGTTTTATATGAAAATGTTCTGCAGCGGAAACGTTTTTAAGATGTCCCGATGTCGTTTTATATGGAAATGTTCTGCAGCTGAAACGTTTTTAAGATGTTCCGATGTCGTTTTATATGAAAATGTTCTGCAGCGGAAACGCTTTTAAGATGTCCCGATGTCGTTTTATATGAAAATGTTCTGCAGCGGAAACGCTTTTAAGATGTCCCGATGTCGTTTTATATGAAAATGTTCTGCAGCGGAAACGTTTTTTGGATGTTCCGATGTTGTTGGAATGAAAATGTTCTGCTGCGGAAACGTTTTTAAGATGTCCCGATGTCGTTATATATGGAAATGTTCTGCAGCGGAAACGTTTTTAAGATGTCCCGATGTCGTTTTATATGGAAATGTTCTGCAGCGGAAACGTTTTTAAGATGTTCCGATGTCGTTTTATATGAAAATGTTCTGCAGCGGAAACGTTTTTTGGATGTTCCGATGTTGTTGGAATGAAAATGTTCTGCAGCGGAAACGTTTTTAAGATGTCCCGATATCGTTTTATATGGAAATGTTCTGCAGCGGAAACGTTTTTAAGATGTCCCGATGTCGTTTTATATGGAAATGTTCTGCAGCGGAAACGTTTTTAAGATGTTCCGATGTCGTTTTATATGAAAATGTTCTGCAGCGGAAACGTTTTTTGGATGTTCCGATGTTGTTGGAATGAAAATGTTCTGCAGCGGAAACGTTTTTAAGATGTCCCGATATCGTTTTATATGGAAATGTTCTGCTGCGGAAACGCTTTTAAGATGTTCCGATGTCGTTTTATATGAAAATGTTCTGCAGCGGAAACGTTTTTTGGATGTTCCGATGTTGTTGGAATGAAAATGTTCTGCAGCGGAAACGTTTTTAAGATGTCCCGATGTCGTTTTATATGAAAATGTTCTGCAGCGGAAACGTTTTTAAGATGTCCCGATGTCGTTTTATATGTAAATGTTCTGCTGCGGAAACGCTTTTAAGATGTTCCGATGTCGTTTTATATGAAAATGTTCTGCAGCGGAAACGTTTTTAAGATGTTCCGATGTCGTTTTATATGAAAATGTTCTGCAGCGGAAACGCTTTTAAGATGTCCCGATGTCGTTTTATATGAAAATGTTCTGCAGCGGAAACGCTTTTAAGATGTCCCGATGTCGTTTTATATGAAAATGTTCTGCAGCGGAAACGTTTTTTGGATGTTCCGATGTTGTTGGAATGAAAATGTTCTGCTGCGGAAACGTTTTTAAGATGTCCCGATGTCGTTATATATGGAAATGTTCTGCAGCGGAAACGTTTTTAAGATGTCCCGATGTCGTTTTATATGGAAATGTTCTGCAGCGGAAACGTTTTTAAGATGTTCCGATGTCGTTTTATATGAAAATGTTCTGCAGCGGAAACGTTTTTTGGATGTTCCGATGTTGTTGGAATGAAAATGTTCTGCAGCGGAAACGTTTTTAAGATGTCCCGATATCGTTTTATATGGAAATGTTCTGCTGCGGAAACGCTTTTAAGATGTTCCGATGTCGTTTTATATGAAAATGTTCTGCAGCGGAAACGTTTTTTGGATGTTCCGATGTTGTTGGAATGAAAATGTTCTGCAGCGGAAACGTTTTTAAGATGTCCCGATGTCGTTTTATATGAAAATGTTCTGCAGCGGAAACGTTTTTAAGATGTCCCGATGTCGTTTTATATGTAAATGTTCTGCTGCGGAAACGCTTTTAAGATGTTCCGATGTCGTTTTATATGAAAATGTTCTGCAGCGGAAACGTTTTTAAGATGTCCCGATGTCGTTTTATATGAAAATGTTCTGCAGCGGAAACGTTTTTAAGATGTCCCGATGTCGTTTTATATGGAAATGTTCTGCTGCGGAAACGCTTTTAAGATGTTCCGATGTCGTTTTATATGAAAATGTTCTGCAGCGGAAACGTTTTTTGGATGTTCCGATGTTGTTGGAATGAAAATGTTCTGCAGCGGAAACGTTTTTAAGATGTCCCGATGTCGTTATATATGAAAATGTTCTGCAGCGGAAACGTTTTTAAGATGTCCCGATGTCGTTTTATATGAAAATGTTCTGCAGCGGAAACGTTTTTAAGATGTCCCGATGTCGTTTTATATGGAAATGTTCTGCTGCGGAAACGCTTTTAAGATGTTCCGATGTCGTTTTATATGAAAATGTTCTGCAGCGGAAACGTTTTTTGGATGTTCCGATGTTGTTGGAATGAAAATGTTCTGCAGCGGAAACGTTTTTAAGATGTCCCGATGTCGTTTTATATGGAAATGTTCTGCAGCGGAAACGTTTTTAAGATGTCCCGATGTCGTTTTATATGAAAATGTTCTGCAGCGGAAACGTTTTTAAGATGTTCCGATGTCGTTTTATATGAAAATGTTCTGCAGCGGAAACGTTTTTTGGATGTTCCGATGTTGTTGGAATGAAAATGTTCTGCAGCGGAAACGTTTTTAAGATGTTCCGATGTCGTTATATATGGAAATGTTCTGCAGCGGAAACGTTTTTAAGATGTTCCGATGTCGTTAGATATGAAAATGTTCTGCAGCGGAAACGTTTTTAAGATGTTCCGATGTCGTTTTATATGAAAATGTTCTGCAGCGGAAACGTTTTTTGAATGTTCCGATGTTGTTGGAATGAAAATGTTCTGCAGCGGAAACGATTTTAAGATGTTCCGATGTCGTTATATATGAAAATGTTCTGCAGCGGAAACGTTTTTAAGATGTTCCGATGTCGTTAGATATGAAAATGTTCTGCAGCGGAAACGTTTTTAAGATGTCCCGATGTCGTTATATATGAAAATGTTCTGCAGCGGAAACGTTTTTAAGATGTCCCGATGTCGTTTTATATGAAAATGTTCTGCAGCGGAAACGTTTTTAAGATGTCCCGATGTCGTTTTATATGGAAATGTTCTGCAGCGGAAACGTTTTTAAGATGTTCCGATGTCGTTAGATATGAAAATGTTCTGCAGCGGAAACGTTTTTAAGATGTCCCGATGTCGTTTTATATGGAAATGTTCTGCAGCGGAAACGTTTTTTGGATGTTCCGATGTCATTTTTGGAGAAAATGTTCTGCAGCGGAAACGTTTTTAAGATGTTCCGATGTCGTTAGATATGAAAATGTTCTGCAGCGGAAACGTTTTTAAGATGTCCCGATGTCGTTTTATATGTAAATGTTCTGCTGCGGAAACGCTTTTAAGATGTTCCGATGTCGTTTTATATGAAAATGTTCTGCAGCGGAAACGTTTTTAAGATGTTCCGATGTCGTTATATATGGAAATGTTCTGCAGCGGAAACGTTTTTAAGATGTTCCGATGTCGTTTTATATGAAAATGTTCTGCAGCGGAAACGTTTTTTGGATGTTCCGATGTTGTTGGAATGAAAATGTTCTGCAGCGGAAACGTTTTTAAGATGTCCCGATGTCGTTTTATATGGAAATGTTCTGCAGCGGAAACGTTTTTAAGATGTCCCGATGTCGTTTTATATGAAAATGTTCTGCAGCGGAAACGTTTTTAAGATGTCCCGATGTCGTTTTATATGGAAATGTTCTGCTGCGGAAACGCTTTTAAGATGTTCCGATGTCGTTTTATATGAAAATGTTCTGCAGCGGAAACGTTTTTTGGATGTTCCGATGTTGTTGGAATGAAAATGTTCTGCAGCGGAAACGTTTTCAAGATGTTCCGATGTCGTTATATATGGAAATGTTTTGCAGCGGAAACGTTTTTAAGATGTCCCGATGTCGTTTTATATGGAAATGTTCTGCAGCGGAAACGTTTTTAAGATGTCCCGATGTCGTTTTATATGGAAATGTTCTGCTGCGGAAACGCTTTTAAGATGTTCCGATGTCGTTTTATATGAAAATGTTCTGCAGCGGAAACGTTTTTTGGATGTTCCGATGTTGTTGGAATGAAAATGTTCTGCAGCGGAAACGTTTTTAAGATGTCCCGATGTCGTTTTATATGGAAATGTTCTGCAGCGGAAACGCTTTTAAGATGTTCCGATGTCGTTTTATATGAAAATGTTCTGCAGCGGAAACGTTTTTTGGATGTTCCGATGTTGTTGGAATGAAAATGTTCTGCAGCGGAAACGTTTTCAAGATGTTCCGATGTCGTTATATATGGAAATGTTTTGCAGCGGAAACGTTTTTAAGATGTCCCGATGTCGTTTAATATGGAAATGTTCTGCAGCGGAAACGTTTTTAAGATGTTCCGATGTCGTTTTATATGAAAATGTTCTGCAGCGGAAACGTTTTTTGGATGTTCCGATGTTGTTGGAATGAAAATGTTCTGCAGCGGAAACGATTTTAAGATGTTCCGATGTCGTTATATATGAAAATGTTCTGCAGCGGAAACGTTTTTAAGATGTTCCGATGTCGTTAGATATGAAAATGTTCTGCAGCGGAAACGTTTTTAAGATGTCCCGATGTCGTTATATATGAAAATGTTCTGCAGCGGAAACGTTTTTAAGATGTCCCGATGTCGTTTTATATGAAAATGTTCTGCAGCGGAAACGTTTTTAAGATGTCCCGATGTCGTTTTATATGGAAATGTTCTGCAGCGGAAACGTTTTTAAGATGTTCCGATGTCGTTAGATATGAAAATGTTCTGCAGCGGAAACGTTTTTAAGATGTCCCGATGTCGTTTTATATGGAAATGTTCTGCAGCGGAAACGTTTTTTGGATGTTCCGATGTCATTTTTGGAGAAAATGTTCTGCAGCGGAAACGTTTTTAAGATGTTCCGATGTCGTTAGATATGAAAATGTTCTGCAGCGGAAACGTTTTTAAGATGTCCCGATGTCGTTTTATATGTAAATGTTCTGCTGCGGAAACGCTTTTAAGATGTTCCGATGTCGTTTTATATGAAAATGTTCTGCAGCGGAAACGTTTTTAAGATGTTCCGATGTCGTTTTATATGAAAATGTTCTGCAGCGGAAACGTTTTTAAGATGTTCCGATGTCGTTTTATATGAAAATGTTCTGCAGCGGAAACGTTTTTTGGATGTTCCGATGTTGTTGGAATGAAAATGTTCTGCAGCGGAAACGTTTTTAAGATGTCCCGATGTCGTTTTATATGGAAATGTTCTGCAGCGGAAACGTTTTTAAGATGTCCCGATGTCGTTTTATATGAAAATGTTCTGCAGCGGAAACGTTTTTAAGATGTCCCGATGTCGTTTTATATGGAAATGTTCTGCTGCGGAAACGCTTTTAAGATGTTCCGATGTCGTTTTATATGAAAATGTTCTGCAGCGGAAACGTTTTTTGGATGTTCCGATGTTGTTGGAATGAAAATGTTCTGCAGCGGAAACGTTTTCAAGATGTTCCGATGTCGTTATATATGGAAATGTTTTGCAGCGGAAACGTTTTTAAGATGTCCCGATGTCGTTTTATATGGAAATGTTCTGCAGCGGAAACGTTTTTAAGATGTCCCGATGTCGTTTTATATGGAAATGTTCTGCTGCGGAAACGCTTTTAAGATGTTCCGATGTCGTTTTATATGAAAATGTTCTGCAGCGGAAACGTTTTTTGGATGTCCCGATGTCGTTTTATATGAAAATGTTCTGCAGCGGAAACGTTTTTAAGATGTCCCGATGTCGTTTTATATGGAAATGTTCTGCTGCGGAAACGCTTTTAAGATGTTCCGATGTCGTTTTATATGAAAATGTTCTGCAGCGGAAACGTTTTTTGGATGTTCCGATGTTGTTGGAATGAAAATGTTCTGCAGCGGAAACGTTTTCAAGATGTTCCGATGTCGTTATATATGGAAATGTTTTGCAGCGGAAACGTTTTTAAGATGTCCCGATGTCGTTTAATATGGAAATGTTCTGCAGCGGAAACGTTTTTAAGATGTTCCGATGTCGTTTTATATGAAAATGTTCTGCAGCGGAAACGTTTTTTGGATGTTCCGATGTTGTTGGAATGAAAATGTTCTGCAGCGGAAACGATTTTAAGATGTTCCGATGTCGTTATATATGAAAATGTTCTGCAGCGGAAACGTTTTTAAGATGTTCCGATGTCGTTAGATATGAAAATGTTCTGCAGCGGAAACGTTTTTAAGATGTCCCGATGTCGTTTTATATGGAAATGTTCTGCAGCGGAAACGTTTTTAAGATGTTCCGATGTCGTTAGATATGAAAATGTTCTGCAGCGGAAACGTTTTTAAGATGTCCCGATGTCGTTTTATATGGAAATGTTCTGCAGCGGAAACGTTTTTAAGATGTTCCGATGTCGTTAGATATGAAAATGTTCTGCAGCGGAAACGTTTTTAAGATGTCCCGATGTCGTTTTATATGGAAATGTTCTGCAGCGGAAACGTTTTTAAGATGTTCCGATGTCGTTAGATATGAAAATGTTCTGCAGCGGAAACGTTTTTAAGATGTCCCGATGTCGTTTTATATGGAAATGTTCTGCAGCGGAAACGTTTTTAAGATGTTCCGATGTCGTTATATATGAAAATGTTCTGCAGCGGAAACGTTTTTAAGATGTTCCAATGTCGTTATAGATGAAAATGTTCTGCAGCGGAAACGTTTTTTGAATGTTCCGATGTTGTTGGAATGAAAATGTTCTGCAGCGGAAACGATTTTAAGATGTGCCGATGTCGTTATATATGAAAATGTTCTGCAGCGGAAACGTTTTTAAGATGTTCCGATGTCGTTAGATATGAAAATGTTCTGCAGCGGAAACGTTTTTAAGATGTTCCGATGTCGTTTTATATGAAAATGTTCTGCAGCGGAAACGTTTTTAAGATGTTCCGATGTCGTTATATATGAAAATGTTCTGCAGCGGAAACGTTTTTAAGATGTTCCAATGTCGTTATAGATGAAAATGTTCTGCAGCGGAAACGTTTTTTGAATGTTCCGATGTTGTTGGAATGAAAATGTTCTGCAGCGGAAACGATTTTAAGATGTTCCGATGTCGTTATATATGAAAATGTTCTGCAGCGGAAACGTTTTTAAGATGTTCCGATGTCGTTAGATATGAAAATGTTCTGCAGCGGAAACGTTTTTAAGATGTCCCGATGTCGTTTTATATGAAAATGTTCTGCAGCGGAAACGTTTTTAAGATGTCCCGATGTCGTTTTATATGAAAATGTTCTGCAGCGGAAACGTTTTTAAGATGTCCCGATGTCGTTTTATATGGAAATGTTCTGCAGCGGAAACGTTTTTAAGATGTTCCGATGTCGTTAGATATGAAAATGTTCTGCAGCGGAAACGTTTTTAAGATGTCCCGATGTCGTTTTATATGGAAATGTTCTGCAGCGGAAACGTTTTTAAGATGTTCCGATGTCGTTAGATATGAAAATGTTCTGCAGCGGAAACGTTTTTAAGATGTCCCGATGTCGTTTTATATGGAAATGTTCTGCAGCGGAAACGTTTTTAAGATGTTCCGATGTCGTTATATATGAAAATGTTCTGCAGCGGAAACGTTTTTAAGATGTTCCAATGTCGTTATAGATGAAAATGTTCTGCAGCGGAAACGTTTTTTGAATGTTCCGATGTTGTTGGAATGAAAATGTTCTGCAGCGGAAACGATTTTAAGATGTGCCGATGTCGTTATATATGAAAATGTTCTGCAGCGGAAACGTTTTTAAGATGTTCCGATGTCGTTAGATATGAAAATGTTCTGCAGCGGAAACGTTTTTAAGATGTTCCGATGTCGTTTTATATGAAAATGTTCTGCAGCGGAAACGTTTTTAAGATGTTCCGATGTCGTTTTATATGAAAATGTTCTGCAGCGGAAACGTTTTTTGAATGTTCCGATGTTGTTGGAATGAAAATGTTCTGCAGCGGAAACGATTTTAAGATGTTCCGATGTCGTTATATATGAAAATGTTCTGCAGCGGAAACGTTTTTAGGATGTTCCGATGTCGTTTTATATGAAAATGTTCTGCAGCGGAAACGTTTTTTGAATGTTACGATGTTGTTGGAATGAAAATGTTCTGCAGCGGAAACGATTTTAAGATGTTCCGATGTCGTTATATATGAAAATGTTCTGCAGCGGAAACGTTTTTAAGATGTTCCGATGTCGTTAGATATGAAAATGTTCTGCAGCGGAAACGTTTTTAAGATGTCCCGATGTCGTTATATATGAAAATGTTCTGCAGCGGAAACGTTTTAAAGACGTCCCGATGTCGTTTTATATGAAAATGTTCTGCAGCGGAAACGTTTTTAAGATGTCCCGATGTCGTTTTATATGGAAATGTTCTGCAGCGGAAACGTTTTTAAGATGTTCCGATGTCGTTAGATATGAAAATGTTCTGCAGCGGAAACGTTTTTAAGATGTCCCGATGTCGTTTTATATGAAAATGTTCTGCAGCGGAAACGTTTTTAAGATGTCCCGATGTCGTTTTATATGGAAATGTTCTGCTGCGGAAACGCTTTTAAGATGTTCCGATGTCGTTATATATGAAAATGTTCTGCAGCGGAAACGTTTTTTGGATGTTCCGATGTTGTTGGAATGAAAATGTTCTGCAGCGGCAACGTTTTTAAGATGTTCCGATGTCGTTATATATGGAAATGTTCTGCAGCGGAAACGTTTTTAAGATGTTCCGATGTCGTTAGATATGAAAATGTTCTGCAGCGGAAACGTTTTTAAGATGTTCCGATGTCGTTTTATATGAAAATGTTCTGCAGCGGAAACGTTTTTTGAATGTTCCGATGTTGTTGGAATGAAAATGTTCTGCAGCGGAAACGATTTTAAGATGTTCCGATGTCGTTATATATGAAAATGTTCTGCAGCGGAAACGTTTTTAAGATGTTCCGATGTCGTTAGATATGAAAATGTTCTGCAGCGGAAACGTTTTTAAGATGTCCCGATGTCGTTATATATGAAAATGTTCTGCAGCGGAAACGTTTTTAAGATGTCCCGATGTCGTTTTATATGAAAATGTTCTGCAGCGGAAACGTTTTTTGAATGTTCCGATGTCGTTGGAATGAAAATGATCTGCAGCGGAAACGTTTTGTGGATGTTCCGATGTCGTTGGAATGAAAATGTTCTGCAGCGGAAACGTTTTTTGAATGTTCCGATGTCGTTGGAATGAAAATAATCTGCAGCGGAAACGTTTTTTTGGATGTTCCGATGTCGTTTTTAATGAAAATGTTCTGCAGCGGAAACGTTTTTTGAATGTTCCGATGTCGTTGGAATAAAAATTATCTGCAGCGGAAACGTTTTTTGGATGTTCCGATGTCGTTGGAATGAAAATGTTCTGCAGCGGAAACGTTTTGTGGATGTTCCGATGTCGTTGGAATGAAAATGTTCTGCAGCGGAAACGTTTTGTGGATGTTCCGATGTCGTTGGAATGAAAATGTTCTGCAGCGGAAACGTTTTTTGAATGTTCCGATGTCGTTGGAATGAAAATGTCCTGTAGCGGATACGTTTTTTGAATGTTCCGATGTCGTTTTTAATGAAAATGTTCTGCAGCGGAAACGTTTTTTGAATGTTCCGGTGTCGTTGGAATGAAAATGTTCTGCAGCGGAAACGTTTTGTGGATGTTCCGATGTCGTTGGAATGAAAATGTTCTGCAGCGGAAACGTTTTTTGGATGTTCCGATGTCGTTGGAATGAAAATGTTCTGCAGCGGAAACGTTTTTTGGATGTTCCGATGCCGTTGGAATGAAAATAATCTGCAGCGGAAACGTTTTTTTGGATGTTCCGATGTCGTTGGAATGAGAATGTTCTGCAGCGGAAACGTTTTTTGGATGTTCCGATGTCGTTGGAATGAAAATGTCCTGCAGCGGATACGTTTTTTGAATATTCCGATGTCGTTTGTAATGAAAATGTTCTGCAGCGGAAACGTTTTTTGGATGTTCCGATGTCGTTGGAATGAAAATGTTCTGCAGCGGAAACGTTTTTTGAATGTTCCGATGTCGTTGGAATGAAAATGTCCTGCAGCGGATACGTTTTTTGAATATTCCGATGTCGTTTTTAATGAAAATGTTCTGCAGCGGAAACGTTTTTTGAATGTTCCGGTGTCGTTGGAACGAAAATGATCTGCAGCGGAAACGTTTTTTGGATGTTCCGATGTCGTTGGAATGAAAATGTTCTGCAGCGGAAACGTTTTTTGAATGTTCCGATGTCGTTGGAATGAAAATGTTCTGCAGCGGAAACGTTTTTTGGATGTTCCGATGTCGTTGGAATGAAAATGTTCTGCAGCGGAAACGTTTTTTGAATGTTCCGATGTCGTTGGAATGAAAATGTCCTGCAGCGGATACGTTTTTTGAATATTCCGATGTCGTTTTTAATGAAAATGTTCTGCAGCGGAAACGTTTTTTGAATGTTCCGGTGTCGTTGGAACGAAAATGTTCTGCAGCGGAAACGTTTTGTGGATGTTCCGATGTCGTTGGAATGAAAATGTTCTGCAGCGGAAACGTTTTTTGAATGTTCCGATGTCGTTGGAATGAAAATGTCCTGCAGCGGATACGTTTTTTGAATATTCCGATGTCGTTTTTAATGAAAATGTTCTGCAGCGGAAACGTTTTTTGAATGTTCCGGTGTCGTTGGAACGAAAATGTTCTGCAGCGGAAACGTTTTGTGGATGTTCCGATGTCGTTGGAATGAAAATGTTCTGCAGCGGAAACGTTTTTTGAATGTTCCGATGTCGTTGGAATGAAAATGTCCTGCAGCGGATACGTTTTTTGAATATTCCGATGTCGTTTTTAATGAAAATGTTCTGCAGCGGAAACGTTTTTTGAATGTTCCGGTGTCGTTGGAATGAAAATGTTCTGCAGCGGAAACGTTTTTTGAATGTTCCGATGTCGTTGGAATGAAAATTTTCTGCAGCGGAAACGTTTTTTGAATGTTCCGATGTCGTTGGAATGAAAATGATCTGCAGCGGAAACGTTTTTTGGATGTTCCGATGTCGTTGGAATGAAAATGTTCTGCAGCGGAAACGTTTTTTGAATGTTCCGATGTCGTTGGAATGAAAATGTCCTGCAGCGGATACGTTTTTTGAATATTCCGATGTCGTTTTTAATGAAAATGTTCTGCAGCGGAAACGTTTTTTGAATGTTCCGGTGTCGTTGAAATGAAAATGTTCTGCAGCGGAAACGTTTTTTGGATGTTCCGATGTCGTTGGAATGAAAATGTTCTGCAGCGGAAACGTTTTTTGAATGTTCCGATGTCGTTGGAATGAAAATGTTCTGCAGCGGAAACGTTTTTTGGATGTTCCGATGTCGTTGGAATGAAAATGTTCTGCAGCGGAAACGTTTTTTGAATGTTCCGATGTCGTTGGAATGAAAATGTCCTGCAGCGGATACGTTTTTTGAATATTCCGATGTCGTTTTTAATGAAAATGTTCTGCAGCGGAAACGTTTTTTGAATGTTCCGGTGTCGTTGGAATGAAAATGTTCTGCAGCGGAAACGTTTTGTGGATGTTCCGATGTCGTTGGAATGAAAATGTTCTGCAGCGGAAACGTTTTTTGGATGTTCCGATGTCGTTGGAATGAAAATGTTCTGCAGCGGAAACGTTTTTTGGATGTTCCGATGCCGTTGGAATGAAAATAATCTGCAGCGGAAACGTTTTTTTGGATGTTCCGATGTCGTTGGAATGAGAATGTTCTGCAGCGGAAACGTTTTTTGGATGTTCCGATGTCGTTGGAATGAAAATGTCCTGCAGCGGATACGTTTTTTGAATATTCCGATGTCGTTTGTAATGAAAATGTTCTGCAGCGGAAACGTTTTTTGGATGTTCCGATGTCGTTGGAATGAAAATGTTCTGCAGCGGAAACGTTTTTTGAATGTTCCGATGTCGTTGGAATGAAAATGTCCTGCAGCGGATACGTTTTTTGAATATTCCGATGTCGTTTTTAATGAAAATGTTCTGCAGCGGAAACGTTTTTTGAATGTTCCGGTGTCGTTGGAACGAAAATGATCTGCAGCGGAAACGTTTTTTGGATGTTCCGATGTCGTTGGAATGAAAATGTTCTGCAGCGGAAACGTTTTTTGAATGTTCCGATGTCGTTGGAATGAAAATGTTCTGCAGCGGAAACGTTTTTTGGATGTTCCGATGTCGTTGGAATGAAAATGTTCTGCAGCGGAAACGTTTTTTGAATGTTCCGATGTCGTTGGAATGAAAATGTCCTGCAGCGGATACGTTTTTTGAATATTCCGATGTCGTTTTTAATGAAAATGTTCTGCAGCGGAAACGTTTTTTGAATGTTCCGGTGTCGTTGGAACGAAAATGTTCTGCAGCGGAAACGTTTTGTGGATGTTCCGATGTCGTTGGAATGAAAATGTTCTGCAGCGGAAACGTTTTTTGAATGTTCCGATGTCGTTGGAATGAAAATGTCCTGCAGCGGATACGTTTTTTGAATATTCCGATGTCGTTTTTAATGAAAATGTTCTGCAGCGGAAACGTTTTTTGAATGTTCCGGTGTCGTTGGAACGAAAATGTTCTGCAGCGGAAACGTTTTGTGGATGTTCCGATGTCGTTGGAATGAAAATGTTCTGCAGCGGAAACGTTTTTTGAATGTTCCGATGTCGTTGGAATGAAAATGTCCTGCAGCGGATACGTTTTTTGAATATTCCGATGTCGTTTTTAATGAAAATGTTCTGCAGCGGAAACGTTTTTTGAATGTTCCGGTGTCGTTGGAATGAAAATGTTCTGCAGCGGAAACGTTTTTTGAATGTTCCGATGTCGTTGGAATGAAAATTTTCTGCAGCGGAAACGTTTTTTGAATGTTCCGGTGTCGTTGGAACGAAAATGTTCTGCAGCGGAAACGTTTTGTGGATGTTCCGATGTCGTTGGAATGAAAATGTTCTGCAGCGGAAACGTTTTTTGAATGTTCCGATGTCGTTGGAATGAAAATGTCCTGCAGCGGATACGTTTTTTGAATATTCCGATGTCGTTTTTAATGAAAATGTTCTGCAGCGGAAACGTTTTTTGAATGTTCCGGTGTCGTTGAAATGAAAATGTTCTGCAGCGGAAACGTTTTTTGGATGTTCCGATGTCGTTGGAATGAAAATGTTCTGCAGCGGAAACGTTTTTTGAATGTTCCGATGTCGTTGGAATGAAAATGTTCTGCAGCGGAAACGTTTTTTGGATGTTCCGATGTCGTTGGAATGAAAATGTTCTGCAGCGGAAACGTTTTTTGAATGTTCCGATGTCGTTGGAATGAAAATGTCCTGCAGCGGATACGTTTTTTGAATATTCCGATGTCGTTTTTAATGAAAATGTTCTGCAGCGGAAACGTTTTTTGAATGTTCCGGTGTCGTTGGAACGAAAATGTTCTGCAGCGGAAACGTTTTGTGGATGTTCCGATGTCGTTGGAATGAAAATGTTCTGCAGCGGAAACGTTTTTTGAATGTTCCGATGTCGTTGGAATGAAAATGTCCTGCAGCGGATACGTTTTTTGAATATTCCGATGTCGTTTTTAATGAAAATGTTCTGCAGCGGAAACGTTTTTTGAATGTTCCGGTGTCGTTGGAATGAAAATGTTCTGCAGCGGAAACGTTTTTTGAATGTTCCGATGTCGTTGGAATGAAAATTTTCTGCAGCGGAAACGTTTTTTGAATGTTCCGATGTCGTTGGAATGAAAATGATCTGCAGCGGAAACGTTTTTTGGATGTTCCGATGTCGTTGGAATGAAAATGTTCTGCAGCGGAAACGTTTTTTGAATGTTCCGATGTCGTTGGAATGAAAATGTCCTGCAGCGGATACGTTTTTTGAATATTCCGATGTCGTTTTTAATGAAAATGTTCTGCAGCGGAAACGTTTTTTGAATGTTCCGGTGTCGTTGGAACGAAAATGATCTGCAGCGGAAACGTTTTTTGGATGTTCCGATGTCGTTGGAATGAAAATGTTCTGCAGCGGAAACGTTTTTTGAATGTTCCGATGTCGTTGGAATGAAAATGTCCTGCAGCGGATACGTTTTTTGAATATTCCGATGTCGTTTTTAATGAAAATGTTCTGCAGCGGAAACGTTTTTTGAATGTTCCGGTGTCGTTGGAACGAAAATGATCTGCAGCGGAAACGTTTTTTTCTATGTTCCGATGTCGTTGGAATGAAAATGTTCTGCAGCGGAAACGTTTTTTGAATGTTCCGATGTCGTTGAAATGAAAATGTTCTGCAGCGGAAACGTTTTTTGGATGTTCCGATGTCGTTGGAATGAAAATGTTCTGCAGCGGAAACGTTTTTTGAATGTTCCGATGTCGTTGGAATGAAAATGTCCTGCAGCGGATACGTTTTTTGAATATTCCGATGTCGTTTTTAATGAAAATGTTCTGCAGCGGAAACGTTTTTTGAATGTTCCGGTGTCGTTGGAATGAAAATGTTCTGCAGCGGAAACGTTTTGTGGATGTTCCGATGTCGTTGGAATGAAAATGTCCTGCAGCGGATACGTTTTTTGAATATTCCGATGTCGTTTTTAATGAAAATGTTCTGCAGCGGAAACGTTTTTTGAATGTTCCGGTGTCGTTGGAACGAAAATGTTCTGCAGCGGAAACGTTTTGTGGATGTTCCGATGTCGTTGGAATGAAAATGTTCTGCAGCGGAAACGTTTTTTGAATGTTCCGATGTCGTTGGAATGAAAATGTCCTGCAGCGGATACGTTTTTTGAATATTCCGATGTCGTTTTTAATGAAAATGTTCTGCAGCGGAAACGTTTTTTGAATGTTCCGGTGTCGTTGGAACGAAAATGATCTGCAGCGGAAACGTTTTTTTCTATGTTCCGATGTCGTTGGAATGAAAATGTTCTGCAGCGGAAACGTTTTTTGAATGTTCCGATGTCGTTGGAATGAAAATGTCCTGCAGCGGATACGTTTTTTGAATATTCCGATGTCGTTTTTAATGAAAATGTTCTGCAGCGGAAACGTTTTTTGGATATTCCGACGACGTTTTGAATGAAAATGTTCTGCAGCGGAAACGTTTTTTGGATGTTCCGATGTCGTTGGAGTGAAAATGTTCTGCAGCGGAAACGTTTTTTGAATGTTCCGATGTCGTTGGAATGAAAATGTTCTGCAGCGGAAACGTTTTTTGAATGTTCCGATGTCGTTGGAATGAAAATGTTCTGCAGCGGAAACGTTTTGTGGATGTTCCGATGTCGTTGGAATGAAAATGTCCTGCAGCGGATACGTTTTTTGAATATTCCGATGTCGTTTTTAATGAAAATGTTCTGCAGCGGAAACGTTTTTTGAATGTTCCGGTGTCGTTGGAACGAAAATGTTCTGCAGCGGATACGTTTTTTGGATGTTCCGATGTCGTTGGAATGAAAATGTTCTGCAGCGGAAACGTTTTTTGGATGCTCCGATGTCGTTTTTAATGAAAATGTTCTGCAGCGGAAACGTTTTTTGAATGTTCCGATGTCGTTGGAATGAAAATGTTCTGCAGCGGAAACGTTTTGTGGATGTTCCGATGTCGTTGGAATGAAAATGTCCTGCAGCGGATACGTTTTTTGAATATTCCGATGTCGTTTTTAATGAAAATGTTCTGCAGCGGAAACGTTTTTTGAATGTTCCGGTGTCGTTGGAACGAAAATGTTCTGCAGCGGAAACGTTTTGTGGATGTTCCGATGTCGTTGGAATGAAAATGTTCTGCAGCGGAAACGTTTTTTGAATGTTCCGATGTCGTTGGAATGAAAATGTCCTGCAGCGGATACGTTTTTTGAATATTCCGATGTCGTTTTTAATGAAAATGTTCTGCAGCGGAAACGTTTTTTGAATGTTCCGATGTCGTTGGAATGAAAATGTTCTGCAGCGGAAACGTTTTTTGGATGTTCCGATGTCGTTGGAATGAAAATGTTCTGCAGCGGAAACGTTTTTTGAATGTTCCGATGTCGTTGGAATGAAAATGTCCTGCAGCGGATACGTTTTTTGAATATTCCGATGTCGTTTTTAATGAAAATGTTCTGCAGCGGAAACGTTTTTTGGATATTCCGACGACGTTTTGAATGAAAATGTTCTGCAGCGGAAACGTTTTTTGGATGTTCCGATGTCGTTGGAGTGAAAATGTTCTGCAGCGGAAACGTTTTTTGAATGTTCCGATGTCGTTGGAATGAAAATGTTCTGCAGCGGAAACGTTTTTTGAATGTTCCGGTGTCGTTGGAACGAAAATGTTCTGCAGCGGAAACGTTTTCTGGATGTTCCGATGTCGTTGGAATGAAAATGTTCTGCAGCGGAAACGTTTTTTGAATGTTCCGATGTCGTTGGAATGAAAATGTCCTGCAGCGGATACGTTTTTTGAATATTCCGATGTCGTTTTTAATGAAAATGTTCTGCAGCGGAAACGTTTTTTGAATGTTCCGGTGTCGTTGGAACGAAAATGATCTGCAGCGGAAACGTTTTTTTCTATGTTCCGATGTCGTTGGAATGGAAATGTTCTGCAGCGGAAACGTTTTTTGAATGTTCCGATGTCGTTGGAATGAAAATGTTCTGCAGCGGAAACGTTTTTTGGATGTTCCGATGTCGTTGGAATGAAAATGTTCTGCAGCGGAAACGTTTTTTGAATGTTCCGATGTCGTTGGAATGAAAATGTCCTGCAGCGGATACGTTTTTTGAATATTCCGATGTCGTTTTTAATGAAAATGTTCTGCAGCGGAAACGTTTTTTGGATATTCCGACGACGTTTTGAATGAAAATGTTCTGCAGCGGAAACGTTTTTTGGATGTTCCGATGTCGTTGGAGTGAAAATGTTCTGCAGCGGAAACGTTTTTTGAATGTTCCGATGTCGTTGGAATGAAAATGTTCTGCAGCGGAAACGTTTTTTGAATGTTCCGGTGTCGTTGAAATGAAAATGTTCTGCAGCGGAAACGTTTTGTGGATGTTCCGATGTCGTTGGAATGAAAATGTTCTGCAGCGGAAACGTTTTTTGAATGTTCCGATGTCGTTGGAATGAAAATTTTCTGCAGCGGAAACGTTTTTTGAATGTTCCGATGTCGTTGGAATGAAAATGATCTGCAGCGGAAATGTTTTTTGGATGTTCCGATGTCGTTGGAATGAAAATGTTCTGCAGCGGAAACGTTTTTTGAATGTTCCGATGTCGTTGGAATGAAAATGTTCTGCAGCGGAAACGTTTTTTGGATGTTTCGATGTCGTTGGAATGAAAATGTTCTGCAGCGGAAACGTTTTTTGAATGTTCCGATGTCGTTGGAATGAAAATGTCCTGCAGCGGATACGTTTTTTAAATATTCCGATGTCGTTTTTAATGAAAATGTTCTGCAGCGGAAACGTTTTTTGAATGTTCCGGTGTCGTTGCAACGAAAATGTTCTGCAGCGGAAACGTTTTGTGGATGTTCCGATGTCGTTGGAATGAAAATGTTCTGCAGCGGAAACGTTTTTTGAATGTTCCGATGTCGTTGGAATGAAAATGTCCTGCAGCGGATACGTTTTTTGAATATTCCGATGTCGTTTTTAATGAAAATGTTCTGCAGCGGAAACGTTTTTTGGATATTCCGACGACGTTTTGAATGAAAATGTTCTGCAGCGGAAACGTTTTTTGGATGTTCCGATGTCGTTGGAGTGAAAATGTTCTGCAGCGGAAACGTTTTTTGAATGTTCCGATGTCGTTGGAATGAAAATGTTCTGCAGCGGAAACGTTTTTTGAATGTTCCGGTGTCGTTGAAATGAAAATGTTCTGCAGCGGAAACGTTTTGTGGATGTTCCGATGTCGTTGGAATGAAAATGTTCTGCAGCGGAAACGTTTTTTGAATGTTCCGATGTCGTTGGAATGAAAATTTTCTGCAGCGGAAACGTTTTTTGAATGTTCCGATGTCGTTGGAATGAAAATGATCTGCAGCGGAAACGTTTTTTGGATGTTCCGATGTCGTTGGAATGAAAATGTTCTGCAGCGGAAACGTTTTTTGAATGTTCCGATGTCGTTGGAATGAAAATGTTCTGCAGCGGAAACGTTTTTTGGATGTTTCGATGTCGTTGGAATGAAAATGTTCTGCAGCGGAAACGTTTTTTGAATGTTCCGATGTCGTTGGAATGAAAATGTCCTGCAGCGGATACGTTTTTTGAATATTCCGATGTCGTTTTTAATGAAAATGTTCTGCAGCGGAAACGTTTTTTGAATGTTCCGGTGTCGTTGGAACGAAAATGTTCTGCAGCGGAAACGTTTTGTGGATGTTCCGATGTCGTTGGAATGAAAATGTTCTGCAGCGGAAACGTTTTTTGAATGTTCCGATGTCGTTGGAATGAAAATGTCCTGCAGCGGATACGTTTTTTGAATATTCCGATGTCGTTGGAATGAAAATGTTCTGCAGCGGAAACGTTTTTTGAATGTTCCGGTGTCGTTGGAATGAAAATGTTCTGCAGCGGAAACGTTTTGTGGATGTTCCGATGTCGTTGGAATGAAAATGTTCTGCAGCGGAAACGTTTTTTGAATATTCCGATGTCGTTTTTAATGAAAATGTTCTGCAGCGGAAACGTTTTTTGAATGTTCCGGTGTCGTTGGAATGAAAATGTTCTGCAGCGGAAACGTTTTGTGGATGTTCCGATGTCGTTGGAATGAAAATGTTCTGCAGCGGAAACGTTTTTTGAATGTTCCGATGTCGTTGGAATGAAAATTTTCTGCAGCGGAAACGTTTTTGAATGTTCCGATGTCGTTGGAATGAAAATGATCTGCAGCGGAAACGTTTTTTGGATGTTCCGATGTCGTTGGAATGAAAATGTTCTGCAGCGGAAACGTTTTTTGGATGTTCCGATGTCGTTGGAATGAAAATGTTCTGCAGCGGAAACGTTTTTTGAATGTTCCGATGTCGTTGGAATGAAAATGATCTGCAGCGGCAGTTTACCATGCATATTTACCTCGCCTTTTGCTCACCATGCATATTAACCTTGCCTTTTGCCCAAATCCCCGAATATCGTCTCCACGTTGATAGTTAGCGCTTCCAAGTGTTTGGAACAAAGTTCCAACATGATAAGTACATGCCAAAACGGTGCTTGCCATGCCGGTCCGGGAATTACACGCGGTGTCGCATTTTGTGCACACTTTTTATCACATTCGTGTCTTGGCCATATTGCCCTTTTGCATACCTCGGATCAAAATGCCGTATATGGACGAAAGATAGGCCTCGTGGCGATAAACATTCGTGCAAAACATTGCTTTCTGCTAGCTCGTACGGAAAAAAGAGTTTTTGGGAAAAAGGCAGTTTACCATGCAAATTAACCTTGCCTTTTGCTCACCATGCATATTAACCTTGCCTTTCCCCCTTGCCATCTCAACGGTGCGAGGGTAAGGTAGTTGGTTGGAGACGAAGGGGTCCTGCACTACCCACGGTGGTAACCTGGGCATCATTTAGGCTCAAAACACCGTTACCACCAACTTCCTTTAAATCTTGGGGCGAAAAACTACTTGTGGGGACAGAAAATTAAATTGTTCCCCATTGACAAAAATTTAATTTGTTCCCCATTGACAGAAATTTAAATTTTTGTGGATCTAAAGTTGTTCACTCATTAGTTCGTTAGTTATTCTTCGATTCACTTGCGGTTTTCGCCAAAAAATTTTTTATTTTTTTCCGCGTCCTTTGCAAACTCAAACGAGAGCAAAATCGTGAAAAACTTTTCCGAGAAATTTCTTACTAGTAAGGTACCTTGAGCTGTTTTGACCATAATTAGGTGCAAACCATGAATCACCGATAACTCAACTTTGAAGGCCAGCTACCGCCTTGACGCTGCGTTTTTTTTGTTGAGCATATTACGCACTAATTATAAATGTTCTACGTCAACTTGCTATCTCTTCTTCAACTTGCCGGTATTCTTGGTCAAAGTCCCATTTCATTAGTGCAATTCATTAGTGCAAAAAGCAACGTTTGGGACGAATGTTGTTCTTTCAGGTTTTCGGCTTAGTTGTAGATCGTGACGAGGTGACAATATTTGCTTATTATTCATTTTTCCCTCCGATCCCTCTTACCCCCCGAAAGTCGTGCTAAAAGTGCACTTTGTGCGACTTTGTTCCCTAATTTTGTGGTCATCAACCAATAGCTTCGTGTTCTTTCAAGTTAGCTTATTCAAACTTAGAGGTTTGAGTGAGTTTCGGATTTCTTAGATATTAAACGTTCTTTGTTTCGATTTCATCAAATTTTCTGTTGCATTTTTTATGTTTATAATCAAATGTCATTTTACCAGTATAAACTTCTCACATTTTAAAATATTGAAGCCTTATTAAAAATTCAACTAAAATAGGGATGAAACGGGGAATTTTGAATGATAATTATTGAATACAAAAGAAATGGTAAAAAAATTGTCGTTTAAAAATAATAATAAACACCCAAAGTGCGGCATTCCACGTTTTC